>NC_052318.1:51454189-51767280 GCF_016432855.1 Salvelinus namaycush | reverse complement strand
TGGCTTTTTGGTTCTCGGGCTGGCCCCTTTCCCCTCTGAGACCTCCCAAGAGGAGAGGGCATAGACGATCCTGCCAGGTCACAGGCTTGGGGACACAGAGATAACAAGGGGTACAACAGTGTCTGTGTGAGGCATTTGGCCAGCAGAATCAGCATGAGAGAGAGAAAATGAAAGATGGCTTGAAAGAAGTATGGGGGGGAAGAGAAAGTGAAAAGGAAAGATTTAAAGAGTGAATAGATGGATTGAGAAAGACAGAACGACAGAGAGAGCGAGAGAAAGAGATGGATAAAAAAAAGGCAAGTAATAGAGAGAAGAGAGAGGAGAGCAAGAAAGAGTTTGAAGAGAGCGAGTCGAGTCAGGTCGTGTGGATGTGGAGACAGTGTGGACCTAGCCTGTCTCTCTGGTTCTCCTGTTGACTGGCTCTGTCTGAGGTAGGGCGGGCCCTCACACAGGACCCATTGTAGAGGCCTATAATCTCTATCCTCCAGGTTCTGTTATGTACCTTGTTCAGGTCCCTAGATGACCCCTAGCCAGGAGAGAGAGGCTACAGAGACACTCTGGCTTTGTCAAGTCCTGTATCATTGTATGTGTATTGTACCAACATCTTATGTGGACTAACCGGTGCCCCCGCACATTGACTCTGTACTGGTACCCCCTGTATATAGCCTCATTACTAACCTGTACCCACGCACATTGACTCTGTACCGTAACCCCTGTATATAGCCTCATTACTAACCTGTACCCACGCACATTGACTCTGTACCGGTACCCCCTGTATATAGCCTCATTACTAACCTGTACCCCCACACATTGACTCTGTACCGGAACCCCCTGTATATAGCCTCATTACTAACCTGTACCCCCGCACATTGACTCTGTACCGGTACCCCCTGTATATAGCCTCATTACTAACCTGTACCCCCGCACATTGACTCTGTACCGGTACCCCCTGTATATAGCCTCATTACTAACCTGTACCTCCACACATTGACTACGTACCGGTACCCCCTGTATATAGCCTCATTACTAACCGGTGCCCCCGCACATTGACTCTGTACCGGTACCCCCTGTATATAGCCTCATTACTAACCTGTACCCCCGCACATTGACTCTGTACCGGTACCCCCTGTATATAGCCTCATTACTAACCTGTACCCCCGCACATTGACTCTGTACCGGTACCCCCTGTATATAGCCTCATTACTAACCGGTACCCCCGCACATTGACTCTGTACCAATACCCCCTGTATATAGCCTCATTACTAACCGGTGCCCCCGCACATTGACTCTGTACCGGTACCCCATGTATATAGCATCATTAATAACTGGTGCCCCGGCACATTGACGCTGTACCGGTACCCCCTGTATATAGCCTCATTACTAACCTGTACCCCCGCACATTGACTACGTACCAGTACCCCCTGTAAATAGCCTCATTACTAACCAGTGCCCCCGTAAATTGACTCTGTATCGGTACGCCCTGTATATAGCCTCATTACTAACCTGTACCCCCACACATTGACTCTGTACCAGTACCCCCTGTATATAGCCTCATTACTAACCGCTGCCCCCGCACATTGACGCTGTACCGGTATCCCCTGTATATAGCCTCATTACTAACCTGTACCCCCACACATTGACTATGTACCAGTACCCCCTGTATATAGCCTCATTACTAACCGGTGCCCCCGTAAATTGACTCTATATCGGTACACCCTGTATATAGCCTCATTACTAACCTGTACCCCCACACATTGATTCTGTACCGGTACCCCCTGTATATAGCTTCATTACTAACCGGTGCCACCACACATTGACTCTGTAACGGTACCCCCTGTATATAGCCTCATTACTAACCGGTGCCCCCGCACATTGACTCTGTACCGGTACCCCGTGTATATAGCCTCATTACTAACCTATACCCCTGCACTTTGACTCTGTACCGGTACCCCCTGTATATAGCTTCATTACTAACCGGTGCCCCCGCACATTGACGCTGTACCGGTACCCCCTGTATATAGCCTCATTACTAACCTGTACCCCCACACATTGATTCTGTACCGGTACCCCCTGTATATAGCCTCATTCCAAACCTGTACCCCCGCACATTGACTCTGTACCGGTACACCCTGAATATAGCCTCAATACTAACCGGTACCCCCGCACATTGACTACGTACCAGTACCCCCTGTATATAGCCTAATTACTAACCGGTGCCCCCGCAGATTGACTCTGTACCGGTACCCCCTGTATATAGCCTCATTACTAACCTGTACCCCCGCACATTGACGCTGTACCGGTACCCCCTGTATATAGCCTCATTACTAACCTGTACCCCCACACATTGACTACGTACCAGTACCCCCTGTATATAGCCTCATTACTAACCGGTGCCCCCGTAAATTGACTCTGTATCGGTACCCCCTGTATATAGCCTCATTACTAACCTGTACCCCCACACATTGATTCTGTACCGGTACCCCCTGTATATAGCCTCATTACTAACCGGTGCCCCCGCACATTGACGCTGTACCGGTACCCCCTGTATATAGCCTCATTACTAACCTGTACCCCCGCACATTGACTACGTACCAGTACGCCCTGTATATAGCCTCATTACTAACCGGTGCCCCCGTAAATTGACTCTGTATCGGTACACCCTGTATATAACCTCATTACTAACCTGTACCCCCACACATTGATTCTGTACTGGTACCCCCTGTATATAGCCTCATTACTAACCGGTGCCCCCGCCCATTGATTCTGTACCGGTACCCCATGTATATAGCCTCATTACTAACCTGTACCCCCGCACATTGACTCTGTACCGGTACCCCCTGTATATAGCCTCATTACTAACCGGTGCCCCCGCACATTGACTCTGTAACCGGTACCCCCTGTATATAGCCTCATTACTAACCTATACCCCTGCACTTTGACTCTGTACCGGTACCCCCTGTATATAGCTTCATTACTAACCGGTGCCCCCGCAGATTGACGCTGTACCGGTACCCCCTGTATATAGCTTCATTACTAACCGGTGCCCCCGCACATTGACTCTGTACCGGTACCCCCTGTATACAGCCTCATTACTAACCTTTACCCCGACACATTGATTCTGTACCGGTACCCCCTGTGTATAGCTTCATTACTAACCGGTGCCCCCGCACATTGACTCTGTACCGGTACCCCCTGTATATAGCCTCATTCCTAACCTGTACCCCCACACATTGATTCTGTACCGGTACCCCCTGTATATAGCCTCATTACTGTCTTTGTCTCTGCCTGGCCGGTTCCCCTCTCTCCACTGGGATTCTCTGCCTCTAACCCTATTACAGGGGCTGAGTCACTGGCTTACTGGTGCTCTTTCATGCCGTCCCTAGGAGGGGTGCGTCACTTGAGTGGGTTGAGTTACTGACGTGATCTTCCTGTCTGGGTTGGCGCCCCCCCTTGGTTTGTGCTGTGGTGGAGATCTTTGTGGGCTATACTCGGCCTTGTCTCAGGATTGTAAGTTGGTGGTTGAAGATATCCCTCTAGTGGTGCGGGGGCTGTGCTTTGGCAAAGTGGGTGGGGTTATATCCTTCCTGTTTGGCCCTGTCCGGGGGTATCTTCGGATGGGGCCACAGTGTCTCCTGACCGCTCCTGTCTCAGCCTCCAGTATTTATGCTGCAGTAGTTTATGTGTCGGGGGGCTAGGGTCAGTTGGTTATACCTGGAGTACTTCTCCTGTCTTATCCAGTGTCCTGTGTGAATTTAAGTATGCTCTCTCTAATTCTCTCGTTCTCTCTTTCTTTCTCTCTCTCTGAGAACCTGAGCCCTAGGACCATACGTCACGGCAAACCGGGCATGATGACTCCTTGCTGTCCCCAGTCCACCTGGCCTTGCTGCTGTTCCAGTTTCAACTGCTCTGCCTGCGGTTATGGAACCCCTACCTGTCCCAGACCTGCTGCTTTCAACTCTTAATGATCGGCTATGAAAAGCCAACTGACTTTTATTCCTGATTATTATTTGACCATGCTTGTCATTTATGAACATTTTGAAAATCTTGGCTCTCTCTAATTCTCTCCTTCTCCCTTTCTTTCTCTCTCTCGGAGGACCTGAGCCCTAGGACCATACGTCAGGACTACCGGGCATGATGACTCCTTGCTGTCCCCAGTCCACCTGGCCTTGCTGCTATTCCAGTTTCAACTGTTCTGCCTGCGGTTATGGAACCGCCACCTGTCCCAGACCTGCTGTTTTCAACTCTTAATGATCGGCTATCTAAAGCCAACTGAAAATTATTCATGATTATTATTTGACCATGCTTGTCACTTATGAACATTTTGAACATCTTGGCATAGTTCTGTTATAATCTCCACCCGGCACAGCCAGAAGAGGACTGGCCACCCCTCATAGCCTGGTTCCTCTCTAGGTTTCTTCCTAGGTTTTGGCCTTTCTAGGGAGTTTTTCCTAGCCACCGTGCTTCTACACCCGCATTGCTTGCTGTTTGGGGTTTTAGGCTGGGTTTCTGTACAGCACTTCGAGATATTAGCTGATGTACGAAGGGCTATATAAAATAAACTTGATTGATTGATTGATTACTAACCGGTGCCCCAGCACATTGACTCTGTACCGGTACCCCCTATATGTAGCCTCATTACTAACCTGTACCCCCACACATTGACTCTGTACTGGTACCCCCTTTATATAGCCTCATTACTAACCTGTACCCACACATTGACTCTGTACCGGTACCCCCTGTATATAGCTTCATTACTAACCGGTGCCCCCACACATTGACGCTGTGCCGGTACCCCCTGTATATAGCCTCATTACTAACCTATACCCCTGCACTTTGACTCTGTACCGGTACCCCCTGTATATAGCTTCATTACTAACCGGTGCCGCCGCAGATTGACGCTGTACCGGTACCCCCTGTATATAGCCTCATTACTAACCTGTACCCCCACACATTGATTCTGTACCGGTACCCCCTGTATATAGCTTCATTACTAACCGGTGCCCCCACACATTGACGCTGTGCCGGTACCCCCTGTATATAGCCTCATTACTAACCTGTACCCCCACACATTGACTCTGTACCGGTACCCCCTGTGTATAGCTTCATTACTAACCGGTGCCCCCGCACATTGACTCTGTACCGGTACCCCCTGTATACAGCCTCATTACTAACCTTTACCCCGACACATTGATTCTGTACCGGTACCCCCTGTGTATAGCTTCATTACTAACCGGTGCCCCCGCACATTGACTCTGTACCGGTACCCCCTGTATATAGCCTCATTACTAACCTGTACCCCCACACATTGATTCTGTACCGGTACCCCCTGTATATAGCTTCATTACTAACCGATGCCCCCGCACGTTGACTCTGTACCGGTACCCCCTGTATATAGCTTCATTACTAACCAGGGCCCCCGCACATTGACTCTGTACTGGTACCCCCTGTATATAGCCTCATTACTAACCTGTACCCCCACACATTGACTCTGTACCGGTACCCCCTGTATAAAGCCTCATTACTAACCTGTACCCCCACACATTGATTCTGTACCGGTACCCCCTGTATATAGCCTCATTACTAACCGGTGCCCCCGCACATTGACTCTGTACCGGTACCCCCTGTATATAGCCTCATTACTAACCTATACCCCTGCACTTTGACTCTGTACCGGTACCCCCTGTATATAGCTTCATTACTAACCGGTGCTCCCGCACATTGACGCTGTACCGGTACCCCCTGTATACAGCCTCATTACTAACCTTTACCCCCACACATTGATTCTGTACCGGTACCCCCTGTATATAGCCTCATTACAAACCTGTACCCCCGCACATTGACTCTGTACCGGTACACCCTGAATATAGCCTCATTACTAACCGGTGCCCCCGCACATTGACGCTGTACCGGTACCACCTGTATATAGCCTCATTATTAACCTGTACCCCCACACATTGATTCTGTACCGGTACCCCCTGTATATAGCTTCATTACTAACCGGTGCCCCCACACATTGATTCTGTACCGGTACCCCCTGTGTATAGCTTCATTACTAACCGGTGCCCCCGCACATTGGCTCTGTACCGGTACCCCCTGTATATAGCCTCATTACGAACCTGTACCCCCACACATTGATTCTGTACCGGTACCCCCTGTATATAGCTTCATTACTAACCGGTGCCACCGCACATTGACTCTGTACCGGTACCCCCTGTATATAGCCTCATTACTAACCTGTACCCCCGCACATTGACTCTGTACCGGTACCCCCTGTATATAGCCTCATTACAAACCTGTACCCCGCCCATTGACTCTGTACCGGTACCCCCTGTATATAGCCTCATTACAAACCTGTACCCCCGCACATTGACTCTGTACCGGTACCCCCTGTATATAGCCTCATTACTAACCTGTACCCCCGCACATTGACTCTGTACCGATACCCCCTGTATATAGCCTCATTACTAACCGGTGCCCCCGCACATTGCCTCTGTACCGGTACCCCCTGTATATAGCATCATTACTAACTGGAGCCCCGGCACATTGACGCTGTACCGGTACCCCCTGTATATAGCCTCATTACTATCCTGTACCCCCGCACATTGACTAAGTACCAGTACCCCCTGTATATAGCCTAATTACTAACCGGTGCCCCCGCAGATTGACTCTGTACCGGTACCCCCTGTATATAGCCTCATTACTAACCTGTACCCCCGCACATTGACGCTGTACCGGTACCCCCTGTATATAGCCTCATTACTAACCTGTACCCCCACACATTGACTACGTACCAGTACCCCCTGTATATAGCCTCATTACTAACCGGTGCCCCCGTAAATTGACTCTGTATCGGTACCCCCTGTATATAGCCTCATTACTAACCTGTACCCCCACACATTGATTCTGTACCGGTACCCCCTGTATATAGCCTCATTACTAACCGGTGCCCCCGCACATTGACGCTGTACCGGTACCCCCTGTATATAGCCTCATTACTAACCTGTACCCCCGCACATTGACTACGTACCAGTACGCCCTGTATATAGCCTCATTACTAACCGGTGCCCCCGTAAATTGACTCTGTATCGGTACACCCTGTATATAGCCTCATTACTAACCTGTACCCCCACACATTGATTCTGTACTGGTACCCCCTGTATATAGCCTCATTACTAACCGGTGCCCCCGCACATTGATTCTGTACCGGTACCCCCTGTATATAGCCTCATTACTAACCTGTACCCCCGCACATTGACTCTGTACCGGTACCCCCTGTATATAGCCTCATTACTAACCGGTGCCCCAGCACATTGACTCTGTACCGGTACCCCCTATATGTAGCCTCATTACTAACCTGTACCCCCGCACATTGACTCTGTACCAGTACCCCCTGTATATAGCCTCATTACTAACCGGTGCCCCCGCACATTGACTCTGTACTGGTACCCCCTTTATATAGCCTCATTACTAACCTGTACCCACACATTGACTCTGTACCGGTACCCCCTGTATATAGCCTCATTACTAACCTGTACCCCCGCACATTGACTCTGTACCGGTACCCCCTGTATATAGCCTCATTACTAACCGGTGCCCCCGCACATTGACTCTGTAACCGGTACCCCCTGTATATAGCCTCATTACTAACCTATACCCCTGCACTTTGACTCTGTACCGGTACCCCCTGTATATAGCTTCATTACTAACCGGTGCCCCCGCAGATTGACGCTGTACCGGTACCCCCTGTATATAGCCTCATTACTAACCTGTACCCCCACACATTGATTCTGTACCGGTACCCCCTGTGTATAGCTTCATTACTAACCGGTGCCCCCGCACATTGACTCTGTACCGGTACCCCCTGTATACAGCCTCATTACTAACCTTTACCCCGACACATTGATTCTGTACCGGTACCCCCTGTATATAGCTTCATTACTAACCGATGCCCCCGCACATTGACTCTGTACCGGTACCCCCTGTATGTAGCCTCATTACTAACCTGTACTCCCACACATTGATTCTGTACCGGTACCCCCTGTATATAGCCTCATTACTAACCTGTACCCCCACACATTGATTCTGTACCGGTACCCCCTGTATATAGCTTCATTACTAACCGTTGCCCCCACACATTGACTCTGTACCGGTACCCCCTGTATACAGCCTCGCACCTGTTATTTTACTGCTGCTCCATTTTTTACTAAACACTTATTTTTCTTAAAATGGCATTGTTGGTTAAGGGCTTGTAAGTAAGCATTTCACTGTAAGGTTACCTGTTGTAATCAGCGCATGTGACAAATACAATTTCATTTGACTTGAGACGGACCGTCCGGCATCCACAAATCTGGTCACTTTGCTAAGACACAAGTCTAAATGTTTCTAAAAACTGGCTGTTGTGTTTCAGGTGTAATATGGGAGTATATAATACCTTCGACTCTTCATAGAAGGTGTAATGTATAGGCCTCATTTACTTTGACAGCAATATTACATCCTTGCGGGGTTTATACAGTTGAAGACGGAAGTTTACATACACCTTAGTCAAATACATTTAAACTCAGTTTTCACAATTCCTAACATTTAATCCTAATAACAATTCCCTGTCTTAGGTAATTTAGGATCACCACTTTATTTTAAGAATGTGAAATGTCAGAATAATAGTAGAGAGAATGATGTATTTCAGCTTTTATTTCTTTCATCACATTCCCAGTGGGTCAGAAGTTTACATACACTCAATTAGTATTTGGTAGCATTGCCTTTAAATTGTTTAACTTGGGTCAAACGTTTCGGGTAGTTTTGGCCCATTCCTCCTGACAGAGCTGGTGTAACTGAGTCAGGTTTATAGGCCTCCTTGCTCGCACACGCTTTTTCAGTTCTGCCCACATATTTCTATGGGATTGAGGTCAGGGCTTTGTGATGGCCACTCCAATACCTTGACATTGTTGTCCTTAAGCCGTTTTGCCACAACTTTGGAAGTCTGCTTGGGGTCATTGTCCATTTGGAAGACCCATTTGCGACCAAGCTTTATTTTCCTAACTGATGTCTTGAGATGTTGTTTCAATATATCCACATAATTTTCCTCCCTCATGATGTCATCTATTTTGTGAAGTGCACCAGTCCCTCATGCAGAAAAGCACCCCCACAACATGATGCTGCCACCCCATGCTTCATGGTTGGGATGGTGTTCTTCGGCTTGCAAGCATCCCCCTTTTTCCTCCAAACATAACGATGGTCATTATGGCCAAACAGTTATATTTTTGTTTCATCAGATCAGAGGACATGTACGATCTTTGTCCCTACAGTTGCAAACTGTAGTCTGGCTTTTTTATGGCGGTTTTGGAGCAGTGGCTTCTTCCTTGCTGAGCGTCCTTTCAGGTTATGTCGATATAGGACTCGTTTTACTGTGGATATAGATACTTTTGTGCCTGTTTCCTCCAGCATCTTCACAAGGTCCTTTGCTGTTGTTCTGGGATTGATTTTCACTTTTCGCACCTAAGTACGTTCATCTCTAGGAGACAGAACGCGTCTCCTTCCTGAGCGGTATGACGGCTGCGTGGTCCCATGGTGTTTATACTTGCGTACTATTGTTTGTACAGATGAACGTGGTACCTTCAGGCATTTGGAAATTGCTCCCAAGGATGAACCAGACTTGTGGAGGTCTTGGCTGATTCCTTTTGATTTTCCCATGATGTCAAGCAAAGAGGCACTGAGTTTGAAGATAGGCCTTGAAATACATCTCCAACTGACTCAAAGGATGTCAATTAGTCTATCAGAAGCTTCTAAAACCATGACATCATTTTCTGGAATTTTCCAAGCTGTTTAAAGGCACAGTCAACTTAGTGTATGTAAACTTCTGACCCACTGGAATTGTGATACAGTGAATTATAAGTGAAATAATCTGTCTGTAAACAATTGTTGGAAAAATGACTTGTGTCATGCACCAAGTAGATGTCCTAACCGACTTGCCAAACTATAGTTTGTTAACAAGAAATTTGTGGAGTTGTTGATAAACGAGTTTTAATGACTCAAACCCAAGTGTATGTAAACTTCCGACTTCAACTGTTTGTCCTTTGTGTTTGTGTCAAATAGATCAAATCAGGGTGTGGTGTGTGAATTTTTTTGCTTGTTAGTTTGACAGGTAGCATGAGCTGTGTGTGTGTGTGTGTGTGTGTGTGTGTGTGTGTGTGTGTGTGTGTGTGTGTGTGTGTGTGTGTGTTTGCCTGTGTGTCCGTTTGTCTGTGTGTGTGCACGTGCAAATGTGTTTGCGTATGCATGCGAGTGTGTGTGTGTGTGTGTGTCTAACACAGTATTTTGGGCACGTGTGTGTGTAGCGAGCCTCCATGGCGGTGCCACGTCTATCCAAGGCTGTCGTCTTGGAGATGATGATATAACAGCACGAAGACATTAAAAGAGACATGCCTGGGCAGAGCTAAACACCCTAGCTATCAGGTCAAGTTATATAAGGTATGCTACTAGGAAAACGTCTGTGGAAAACTATACTAGGTACCATGTAGGTACTAGGCACATTGCTATGGAAAGCTACAGGTGATAAGCATTGCTGCAGAAGGCTACACTACCGGTATGCTACTGTAGGTACATTGCTATGTAAAGCTACAGGTAGCAGGGGCTGGGGGTTGAGGTATACTGAAATTCTAGGTATCAGAGATTGAGGAACTAGTTAAGAATGTGCTGGACTCCCATGGACACTTATTCTGAATGGCAAAGGCCAGGAAAGAGTGGATCCTCAGCCAAAGGTGTTATCAGCCATCAGCACCAGGTGTGTCATGCACCCATTATTTTAAAGAGGGCACGAAATACGTGAGGATGGTCTGGAGGGGGGCTGTCCCCACTCAGGAATTCTGAGAATGTAGCATTTTTCTAACACCTGAAGCAGATTTTTTCCTGCAATCTAGAGCCATAATAATTATGCCTAATTCTGTGCATAGGTTATCTAAGCACACCTGTTCAATTGTAATTTTAATGAATGATGCACATTGATGCTTTAATAACTTTTATGCATAAGGAGTTTAGTATAACTGCCACACTGGTATATAGTATCATAACCCAAGAATTACAGCAATTTTAGTCATCTCTGAAGTCCAGCAGGCATGCTAGCTAAAATAGCTTAGACAAACTAATCCAACTTGGTTGATAGCCTGAAATGGAACGGTTGCAATATTTCTGTTTTATTTTTCATCAAGAAGGGTTAGGGTTATCAATAGGCTGATCAAAATCATTTACAAACATACCACCTGCGAGTCCTGCCCATCATCGTCAGCTAAAATAATTTACAAACATACCTCCTGCGAGTCCTGCCCATCACCGTCAGCTAAAATCATTTACAAACACACCTCCTGCGAGTCCTGCCCATCACCTTCAGCTAAAATCATTTACAAACATACCTCCTGCGAGTCCTGCCCATCACCGTCAGCTAAAATCATTTACAAGCATACCTCCTGCGAGTCCTGCCCATCACCGTCAGCTAAAATCATTTACAAGCATACCTCCTGCGAGTCCTGCCCATCATCGTCAGCTAAAATAATTTACAAGCATACCTCCTGCGAGTCCTGCTCATCACCGTCAGCTAAAATAATTTACAAGCATACCTCCTGCGAGTCCTGCTCATCACCGTCAGCTAAAATAATTTACAAGCATACCTCCTGCGAGTCCTGCCCATCACCGTCAGCTAAAATAATTTACAAACACACCTCCTGCGAGTCCTGCCCATCACCGTCAGCTAAAATCATTTACAAACACACCTCCTGCGAGTCCTGCCCATCACCGTCAGCTAAAATCATTTACAAACACACCTCCTGCGAGTCCTGCCCATCACCGTCAATTAAAATCATTTACAAGCATACCTCCTGCGAGTCCTGCCCATCACCGTCAGCTAAAATCATTTACAAGCATACATCCTGCGAGTCCTGCCCATCACCGTCAGCTAAAATAATTTACAAGCATACCTCCTGCGAGTCCTGCCCATCACCGTCAGCTAAAATCATTTACAAGCATACCTCCTGCGAGTCCTGCCCATCACCGTCAGCTAAAATCATTTACAAACACACCTCCTGCGAGTCCTGCCCAACACCGTCAGCTAAAATAATTTACAAACACACCTCCTGCGAGTCCTGCCCATCACCGTCAGCTAAAATCATTTACAAACACACCTCCTGCGAGTCCTGCCCATCACCATCAGCTAAAATCATTTACAAGCATACCTCCTGCAAGTCCTGCCCACAAACATACCTCCTGCGAGTCCTGCACATCACCGTCAGCTAAAATCATTTACAAGCATACCTCCTGCGAGTCCTGCCCATCACCGTCAGCTAAAATCATTTACAAGCATACCTCCTGCGAGTCCTGCCCATCACCGTCAGCTAAAATCATTTACAAACACACCTCCTGCGAGTCCTGCCCAACACCGTCAGCTAAAATCATTTACAAACACACCTCCTGCGAGTCCTGCCCATCACCGTCAGCTAAAATAATTTACAAGCATACCTCCTGCGAGTCCTGCTCATCACCGTCAGCTAAAATAATTTACAAGCATACCTCCTGCGAGTCCTGCCCATCACCGTCAGCTAAAATAATTTACAAGCATACCTCCTGCGAGTCCTGTCCATCACCGTCAGCTAAAATCATTTACAAGCATACCTCCTGCGAGTCCTGCCCATCACCGTCAGCTAAAATCATTTACAAGCATACCTCCTGCGAGTCCTGCCCATCACCGTCAGCTAAAATCATTTACAAACACACCTCCTGCGAGTTCTGCCCATCACCGTCAGCTAAAATCATTTACAAACACACCTCCTGCGAGTCCTGCCCATCACCGTCAGCTAAAATCATTTACAAACACACCTCCTGCGAGTCCTGCCCATCACCGTCAGCTAAAATCATTTACAAACATACCTCCTGCGAGTCCTGCCCATCACCGTCAGCTAAAATCATTTACAAGCATACCTCCTGCGAGTCCTGCCCATCACCGTCAGCTAAAATCATTTACAAGCATACCTCCTGCGAGTCCTGCCCATCACCGTCAGCTAAAATCATTTACAAACATACCTCCTGCGAGTCCTGCTCATCACCGTCAGCTAAAATCATTTACAAGCATACCTCCTGCGAGTCCTGCCCATCACCGTCAGCTAAAATCATTTACAAACATACCTCCTGCGAGTCCTGCCCATCACCGTCAGCTAAAATCATTTACAAGCATACCTCCTGCGAGTCCTGCCCATCACCGTCAGCTAAAATCATTTACAAGCATACCTCCTGCGAGTCCTGCTCATCACCGTCAGCTAAAATAATTTACAAGCATACCTCCTGCGAGTCCTGCCCATCACCGTCAGCTAAAATCATTTACAAGCATACCTCCTGCGAGTCCTGCCCATCACCGTCAGCTAAAATCATTTACAAACACACCTCCTGCGAGTCCTGCCCATCACCGTCAGCTAAAATCATTTACAAACACACCTCCTGCGAGTCCTGCCCATCACCGTCAGCTAAAATCATTTACAAACACACCTCCTGCGAGTCCTGCCCATCACCGTCAGCTAAAATCATTTACAAGCATACCTCCTGCGAGTCCTGCCCACAAACATACCTCCTGCGAGTCCTGCCCATCACCGTCAGCTAAAATCATTTACAAACATACCTCCTGCGAGTCCTGCCCACAAACATACCTCCTGCGAGTCCTGCCCATCACCGTCAGCTAATATCAATTACAAACAGTTTGTCAGTACGCTGAGCAGGGTTCACTATACTCTATATGAATTTATGTTTATTTTTCCAATGTACTTTATCATTTTTCAGAATTCTTTCAGTAGTTATAAATATCTGAGTTATAAATCATACTATTGAATGTTGATAATAGGATATTTATTTGATTGTGAGTTCCTTAACAGTGACGTGGCGGCAGGAAGCCTAGCGGTTAGTGAGGCGAGCCAGCAACCGGAGGG
Source organism: Salvelinus namaycush (assembly GCF_016432855.1). Taxonomy (NCBI): domain Eukaryota; kingdom Metazoa; phylum Chordata; class Actinopteri; order Salmoniformes; family Salmonidae; genus Salvelinus; species Salvelinus namaycush. The sequence goes on along the minus strand of NC_052318.1, from coordinate 51,753,325 downwards.
TTGCCAGTTTGAATCCCAGGTCCGACAGGAAAAATCTGTCGAAGTGAGCTGGTAACCAGAGAGTTGCAGGGTCAAATCCTAGATGCCATTACCTGCCATTGTGCCCTTGAGCAAGGCAAGACCCCCCACAACAACAGCTCCCCAGGCATCCAGTGTGGCAGCCCTCCGCACATCTTCAAAGCCTGTATATGTAGCCTTTGTATGTACAGTGTCCAGTGACTTTTTCCACATTTTGTTACGTTACAGCATTATTCTAAAATGGATTAAATCAATACAAATACTCAGTAATCTACACACAATACCCCCATAATGACAAAGTGAAAACAGGTTTTTAGAATATTTTGCAAATGTATTCAAAACAAAAATCAAAAATAACTTATTTACATAAGTATTCAGACCCGTTGCTGTGAGATTCGAAATTTAGCTCAGGTGCATCCTGTTTCCATTGATCATCCTTGAGATTTACATTTAAGTCATTGTTTCTACAACTTGTTTGGAGCCCACCTGTGGTAAATTCAATTGATTGCACATGATTTGGAAAGGCACACACCTGTCTATATAAGGTCCCACAGATGACAGTGCATGTCAGAGCAAAAACAAACCATGAGGTTGAAGGAATTGTCCGTAAAGCTCCGAGACAGGATTGTGTCGAGGCACAGATCTGGGGAAGGGTACCAAAAAAGCAGCATTGAAGGTCCCCAAGAACCCAGTGGCCTCCATCATTCTTAAATGGAAGACGTTTGGAACCACCAAGACTCTTCCTAGAGCTGGCTGCCAAACTGAGCAATCGGGGAAGAAGGGCCTTGGATAGGGAACGGACCAAGAACCCGATGGTCACTCTAACAGAGCTCTAGACGTCCTCTGTGGAGATGGGAGCACCTCCCAGAAGGACTACGATTTCATGTCTGGAGGAAACCTGGCACCATCCCTACGGTGAGGCATGGTGGTGGCAGCATCAACGGCAGGGACTGGGAGACTAGTCAGGATCGATACAGAGATGAGCAAAGTACAGAGAGATCCTTGATGAAACCCTGCTCCAGAGTGCTCAGGACCTCAGACTGGGGCGAAAGTTCACTTTCCAACAAGACAAGGACCCTAAGCACACAGCCAAGACAACGCAGGAGTGGATTCGGGACAAGTCTCTGAATGTCCTTGAGTGGCCCAGCCAGAGCCCGGACTTGAACCCAATCAAACATATTTGGAGAGACCTGAAAATACCTGTGCAGCAACGCTCCCCATCCAACCTGACAGAGCTTGAGAGGATCTACAGAGAAGAATAGGAGGAACACCCCGAATACAGGTGTGCCAAGCTTGTAGCGTCATACCCAAGAAGACTTGAGGCTGTAATTGCTGCTGAAGGTGCTTCAAGAAAGTACTGAGTAAAGGGTCTGAATAGTTATGTAAATGTGATATTTAAAAAAAACATTTCTCAAAATCTGTTTTTACTTTGTCATTATGGGGTAATGTGTGTAGATTGATGAGGACAAAAAACTACGTAATACATTTTAAAATAAGGCTGTAACCTAACAAAATGTGGAAAAAGTCAAGGGGTCTGAATACTTTTTGAAAGCACTGTATGTGTATGTATGTGTGTCTTTTGGACGGGTTGGGTTAAAAGCCTTGTGTGCAGTTTACCAATAAAGTGATCTTATCTCTTAATATGTGAATAATATAAACTCTGATTCATACTATCCTGAATACACAGGATAATCAATTGGCTATTGTCCACAATAAGCCCATTGTATATAGTTAATTGTCTAGTAGGGTAGGGCCATTGAATGGACTTATTGAAACTATGTGTTAAAGGTCCTGCCTTATAGTAATTACACCATGGTTTTGTGACTGAACACCCAGGTATAACTGCTTTGTCTTTTTCATTGTTGATGATGACTACAACATAATGCCTCCGTTGTGTAACACACTGTAAGAAGTTAACTTTATATGTTCCTCAAACAATATTGATTCAGTTTGTTTCTTTTACGAAAGCAGCTTGCGCATCTCCTCCAGTACTCTTTAATCGTTAAATCAATACTTGCACGGCACATTGTTTCCTTGTTCGTTTGAAAAATAACTTTTTTACCACATGTGCGCTGAGGGCATGTACCAGCAGTCTTACATCAGTAAGTGGCCAATTAAACCTTTTTTTTCAACCGTCAGGTTACCATGGGGACCAGAGTAACATGTTGCACATCAGTGTCAACACGTTGTGCTGAGCGAATGGAAAAAAAGCGGAATGTAAGATAGGAAGAGTGGAGGAGAGAAAATACAGTTGAAGTCGGAAGTTTACATACACTTAGGTTTGAGTCATTAAAACTTGTTTTTTTAACCACTCCACATATTTCTTGTTAACAAACTATAGTTTTGGCAAGTCGGTAAGGACATCTACTTTGTGCATGACACAAGTCATTTTTCCAACAATTGTTTACAGACAGATTATTTCACTTATTGTATCACAATTCCAGTGGGTCAGAAGTTTACATACACTAAGTTGACTGTGCCTTTAAACAGCTTGGAAAATTCCAGAAAATGATGTCATGGCTTTAGAAGCTTCTGATAAGCTAATTGACATCATTTGAGTCAATTGGAGGTGTACCTGTGGATGTATTTCAAGGCCAACCTTCAAACTCAGTGCCTCTTTGCTTGACATCATGGGAAAATCAAAAGAAATCAGCCAAGACCTCAGAAAGAAAATTGTAGACCTCCACAAGTCTGGTTCATCCTTGGGAGCAATTTCCAAACGCCTGAAGGTACCACGTTCATCTCTACAAACAATAGTACGCAAGTATAAACACCATGGGACCACGCAGCCGTCATACCGCTCAGGAAGGAGACACGTTCTGTCTCCTAGAGATGAACGTACTTTGGTGCAAAAAGAGCAAATCGATCCCAGAACAACAGCAAAGGACCTTGTGAAGATGCTGGAGGAAACAGGTACAAAAGTATCTATATCCACAGTAAAGCGAGTCCTATATCGACATAAGTCCGCTCAGCAAGGAAGAAGCCATTGCTCCAAAACCGCCATAAAAAAGCCAGACTACAGTTTGCAACTGCACATAGGGACAAAGATCGTACTTTTTGGAGAAATGTCCTCTAGTCTGGTGAAACAAAAATATAACCATAATGACCATCGTTATGTTTGGAGGAAAAGGGGGATCCTTGCAAGCCAAGGAAAACAATCCCAACCGTGAAGCATGGGGTGGCAGCATCATGTTGTGGGGGTGCTTTGCTGCAGGAGGAACTGGTGCACTTCACAAAATAGATGACATCATGAGTGAGGAAAATGATGTGGATATATTGAAGCAACATCTCAAGACATCAGTCAGGAAGTTAAAGCTTGGTCGCAAATGGGTCTCCGGGACCCCAAGCATACTTCCAAAGTTGTGGAGAAATGGCTTAAGGACAACAAAGTCAAGGTATTGGAGTGGCCATCACAAAGCCCTGACCTCAATCCCATAGAAATATGTGGGCAGAACTGAAAAAGCGTGTGCGAGCAAGGAGGCCTACAAACCTGACTCAGTTACACCAGCTGTCAGGAGGAATGGGTCAAAATTCCCCCAACTTATTGTGGGAAGCTTGTGGAAGGCTACCCGAAACGTTTGACCCAAGTTAAACAATTTAAAGGCAATGCTACCAAATACTAATTGAGTGTATGTAAACTTCTGACCCACTGGGAATGTGATGAAAGAAATAAAAGTTGAATTAAATTATTAACTAACCTAAGCTCACTTGATCGTGTGCTAACGCAGAACACTCAGACAACAGTAAGACCGCAGCACCCACCTAACCAAGGGTACTCCTACAGGAAATACTGCAAGGTGTGTCACGGTTCAAACCACTCTACACTTGCACACCGTAGAAGGGAGGGTCTGTGTTGGTCATGCTTTGAGTCAGGTCACTGGAAGAAAAACTGTCTGAAGTCTGGGCCTAGATACAGTGAGGAGCACACACGAGCAACCAATGGAGCGGAGCCGTTAAACTAGAATGTACTTCGCAGCCATCACCTGCAGGTGAATACTTCTTGAACATGACTAACCTGACATGTTGGCAGAGTGAAGAAATGCCCAGAAAAATAGGGACAGTCAAACTCAACCAGGCTGTCACACTCATCGCTAAACAAACTAGCGGGCCCGCATTTGGAGGGGGGATATGCGGGTCAAGAGAAACAAACCCTCGAGTGTGATGAAGATTTAGAATGACGATATGTGAACGCATGTAGTGCAGCACCAGAAGGGGTTCGGGTCATAGCGCAGAATATACAAAGAGTAACGCCATTTGATGAACTGTTTTATGCCCCAGTCACTGTATATAACCAATTCCAATTGAAAGGGATGCTTGACATCGGCTCCATGGCCTGTACTTTAAGCGAAGCAGCAGAACAAAGAATGATTGTGGAAAATATTAGTCGAGAGAAGAAGCTACTATCAGAGCCAGTCATTCTCGTTGGTGTAGGGGGGGAAACGGCACAACCAAAATGCATGTATGAAGTTGACCTTAACATGTATGGGATTAGTTGTTTAGTCCCTGTGCTCATAGTCCCAGGTCAGCATGATGATCTCATTCTCGGTACAAACTTGATAAAACTTTATGCATCAAATGAAGGGTACTGACGAGTACTGGAGACTCATATCAGAATGTACTTCGCAGCCATCACCTGCAGGTGAATACTTCTTGAACATGACTAACCTGACATGTTGGCAGAGTGAAGAAATGCCCAGAAAAATAGGGACAGTCAAACTCAACCAGGCTGTCACACTCATCGCTAAACAAGAGCATCTAGTATGGGGGAGGCTTCCCAACAGCGTGCCAATGTCTCCAGGGAGCACTATTGTGGTCGAACCCACTTCATCCAAGACCATGCAACGAAATATCATGGTGGGTCGAGTCATCACACCCATGTGGGGCGACAGGTGGGTGCCCATGAAAGTCACTAACCTATCGGACAAACCTATCACTCTAAAGAGAAACGGCAAGCTGGCTGATGTCTTCCTGTCTGGCTGTGGAGGACTTCACTGTTTTCCAAGGCTCCTGCAAGATGGAAGGGGGAACTCGAGGAAAGCAGCCCATTACAACCGACCCCGTGGATTTGAAGCAGAGACTGCTAGATGTAGGGTTGGGAGAGGTTGACATCGAACCCTGTAAAATCAGTCAAGCATAAAGAGAGGAATTAGTACAGTTACATATGAACTACAACGATGTGTTCTCCAAGAGCGCTCTGGATTGTGGCGAAGCCAAGGGATTTGAGCATCGCATTCGACTCACAGATGACAGACCATTTCGCCTACTATATCGAAGGGTTCTGCCCATTACCAGAAACTACGACAAGTGTTGACGGAAATGGAGGAACAGGAAATAATTAGGAAATCCGTTAGCAAATATGCTTCCCCTCTAGTAATGGTGTGGAAGAAAGACGGTGGGCTTCGTATATGTACAGATTTCAGATGGCAAAATGCAAGGACACTCAAAGATGCACATCCACCTCCACACCAATCTGACTGTCTTGCAGCTCTAGGGGGCAACACCTACTTCAGTACGATGGACTTGACGTCAGGCTTTTACAACATACCTATGTGTGAGGAGAACAAAAAGTATACAGCCTTCACTATCCCACTGGGTCTGCATGAATACAACCGAATGCCACAGGGCCTATGCAATAGTCCAGCTTCATTTATGAGGATGATGCTTAGCATTTTTGGAGACCTAAACTTCAGTAGCCTGCTGTGCTACCTAGACGACCTCTTGGTGTCTGCACCAAGCGAAAGACAAGCCTTGGATAGAATGGACCTGGTGTTCCAGAGACTGAGACAGCACAACCTGAAACTGAGCCCAAAGAAATGCAATTTCTTGCGGATGTCTGTGAAATGTTTGGGTCATGTCATTAATGGTGATGGGGTGGCTGTGGACCCGACCAAGGTGGATCCAAAATGACAAAGTCGGATCTAATGGAGGAAGGTGGGTGCACGCCTTCAGTACGAAGGATCAAATCCTTCCTAGGAATGATATTCTACTATCAATATTTAATTCCAAACTTTTCTGCTATTGCCAAGCCGCCCATCGCTCTCACTGCAGGTCAGAAGAGAAGGGGGAAGGTGAAGCCTGAGAATCAAGCTGGCATCTTCAGAAAGTTGAAACCTACTGACTGGACTAATGAGTGTGATTCTTCACTTAACAGCCTTAAGGAGAAGTTGTTAAACTGTGCTGTTCTTGGTCATCCGGATTTCACAAGGCCATTGATCCTGTTAATTGATGCCTCCCTGGACGGGTTGGGCACTGTACTGTCTCAAATACCTGCTGGTGAAGATAGAGCACGCCCCATCGCTTTTGCCAGTAAAACATTGAGTGTCTCACACAAAAGATATCCTGCCCACAGACTTGAGTTTTTGGCCATGAAATGTAGTGTGTGTGAAAAGTTTAGCCACTGGCTCAAGGGACATTCATTTACAGTTTGGACTGATAATAATCACTTCACATACATAATGACAAAACCAAAACTCGACGCCTGCAAGCAACGATTTGGGTAGCCAAATTGGCGCCCTACTCATTCGATCTGAAGCACATAGCAGGTACAAAGAACGTTGTGGCTGATTCCCTCAGTAGGGACCCATTTGCCAAGTTAGTTAGTCACAGGTTGATCAGTGAGAACTATGTCAGTCTGATTCCTGAAGCCGATGCTATAGGAGAAGATGGGATTCAAGATGTGTTTCGCTTGAAGGTCCAGTCACATAGTGAAAAAACAAGCAGAGACAATCTCTGGAAATCAGTCTGACAGCTGTCCTTTAACCTGTGGCTCTTCACTAGTGAAAGCGATTTGTGAAGTCTATGATCAGTGGGTTGTAGCAACCGAAGCTCAAGCAGTACAGTTAGTGCAGTCTGTGCAACAACTCATATCTCCAAGCCATGACTCGCTTCCTGCAATCTCTTTTGAGGAGCTTCAGTGGAGTCAAGAACTTGATCCTACGATTTCTAAGGCTATCCTGTTTGTCAACCACAAAATAGGTCCTTCAAGGCGAGAGAGGGATGGATTTGATTCACAACCCTTGCACTCGTCAAGCAGTGGGAAAGGCTCAGGATCCAAGATGGAGTGATTTACTGGGTGACAAAGGATCCCCTGAGCAAACAAAAGAGATTATTTTTTTTTTTTTATTATTTTTTTTTTCACCTTTATTTAACCAGGTAGGCTAGTTGAGAACAAGTTCTCATTTGCAACTGCGACCTGGCCAAGATAAAGCATAGCAGTGTGAACAGACAACAACACAGAGTTACACATGGAGTAAACAATAAACAAGTCAATAACATAGTAGGGGGAAAAAAGAAAAAAAAGAGAATCTATATACAATGTGTGCAAAAGGCATGAGGAGGTAGGCAATAAATAGGCCATAGGAGTGAATAATTACAATTTAGCAGGTTAACACTGGGGTGATAAATCATCAGATGATCATGTGCAAGTAGAGATACTGGTGTGCAAAAGAGCAGAAAAGTAAATAAATAAAAACAGTATGGGGATGAGGTAGGTAAATTTGGTGGGCTATATACCGATGGACTATGTACAGCTGCAGCGATCGGTTAGCTGCTCAGATAGCAGATGTTTAAAGTTGTTGAGGGAGATAAAAGTCTCCAACTTCAGAGATTTTTGCAATTCGTTCCAGTCGCAGGCAGCAGAGAACTGGAAGGAAAGGCGGCCAAATGAGGTTTTGGCTTTAGGGATGATCAGTGAGATACACCTGCTGGAGCGCGTGCTACGGGTGGGTGTTGCCATCGTGAGCAGTGAACTGAGATAAGGCGGCGCTTTACCTAGCATAGCCTTGTAGATGACCTGGAGCCAGTGGGTCTGACGACGAACATGTACATTTACATTTACATTTAAGTCATTTAGCAGACGCTCTTATCCAGAGCGACTTACATTTTTAACCTTTTTTTATTTAACTAGGCAAGTCAGTTAAGAACAAACTCTTATTTTCAATGACGGCCTAGGAACAGTGGGTTAACTGCCTTGTTCAGGGGCAGAACGACAGAGCTTGTCAGCTCGGGGATTTGAACTTGCAACCTTTCGGTTACTAGCCCAACGCTCTAACCACTAGGCTACCCTGCCGCCCCATGTAGCGAGGGCCAGCCGACTAGAGCATACAGGTCGCAGTGGTGGGTGGTATAAGGTGCTTTAGTAACAAAACGGATGGCACTGTGATAAACTGCATCCAGTTTGCTGAGTAGAGTATTGGAAGCTATTTTGTAGATGACATCGCCGAAGTCGAGGATCGGTAGGATAGTCAGTTTTACTAGGGTAAGTTTGGCGGCGTGAGTGAAGGAGGCTTTGTTGCGAAATAGAAAGCCGACTCTAGATTTGATTTTGGATTGGAGATGTTTGATATGAGTCTGGAAGGAGAGTTTGCAGTCTAGCCAGACACCTAGGTACTTATAGATGTCCACATATTCTAGGTCGGAACCATCCAGGGTGGTGATGCTAGTCGGGCGTGCGGGTGCAGGCAGCGAACGGTTGAAAAGCATGCATTTGGTTTTACTAGCGTTTAAGAGCAGTTGGAGGCCACGGAAGGAGTGTTGTATGGCATTGAAGCTCGTTTGGAGGTTAGATAGCACAGTGTCCAAGGAAGGGCCAGAAGTATACAGACTGGTGTCGTCTGCGTAGAGGTGGATCAGGGAATCGCCCGCAGCAAGAGCAACATCATTGATATATACAGAGAAAAGAGTCGGCCCGAGAATTGAACCCTGTGGTACCCCCATAGAGACTGCCAGAGGACCGGACAACATGCCCTCCGATTTGACACACTGAACTCTATCTGCGAAGTAGTTGGTGAACCAGGCAAGGCAGTCATTAGAAAAACCGAGGCTACTGAGTCTGCCGATAAGAATATGGTGATTGACAGAGTCGAAAGCCTTGGCCAGGTCGATGAAGACGGCTGCACAGTACTATCTTTTATCGATGGTGGTTATGATATCGTTTAGTACCTTGAGCGTGGCTGAGGTGCAACCGTGACCGGCTCGGAAACCGGATTGCACAGCGGAGAAGGTACGGTGGGATTCGAGATGGTCAGTGATCTGTTTGTTGACTTGGCTTTTGAAGACCTTAGATAGGCAGGGCAGGATGGATATAGGTCTGTAACAGTTTGGGTCCAGGGTGTCTCCCCCTTTGAAGAGGGGGATGACCGCGGCAGCTTTCCAATCCTTGGGGATCTCAGATGATACAAAGGAGAGGTTGAACAGGCTGGTAATAGGGGGTGCGACAATGGCGGCGGACAGTTTCAGAAATAGAGGGTCCAGATTGTCAAGCCCAGCTGATTTGTATGGGTCCAGGTTTTTCAGCTCTTTCAGAACATCTGCTATCTGGATTTGGGTAAAGGAGAAGCTGGGGAGGCTTGGGCGAGTAGCAGCAGGGGGGGCGGAGCTGTTGGCCAAGGTTGGAGTAGCCAGGAGGAAGGCATGGCCAGCCGTTGAGAAATGCTTGTTGAAGTCTTCGATTATCACGGATTTATCGGTGGTGACCGTGTTACCTATCCTCAGTGCAGTGGGCAGCTGGGAGGAGGTGCTCTTGTTCTCCATGGACTTTACAGTGTCCCAGAACTTTTTGGAGTTAGAGCTACAGGATGCAAATTTCTGCTTGAAAAAGCTGACCTTTGCTTTCCTGACTGACTGCGTGTATTGGTTCCTGACTTCCCTGAACAGTTGCATATCGCGGGGACTATTCGATGCTATTGCAGTTCGCCACAGGATGTTTTTGTGCTGGTCGAGGGCAGTCAGGTCTGGAGTGAACCAAGGGCTATATCTGTTCTTAGTTCTGCATTTTTTGAACGGAGCATGCTTGTCTAAGATGGTGAGGAAGTTACTTTTAAAGAATGACCAGGCATCCTCAACTGACGGGATGAGGTCAATATCCTTCCAGGATACCCGGGCCAGGTCGATTAGAAAGGCCTGCTCGCAGAAGTGTTTTAGGGAGCGTTTGACAGTGATGAGGGGTGGTCGTTTGACCGCGGACCCGTAGCGGATACAGGCAATAAGGCAGTGATCGCTGAGATCCTGATTGAAGACAGCAGAGGTGTATTTGGAGGGCAAGTTGGTCAGGATAATGTCTATTAGGGTGCCCATGTTTACGGATTTAGGGTTGTACCTGGTGGGTTCCTTGATGATTTGTGTGAGATTGAGGGCATCTAGCTTAGATTGTAGGACTGCCGGGGTGTTAAGCATATCCCAGTTTAGGTCACCTATCAGAACAAACTCTGAAGCTAGATGGGGGGCGATCAATTCACAGATGGTGTCCAGGGCACAGCTGGGAGCTGAGGGGGGTCGGTAGCAGGCGGCAACAGTGAGAGACTTATTTCTGGAGAGATTAATTTTTAAAATTAGAAGTTCGAACTGTTTGGGCATAGACCTGGAAAGTATGACAGAACTTTGCAGGCTATCTCTGCAGTAGATTGCAACTCCTTCCCCTTTGGCAGTTCTATCTTGACGGAAAGTGTTATAGTTGGGTATGGAAATCTCAGAATTTTTGGTGGCCTTCCTAAGCCAGGATTCAGACACGGCAAGGACATCAGGGTTGGCAGAGTGTGCTAAAGCAGTGAGTAAAACAAACTTAGGGAGGAGGCTTCTGATGTTGACATGCATGAAACCAAGGCTTTTTCGATCACAGAAGTCAACAAACGAGGGTGCCTGGGGACATGCAGGGCCTGGGTTTACCTCCACATCACCCGAGGAACAGAGGAGTAGTAGGATGAGGGTGCGGCTAAAGGCTATCAAAACTGGTCGCCTAGAGCATTGGGGACAGGGAATAAAAGGAGCAGATTTATGGGCGTGGTAGAATATATTCAGGGCATAATGTGCAGACAGGGGTATGGTGGGGTGCGGGTACAGCGGAGGTAAGCCCAGGCACTGGGTGATGATAAGAGAGGTTGTATCTCTGGACATGCTGGTTATAATGGGTGAGGTCACCGCATGTGTGGGAGGTGGGACAAAGGAGGTATCAGAGGTATTAGGAGTGGAACTACGGGCTCCATTGTAAACTGAAACAATGATAACTAACCTGAACAACAGTATACAAGGCATATTGATATTTGAGAGAGACATATAGTAAGGCATAAAGTAATCGCAGGTCTTGATTGGGAGAGCTAGCTAAAACAACAGGTGAGACAACAGCAGCTAGTCAGCTAACACAACAACAGCAGGTAAAATGGCGATGACTAGGCAGAGAGGGTCGGATTAACTACACACAGAGCCTGAGTTCGCGGCTGGGGCCGACAGATAAACACAAATAAACAGAATGGAGTACCGTGATTAATGGACGGTCCAGCAGGCATCAGCTATGTAGCCAAGTGATCATAGTGTCCAGGGGGCAGCAGTAGATGGAACAGGGAGGCCGTCACTACGCTAGCACGCGGCGTTTAAAATTAGTAGCCCGGGGGTGGTCTGCTCAGACGGAGGCCGGTTGAGGGCACAGCGGATGGAGTATTTGTCGGCAGACCAGACGTGGTGGTGCGGCGGGGCGCCGTGTCGACAGAGAATCCAAGCCAGATGGCGAAAGAGGTATTGTAGAATTTTGTTTGCTAACTGGTGCTAGCTTCGTGGCAGTGGCGTTAGCCACTATAGCCAATCGGTAGCAGTGGTGATCCGGTGCCAAGGTCCAGAGTTAACAGAAAGGATCCGGTGGAGTATTGGGCTCTAGTCGTGTATGAGTGGGGTTCGGGTAAACAGCTGAGTAGGCCGGGGGTGGGCCTCAGGGATAGCTTCGGTACTGGGTGCCACGGAGGGTGCAAGCTAGCTGTGAGCTAGCTAGCTGCAAGCTGTGAGCTAGCTAGCTGCAAGCTAGCTGTGAGGATCAGAAGTAGTGGCTCAGGGATTACGGCAGGAATCCGGCGTTGTTGTGGAGAGACAGTCCGATGCTGGTAGATTGGCGAGTAATATCCAGGCTAAGAACAGGGCTGGTGTCTGTGCAGAAGGTAAAAGCCGCTAGCAGTGGCCAAAAATGACCAAATAGCTTGTAGCTGATTAGCTGGTTAGCTACTGGAGGTTCTTGAATGTGTTCCAAAGTTAAAAATAATAGCGATTCCGTATCACATTGGGTGAGGCAGGTTACCGGAAGGTATAATCGAATTAAAAATCGAGAAGAGATAGATTAAAAAATATATATATATACAAAAAATACGAAAAATACAAAAGTACACGAGAGGACGAACAAAAACACGCCTACACTGCTACGCCATCTTGGAAATCGAGATATTAGTATGTGCTGCCCAAAAATATGAAGGAGAAAGCATTGAGTGGTGTGCATGACCTTGCTGGCCACCAAGGGCAAGCTAGAACTCTTCATTTGGTAAGGCAGCGTTTCTTCTGGCCCAAGATGGAGCATGATGTGAAGGAGTATGTAAGTGCTGTCGAAGATGCATCCTGGCTAAGTTTCCTGAGCCGTCTGCTCGAGCTCCCCTCGAAAGCATCAGAACCTTTGCGCCTATGGAGTTAGTATGTCTCGACTTTTGGAGTGCTGAGGACAGCAAGCAACGCTCAGTGGATGTATTGGTTCTGACAGATCACTTCACCAAGTTAGCTCACGCCTTTCCGTGCTCAAATCAAATGGCAAAGCAAGTTGCCAGAAAGATATGGGACAACGTATTTTGTGTTTATGGATTTGCTGAGAGGATCCACACGGATCAAGGGGCCAATTTTGAGAGTGAGCTAATCGCAGAACTTCTCAAGCTCTCTGGTGTCGCCAAATCACACACAACTGCGTACCATCCCATGGGGAACGGGGGAACGGAAAGGATCAATCGAACTCTGGGAAATATGCTTCGTTCACTCCCTCTAAAAGCTAAAGAGAAATGGCCGCAGCAGATACAAACTCTAACGTTTGCCTACAATGCTACTGTACACGAAACCACTGGCTATGCTCCATTCCAGCTCATGTTTGGTCATGTTCCGAGACACCCTGTTGATGTAATGTTCAAGCAAGTTTTGAGGGATCCTGTGGTTGTTGACTATAGTAGCTATGTCAAAACACTGATATCCCATCTCCATGAAGCAGCGAGCATCGCTCAATGGCATACAGTTAAAGAACAACAGAAACAGGCCAAACATTATGACAGAAAAGTCAGAGGCACTCCCCTGAACAAAGGAGACAGAGTGCTTCTCACTAACAAAGGGGGAAAAGAAAACGTGCCGACAAGTGGGAAGCTAAGGTGTACACGGTCATTGACAGAAACCTACATACACACATATATAAGCTAGTGGATGATAAAGGAAACACCAAGGTGGTACATCGGAACCTTCTTCTAGACATCAGCTTTCTGCCGGTAGAAACGCCTAAGGATGATTCACGTGAATCTCAATCAGATGGAGCTGTAGATCCAGAGTATGAGGGTCAGTCAATGGACTATTCAGGCTTTGATGAAGAGGAAAGCTTTGGAGATATGACCAGTTGATGGATACTCAGTGGAGTAGATGACCCTGCAGGTCAGGAATCTTCGGAGAGACAGGAGACAGTCAGAGATGAGATGGAGCAAGAACAGTCAGCATACAGCTGCAGGGACCATCCAAATCAAGACCGTCAAGTTCAGCTATCTCTCGATAATGAGACTGCCTTTAGCATTCCTGACTGTGACAGTGTAGCTGTAGTCCCTGACACAGAACCTTCAGGTATTCCTGACTCAGTTGCACCAGCTGATTTAGCTAGTGACCAAGACTTACAAAGACCGGGTTCACGTGATTCGCAAGAACACGCACTGGCAGGGTAGTGAAATCTGTAAGTCGTCTTATTGAGACAATGGCTCAGAGACCATTCACTATGGAGGGCTTAGCCACCAAACTAGGAAAGAAGTCCCAGTCTCTTCTAACTCTGTTTTAAAAAAAGGTTTTTCTTTATTCCTTCTGTTGTTCTGAGGAATATTCATGGATATTTAAAGCCATCTAAGTGATGTGTAGAATGGTGTCAAGGGATAATGTGATGTGAGGACGAGTGTTGTATGATGTACTTGGCATCGTATTTGTCTAGGAGGTTCTCAGGCCTGATCAACCTTAGATTCCTCTGAATCTGCCCAGCAGATGGCTTGTATAGCAGAGACCAAAGATGAGATCTTGGTGTTCACTTGTGCCAGTAGTGACTCAGTAGAGTTTGTTGTCCCTTGTGTTCCATATCTTGTTTGATATGCATTCACGATTTTGGTGAAGTTCAGGAGGGGTGAATATAACAGGTGTAAAATATACTTTATGTATTTCACCGAAAAATGTTATTTTAAGATGTATTACATTACTTTCAAGAGTGAATGATTTTATTGTATTTATTTTCTAAATTGTGTTAATGCTGTGATGTCATCAACGGGAGCCATGCTCTTACTCCTCAGTTTGCTCAGAGCGTGATGAGGAGAGGCAAATATACTTGTATGGAGTCCAGACTGCAGCCTTAACTTTTGCCTTGTATTTGTATCCATTCCATGCAGTCATTAAAAGAGAGACAACCTGCTGAATTGTGTCCAGAGCCTTGTCTTCTACCTACACCTTACCAGAACACAACGTAGAAAGGTGCCGGTACAGAACCGGTTACATGTATACCTTTTTGTTTACAAATACTAGATAGCTAGCTAGTATGGTGTTCTATGCTTTTCAATGCTACTTTTTAAGGATTTAACTAGCTACAGAAGCAGAAGCAAACATGTCTTTCTACGAATTAGAAGAGCTTGAACGGCTCTTACTACTCAGGAGGAGAAATAAAAAACAAACAAGGGAGGAAATGAAATGTTTGTCCACTGAACACTACGAGAGGGTAGTGCGACCATATCCAGGTAAGAGATGCTAAATGCATGTGACTATACTGTCCATATGGTGTGAAAATTATACTAATTATATGTCTCACATAAAAGTGATCTAGCATCCCAGTAAGAGGATAAGGGCCTATGTCCAAAGCATAGGCTACACAGTTGTTATAGTACACATTTAATACCTTCCTGTTCCCGTTCAATACTAATAGAAACGCTCCTTTTATTCAAAGGTTCTTCTGGCCTTGATGTGCACAACAACATCAAGGACTACTTCCTCACACCACCTGTTCCAGTGTCTTTCCATTATGCTGCTATCACAGGTGGCACCCAACAGTAAATGTTAATGTCGGTGTGGTTTGGAAAATATGTTCTCTACCTCTGGGTGATGACTTTTTATATGTCATGTTGTGAGCTTGACGCTTGGTTTTGCTGTTTGGATTTTGCTGTTTTTCTTATTCACACTTAACATATCAGAGTAAAGGGCAAAGTGCCAATTCCAGTATGCATTGGTGGGGATATTTAAGACCAACCGAAAGCTAGTTTTAGCGGTAACGTGGTTGGTTATGGTATGGATTTTGACAACATAAGCACAGCCAACTTTTTTATTCTAATTTTGTTTAATTTGATTAAAAACCAAGCATAGACTCCCCTCCTTTCAATAAAGAAATTATTTTGTGGTGCCCAATGCATTCGCCAAGTAGTCAAGACTATCAATAAAGGGTTTGGCTTGTGAGACCGCTTTGAAATAAATCTTAATCACCAAAGCTTTAATCAAAGATCAAGTTTGGCAGCAGCAAAACAGTGAGCGGACATCTCCTTTTTATCTATGTATGCCCACCATACTTAACAGGCAGACCGCGGAGCTATTGGCCCCGTTCTGGGTTTTAAAAAAAATCAACCCCTAGTATCATATAAACACGAAAAAGACATGGAAGAATGCATAGAATTGCAGGAAATTAGCTTAAAACAGCAACAAAACAAAAAAACTCTGCCCCATGCGAAATGTGTAGAATTGCGGGAAATGAGTTTAAAATCTGCAAACATTTTCTCTCTGCCAACAAGAGGGGTGTGAACAGTTTGGGGCCGCATGGGTTGCGAGGTGGGGGTTTGTTACTATCCATCCAGACCTTTGCCACCTCGGAAATATGTGTGACCGGACCTTCTCAAATAGGACTTGAGTATCCCTGATGTAGGCTATTACATTATTTTTGCCAGCTCCTGTTATTATATAACCTTATTATTACCAGCTAGTTTGATTTGAATGATGCAGTAACAACACCTGGTCGGGTTTTTGGCCTCCTGGTCCGGTTCCTAGAGGGAAGTAGACTGCGGTGTACGGTGATGCAGAGGCTCGCCTCGTAGGGGGATTTTTAGCACTACTGCTGAGCTGTGGTGGTCTTACTGGCGCCTTTACAGTCTATTGTAGTTTCCACAGCCAACTCCCTGGCTCTATTGTAGTTTCCACAGCCAAATCCCTGGCTCTATTGTAGTTTCCACAGCCAAATCCTTGGGTATATTGTCGTTTCCACAGCCAAATCCCTGGCTCTATTGTAGTTTCCACAGCCAAATCCTTGGCTCTATTGTCGTTTCCACAGCCAACTCCCTGGCTCTATTGTAGTCTCCACAGCCAAATCCCTGGCTCTATTGTAGTTTCCACAGCCAACTCCCTGGCTCTATTGTAGTTTCCACAGCCAACTCCCTGGCTCTATTGTAGTTTCCACAGCCAACTCCCTGGCTCTATTGTAGTTTCCTCAGCCAACTCCCTGGCTCTATTGTAGTTTCCACAGCCAACTCCCTGGCTCTATTGTAGTTTCCACAGCCAAATCCCTGGCTCTATTGTCGTTTCCACAGCCAACTCCCTGGCTCTATTGTAGTTTCCACAGCCAACTCCTTGGCTCTATTGTCGTTTCCACAGCCAAATCCCTGGCTCTATTGTCGTTTCCACAGCCAAATCCCTGGCTCTATTGTCGTTTCCACAGCCAACTCCTTGGCTCTATTGTAGTTTCCACAGCCAAATCCTTGGCTCTATTGTCATTTCCACAGCCAACTCCCTGGCTCTATTGTAGTCTCCACAGCCAAATCCTTGGCTCTATTGTCGTTTCCACAGCCAACTCCTTGGCTCTATTGTCGTTTCCACAGCCAACTCCCTGGCTCTATTGTAGTTTCCACAGCCAAATCCTTGGCTCTATTGTAGTTTCCACAGCCAACTCCCTGGCTCTATTGTAGTTTCCACAGCCAACTCCCTGGCTCTATTGTAGTTTCCACAGCCAACTCCCTGGCTCTATTGTAGTCTCCACAGCCAAATCCCTGGCTCTATTGTAGTTTCCACAGCCAACTCCCTGGCTCTATTGTAGTTTCCACAGCCAACTCCCTGGCTCTGTTGTAGTTTCCACAGCCAACTCCCTGGCTCTATTGTAGTTTCCTCAGCCAACTCCCTGGCTCTATTGTAGTTTCCACAGCCAACTCCCTGGCTCTATTGTAGTTTCCACAGCCAACTCCCTGGCTCTATTGTAGTTTCCACAGCCAACTCCCTGGCTCTATTGTAGTTTCCACAGCCAACTCCCTGGCTCTATTGTAGTCTCCACAGCCAAATCCCTGGCTCTATTGTAGTCTCCACAGCCAACTCCCTGGCTCTATTGTAGTTTCCACAGCCAACTCCCTGGCTCTATTGTAGTTTCCACAGCCAACTCCCTGGCTCTATTGTAGTTTCCTCAGCCAACTCCCTGGCGCTGTCACGAATCCCGCCGAGGATGGTGCCTCTTCCTGTTCGGGCGGCGCTCGGCGGTCGTCGTCACCGGCCTACTAGCTGCCATCGATTCTTTTCTTTTTGTTTATGTTAGTTTGGGCTGATTGGGTGCACCTGTTTTGAGTTTAGTTTGGTGGGTAGGCTATTTAAGGGCAGGTAGCCCGCTGGCTTTTGTGCGGGCTTGTTTATCTGTTATTTGGTGTTGGATTGTGATGTGGATTTTATTATTTTCTCGGGACAGTTTAGTCCGGTGTTTTTGGACTCGTCTTTTCATGCGCCCGTGTGTTTAGGGCATGATCGTTTTCCCTGTCCATTGGAAAATAAATCCACTTTCTTGAAACCCTGCTCTCTGCGCTTGACTCCTCCACCCAGTACTCCTAGCAGCTCTGACAGGCTCTATTGTCGTTTCCACAGCCAACTCCCTAGCTCTATTGTAGTTTCCACAGCCAAATCCCTGGCTCTATTGTTGTTTCCACAGCCAACTCCCTGGCTCTATTGTAGTTTCCACAGCCAACTCCTTGGCTCTATTGTCGTTTCCACAGCCAAATCCCTGGCTCTATTGTCGTTTCCACAGCCAACTCCTTGGCTCTATTGTCGTTTCCACAGCCAACTCCCTGGCTCTATTGTCGTTTCCACAGCCAACTCCCTGGCTCTATTGTAGTTTCCACAGCCAAATCCTTGGCTCTATTGTCTGTTCCACAGCCAACTCCCTGGCTCTATTGTAGTTTCCACAGCCAAATCCTTGGCTCAATTGTCGTTTCCACAGCCAACTCCCTGGCTCTATTGTAGTTTCCACAGCCAAATCCCTGGCTCTATTGTTGTTTCCACAGCCAACTCCCTGGCTCTATTGTAGTTTCCACAGCCAACTCCTTGGCTCTATTGTCGTTTCCACAGCCAACTCCTTGGCTCTATTGTCGTTTCCACAGCCAACTCCCTGGCTCTATTGTCGTTTCCACAGCCAACTCCCTGGCTCTATTGTAGTTTCCACAGCCAAATCCTTGGCTCTATTGTCTGTTCCACAGCCAACTCCCTGGCTCTATTGTAGTTTCCACAGCCAAATCCTTGGCTCAATTGTCGTTTCCACAGCCAACTCCCTGGCTCTATTGTAGTCTCCACAGCCAAATCCTTGGCACTCGTGTATTTTCCACAGCCAGGTAGGTTCCTGACTCTATTGCAGTGGCTTGAGCATAGTCAGGACTGCTACTGGGATTAACGATGAATGATTCCACACCAGGCACATTTGGGACAGCTAAGCTTTCTGAACCAAGCGTTTCCAAACCGTAATGGAAATGTTCAGGTAAAACAGACTGCAACATTTCAAAACCTTTCAGAAACATTACTGCCTCTGGTCTGCTAGTCTTCCAACTCTCCTAAACTACAGTCGAGACACGAAGCCTGGGGTCGAAAAGTCGTTTGGGCATGAAAGAGAAACTAAGAGACTGCCATGTGGTAGATAGTGTTTGATATGAACACTAATCTGTGATGAAAGCCATCTGGTGTAGTGATGAGTAGCATCATGATCTTTGACATGCAGTATCATCATTACTCAGTTTGCTCTGCATTTCAGGAGTGCGATTATATGATTATGATTAAGTTGTGGTGTGATTTGTGGAACCATCTTTAGTGAGAAGATTCACATAAAAAACGTAAGATAGAATACAATACAGGGATTTACCTATGTATGTACTTTTAGTACACCTTCAGGTCTCAAAGTATCAGTTTACGAGAGAGAAAGAATGAGAGAGAGAGTGGGATTAACTCTGTATTGTTGCTGCGTGGCTGTGTAAACTCAAAACAAACCTCAGGCATGAGGATTCCCACACTCTTAGGGCTGAACAGGGGTTCTTTGTCTCCTTTCTCCTCCTTTCTTCTTCAGTTGGGTCCTCTACCCTTCTACACCTCCCTCTGAGACTGATTAACATCCCTCTTTCCTGGAGCAGTTCAGAATTGCACCACCACCAGGAGTGAACAAACACACACACACATTATTCTTATTCTTTTAACCACACACACATGCACGCACGCACGCACACACATGTACACACAAGGATCTTTCTGGAGGTTTTATTGACACGCTGGCGACAGGAAGAGGGCTGAGTCAGACATTTTATATTACAATACATATCACTGTGTGTGTGTGTGTGTGTGTGTGAGTGAGAGAGGGAGAGAGCTAAGATACACTGCAGATAACATAACAAAACCTAAAAAATACAATCATTAAATTTGTTTAAAATGCAATGGTAAATATGTTTTACAGTGGTAAATATGAAAATAAAATCTTCCAAATGAAACTAACACCCCCCACCTCTCTGTCATGGTTTAAACCATTTATTTCTAGGTGGCAACACAAATGGTCTCTCTGTCCACGACGCTGTCCACTCAGTAGGGCTGAATTTTGGCTCTAGCTGAGCCCGTTTAGATGCATAGATTTTAATTTATGCTTGCTCATTTTGGCCGTTTGTTTGCCGTGTGCCCTTGCTGAAATGATCCTTTATTCCAATGCATTAGATGTATCCATTGATTTATCATTGTTTGCTCTTGTCAGTCAGCTGTTTAGAGGGGTCACTGCTCATTGCTCGCGGGTACTGGTGTGCTCCGTGGCCAGAAGAAATAGACCATTGATTTAGCTTTATTATTTTCTATCAATATTTGTTTTCTTTCCTGGATCAGCTGATGATGGTCGCCAATATCACTAGACAACTAGCCTACAGCTAGATAACATCACTAGACAACTAGCCTACAGCTAGACACCTATATCACTAGACAACTAGCCTACAGCTAGACACCAATATCACTAGACAACTAGCTTACAACTAAACACCAATATCACTAGACAACTAGCCATCAGCTAGACACCAATATCACTAGACAACTAGCCTACAGCTAGACACCAATATCACTAGACAACTAGCCTACAGCTAGACACCAATATCACTAGACAACTAGCCTACAGCTAGACACCAATATCCCTAGACAACTAGCCATCAGCTAGACACCAATATCACTAGACAACTAGCCTACAGCTAAACACCAATATCACTAGACGACTAGCCTACAGCTAGACACCAATATCACTAGACAACTAGCCTACAGCTAGACAACAATATCACTAGACAACTAGCCTACAGCTAGACACCAATATCACTAGACAACTAGCCTACAGCTAGACACCAATATCACTAGACACCAATATCACTAGACAACTATTCTACAGCTAGACACCAATATCACTAGACAACTAGCCTACAGCTAGACACCAATATCACTAGACAACTAGTCTACAGCTAGACACCAATATCACTAGACACCAATATCACTAGACAACTATTCTACAGCTAGACACCAATATCACTAGACAACTAGCCTACAGCTAGACACCAATATCACTAGACAACTAGCCTACAGTTAGACACCAATATCACTAGACAACTAGCCATCAGCTAGACACCAATATCCCTAGACAACTAGCCATCAGCTAGACACCAATATCACTAGACAACTATTCTACAGCTAGACACCAATATCACTAGACAACTAGCCTACAGCTAGACACCAATATCACTAGACAACTAGCCTACAGCTAGACACCAATATCACTAGACAACTAGCCTACAGCTAGACAACAATATCACTAGACACCAATATCACTAGACAACTAGCCTACAGCTAGACACCAATCTGCATCCAACCCATCCAACATTGACCGTAGGCCTATAGTTGACTCTTTCAGTTAGACGCATTTGATTTTGCAATGGCATAGGCCTACATTATCTTGGGTTTGTGTGTCCATGAGAACTCTGTTCACAGCAAAACATAATTCCATTTTATGTAGGCCTAGTTTCACTTACATTTTCAGAGTTCTGAAAGAGTGATCTGTGAACACTCCAAGCGGACAACTCATGAACTATGGACAACTCATGAACTATGGACAACTCATGAACTATGGACAACTCATGAACTATGGACAACTCATGAACTAGGGTGTAAACATGTTTTGATTCAACTCGTGTATTATATTGAATGTAGGCATCCTGTTCTGCGTGTGTTCATGTATGTAAAATTGCCTCGGCTGAGAAGTAAGGCTACCGGCAGATTAGGCCTAGTGGAGGGTAAATGCAACTAAACGCAGTTTACTCACCTTTTTCAGAAAATGCATTGAAAGTATAGGGAGCATGACTTTTTCCACCACTTTTTTTTTACCACTACATCACTGGCTAGCGGTAGGCCTATTAGAAGTTCATGATAATAGGCCTACACATTGTAGCCTAGTCTAGTCAATTGACCATGTGTGTTTGGGTGACCATCTCATTTTTCACAGGACAGTTTCAGCCCTATTTCAGATGTCCCGACTTTTCAGGTGCTAGTGTTTCCTCATTAGGTTTGTGTTGGGAGAACAGATGAACCAAACACTCAGAAAGGGTATTTACATATCAAAAGACATTTAATGAAGCTTTCCCAGTGGTGCAGGTATGAGACATGATCATGTGGTTGAGTAAAGAATGAGTGCATGTTTACATTAACTAAAGATACTGTATGTTACTATTCCTTCATCTGTACATGCACATTCCTTAGATATTAGATATGATCTACATTTTTATTTAAGTTTTAGCTTATAATCTGAGTTATTTTCTAAAATAAAATATTATTTGATTTTCTATTTTCTAATATATGCATCTAAATTATAATATTTAGCATTTGATATAAAAAAACTATTCTTTATCATGATTTTCTCGGTTGCATACCTGCCCACAGTTGGATTGGTGCAATCAGTAATACACAGACAGTGAAATTGTTCGAACTGTGTTCTCTACAGTAGTGATTCATGAATAGTTATCTCATTCAGAATGACTTGGCAGTGCGTGGGTTAAATTAGTGTGCGTACTTACAGACCTGTGTTCACTTCACTCTGCGTCATGTGACCCCATTTGCTTTGTGACGTAAATCCCTTGGCCTATCTCACCTGAAGGAATTCCAGCATTTCCTGAAACCAAATATGGTCACATCCCATTGGATTCCTGCACCTGGGAGGTTGAGACACTTCCTCTTTCTTAAAGGTACAGGTGCATCCTGTGGGTTCACACTGACTCTTCTTTTTTGCACTGTTGTCAAGAGAGAGATAGAGAAGATTTTGCCAGTGATGTAAAGTTTGCTAAGCAAATACCCGAAGTGGTATTGCATTACTATCACGATGATTAAACCTGTGGAAAGCAAAGAGTGTTTCTTCTCTTCCCACCAAGATACAACCACCTTCCATAAAACCACACTAAATACACTATAGATTATTTGATAAGAGAAGTTCCAACACATTTCCAAATGTCTCTTCCCAAATAAAGAGTGGGAGAGATGTCTTGCCGCCACATGATGTATGAGTTGTATAGTATACTCTACAGGTATACATTCTAAACTCAGCAAAAAAAGAAACGTCCCTTTTTCAGGACCTTGTCTTTCAAAGATAATTCGTAAAAATCAAAATAAACTTCACAGATCTTCATTGTAAAGGGTTTAAACACTGTTTCCTCTGCTTGTTCAATGAACCATAAACAATGAATGAACATGCACCTGTGGAACGGTTGTTAAGACACTAACAGTTTACAGACGGTAGGCAATTAAGGTCACAGTTATGAAAACGTAGGACACTAAAGAGGCCTTTCTACTGACTCTGAAAAACACCAAAACACCCTGCTCATCTGTGTGAATGTGCCTTAGGCATGCTGCAAGGAGGCATGAGGACTGCAGATGTGGCCATGGCAAAAAATTGCAATGTCCGTACTGTGAGACGCCTAAGACAGTGCTACAGGGAGACAGGACGGACAGCTGATTGTCCTCGCAGTGGCAGACCACGTGTAACAACACCTGCACAGGATCGGTACATCCGAGCATCACACCTGCGGGACAGGTACAGGATGGCAACAACAACTGCCCGAGTTACACCAGGAACGTACAATCCCTCCATCAGTGTTCAGACTGTCCGCAATAGGCTGAGAGAGGATAGACTGAGGGCTTGTAGGCCTGTTGTAAGGCAGGTCTTCACCAGACATCACTGGCAACAACATTGCCTATGGGCACAAACCCACCGTCGCTGGACCAGACAGCACTGGCAAAAAGTGCTCTTCACTGACGAGTCGCGGTTTTGTCTCACCAGGGGTGATGGTCGGATTCGCGTGTATCGTCGAAGGAATGAGCGTTACACCGAGGCCTGTCATGGTCTGGGGCGGTGTGTCACAGCATCATCGGACTGAGCTTGTCGTCATTGCAGGCAATCTCAACGCTGTGTGTTACAGGGAAGACATCCTCCTCCCTATTCTGGTACCCTTCCTGCAGGGTCATCCTGACATGACCCTCCAGCATGACAATGCCACCAGCAATACTGCTCGTTCTGTGCGTGATTTCCTGCAAGACAGGAATGTCAGTGTTCTGCCATGGCCAGCAAAGAGCCCGGATCTCAATCCCGTTGAGCACGTCTGGGACCTGTTGGATCGGAGGGTGAGGGCTAGGGCCATTCCCCCCAGAAATGTCCGGGAACTTGCAGGTGCCTTGGTGGAAGAGTGGGGTAACATCTCACAGAAAGAACTGGCAAATCTGGTGCAGTCCATGAGGAGGAGATGCACTGCAGTACTTAATGCAGCTGGTGGCCACACCAGATACTGACTGTTACTTTGATCAGGGACACATTATTCCATTTCTTTTAGTCACATGTCTATGGAACTTGTTCAGTTTATGTCTCAGTTGTTGAGTCTTGTTATGGTCATACAAATATTTACGCATGTTAAGTTTGCTGAAAATAAATACAGTTGAGCAGTGAGAGGACGTTTCTTTTTTTGCTGAGTTTATGTTTTTTTTGCTGAGTTTATGTTTTGGTTCTCTATTCTGTGACTGAGAAGGGGTTGAAGGGAGTCACTTCCGATGGAGCTGTAGAAAAGGGAGCAGAGTGTAAGTGCAATTTAACGATAAGTAGTTGTTATGTCATCTGAGAGATTGTTTTCCAGATCTGAGAGCTGATTTCTTCAGCTTGATAGTTATGATGGGTTAGGAAAAGTAAACATACCAAACTGTGATCTCGGTTTTTGGGGTTTGTTCTGTAGTAATTTCATAAAAACGAATGAACATTTTCCAAATCAACTACATACTAGTCTCAAATCAAGTGCATCCTTCTCTCTCACTTGACTCAAGGCACTCTGCAGTGCTTACCAGAGCCATAGATATACAGTCAGGTCCAAAATTATTGGCACCCTTGATAAAGATGAACAAAAAAAGAGTTTGTAAAATAAATAATACAAACACAACTACATTGTATGCTAAAAAAATATAGAGAAATAGATTTTGTTTAACAAGTAAAAAAAAAAAAATCTCTAAAAAATAAGAGTAAAACTTTTGGCACACCGGTTTTCAATACCTTTCAATACCTCATTTTGCGAGGATAACGGCACTAAGCCTTTTCTCTAAAATGTTTTCTGAGATTGTAGAACACAGTGGGAGGGATCTTAGACCATTCCTCCATACAGAATCTTTCCAGATGCTTGATATCCTTAGTCTGCACTTACGGTCTACCCTCTTCAAATGACAGGTTCCCTTTCAGTCGGTCACTCGGTATAGCATACGATGGTGAGTCAACAACCAATCCTATTCACCTGAAGTAAACTGAAATCGAGCACAACGGGCCAATGGATAACGAGGCCGCCCTTCGAAGCCTCACGTTCCTGGTAATAATAGCGGGGCTCACATCCATTTCCTAAATTCTTTGCTCTTCAGCTCGCCTGAAGGAAGAACGTGTCACTCAATTTACAAACTTTTCAAGTACACGAAGGCTACGAGATTCGGCTCCGACTTAGGTGTCTGTTAGTGAGGAGAAAGTACTCGTCCCCCTAAATGTTGCAAGTTTTGGGTCTTGGGATCGGTTTTTGTGTTTTCTAAAAACCCACTACTTTCTGCTCTGCTTGTGTAGCCAGTGCTTCCTGGCTCCTTGCTTGAGTAAGATGGCCTGTGGTAAGAGTGAGTTCAAAAAAGCTAACCAGCCGAGTTTGAACATAAGACTGTGCCCTATGGCATGTGGTTTCACAATGAAAAGATACTCACTAGTGCTGTCCTGTTTGCCTGGGGTGGAAACAGGCTCAGGAGGCCTTGGTTCAGATCAGTTCGTGTGACCATTTTCTCTGGCTGGGCTCAACTTCCATTGGGAGACTGGCTGACTTTTGTGAGGAAGATTGGTGGTCGGAATTGATAGGGGAGGGGTGTCATCTCAACCGAGTTAGCTCTTTCCAGTTTCTCTGGCAGTGTTCAGAGTCACTGATTGACTCTGGCGGGTTTTCAGACTGTGTATTGGGCGACATCACTACGGGGCAGCTTGAAGTCCCGGCTTTGGATTCGGCAGGGGAGAGTGAACCATTTGTGGTGAATGTGCCTTTGATGCCGTTTTTATCTTCCACGGCTGAGTTCCTCCAGGTTTGGGGGAAGGTATTTACTTCCTGTCCCTGCAGCGGTGAAGCGTTGCTTACCCCTGTTTAAAGATTTCGCCGATGAGTGGCGAGTTACTTAGCTCCAGAGGGGCTAATCCTACTCGGAGGTCCCTGAACCCAGTGTGGGCCGAATATCAGAACACACAATTTCTTCCCCACGTTCAGACACACAGTTGCCAAGACTGTATCAGTCGCCAGGGTGGCACTCCTTCAGGAGATCATGTATGGGAGACTGGCAGCGTGCTCCGTCCAGTGGCGGGCATGCACAGTTTCACCATGGGGGGTGAGGATGGTGACGAGGGGGTACGGTCTGCAGTTCACTGTGTGTTCTCCTCCTTTTCATGGCATCATTATGTCATTGATCCCCACGGTCCTTGCGCCTGTCTTGAGAGAGGAGATTTCCGCTCTCCTTCAAAAGCAGGCTATTCAGGTGGTCCTAGTGTCAGAAGTACAGAACGGTTGGTACAGCCAGTACTTCTTAGTTCCCAAGAGCAATGGAACGTTGCGTCCCATACTGAACTTGCATGTTTTAAACAAGCACCTCAAGGTTGCAAGTTCAAAATGCTCACCCTTTGCCAGCTTTTGCAATCTGTGCATCCCAGCGATTGGTTCACGTCCATAGATCTGAAGCATGCATATTTACATGTCCTATACTTCCTCCCATCTCCCTATTGCCGCACCTTTTCTATGGTGGTGGAAGTGGCTTTGGCACCGGTGTGGTGCCAGTTGATCAGAGTATTGGCCTATCTGGACGATTGGCTGGTCGAGGGAACAGGTGGCACTCCACGCTGCCATGCTGGTTTCCCATATTCAGTCACTGGGGTTCATAATGAATCACCAGGAAAGTTGTTTGACTCTGGCTCAGCACATTCAGTTTCTGGGATTCGTTCTGGACTTGGTTCTGAATCATGCGTTTTTGTCCCAATAGAAGAGGAGGTTTGTCGATGAAGTGGTGCGCGTATGCGCATTATCAAGTCACATCAGGTGCCCTGTTGTTTTGGAATTGCGATTAATTGAGTTCTAACTTTTCAGGGTCGCAAGGTAAGTGTTGTTCTTGGACCCATGGGTTCTATAGACTTGGGCCGCCATGGTCGATGTTAGGCAGCATTTTGTCTGAGTTACCACAGTTTCTCTGTGGGTTTGAGCCTTGGGTTGCCTTCATGGCCGGCAGCGCGCAGAGAGCACATTATCAGGGTTTGCATAGTTTCCTGTGGGTTTGAGCCTTGGGCTGCCGTGGTTCATCGACTTAGGTCGATGCTATAAAGCATGTGTGTGGGCTTTACCAAGTCACAACAGATGTTATGTTGTTTTGGACATGCTGTTCCTTGTATGAGTTAAGGTAAGTATTGTTCTTGGAACCGTGGGGTTAGGGTTAGGGAACGTACAGTTATGAATATAACTCCTGTTCCCTGAAGGAGGGTATACGAGGTATAACATATTTTGGCCCCCTGCCATCAAGGGGTTTGGGCTCGCTGAAGAGTGGTACTGGATTGAGGAAATGGATGCGGGCTCCAGTATTATAGCAAGGAAGGGGGGGCTTCCGAGGGCGGGCTCATAAGCCATTGGTCTGTTGGGTGTGATTTCAGTTTGTGTCAGGTAAATAGGATTGGTTGTTGACTCCCCATAGTACTGTATGCTATTCTTCGTTCCCTCATTCAGGTAACAGTAGTTATATTCATAACTGTACATTTCAATGGGGTTGAAGTCCAGAGACTGAGATGGCCATCGCAAAATGTTTGCCTCTGCCAGAATGCTGAAACTTGGCAGCAAGTGGACCTTTCAGCAAGACAATAACCCCATGCACACATAAAAATCCACAAAGAAATGGTTAATTGACCACAAAATCAACATCTGGACTTCAACCCCATTGAAAATGTACAGTTATGAATATAACTACTGTTACCTGAAGGAGGGAACGAAGTATAGCATGCAGTACTATGGGGAGTCAACAATTCTGGACCTGACTGTAGATATGTACTGTATGGCTCTGGTGCATACCAAAGGGCATAAGGCATCACTGATTGCAAATGTCTCTGGATTGTCTGCCAAAGAAGACAGTGAATGTCTCAACCAGGGAAATAAAAACGTAGACAAACAATATATTGGAACTTATCAAATACAGTATCTTTATGGCCACCAGTAAGTTTACCCAATGTTGTGCAATCTGTCTGCCAGTTGATGAGGTCCACCAACAGCCTTGGTAACAGACACACACACACACACACACACACACACACACACACACACACACACACACACACACACACACATACACATATACACATATACACATATACACATACACACACACACACACACACACACACACACACACACACACACACACACACACACACACACACACACACACACACACACACAGTGATACGTACTGTAATAAAATGTCTGTCTCAGGCCTCTTCCTG
Source organism: Salvelinus namaycush (assembly GCF_016432855.1). Lineage (NCBI taxonomy): Eukaryota > Metazoa > Chordata > Actinopteri > Salmoniformes > Salmonidae > Salvelinus > Salvelinus namaycush. The sequence continues at coordinate 51,724,956 of NC_052318.1, read as the reverse complement.
TCACCATCGTGTCAATAAAACCTCCAGAAAGATGCTTGTGTAGTGTGTGTGCGTGTGTGCGTGTGTGCGTGCATGCGTGTGTTTGTAGACTAAAGATAATGCTCTTTATATGCAAAACTTTCATGGCCAGTGGCAACACAGGGACTACATCCCAAATGGCACCTTATGGCCTATTTGGTATACTACTTTTGACAAAGTAGTGCACGATATAGGGAAAGGGTGCCATTTGGAACTCAGCCCCTATGGGCCCTGGTCAAAAGTAAAGCATGAGTTAATAGGGTGCCGTTCGGAACAGAGACAGGAAGTGAGCTGCCCAGTCAGCTGCCCCGTCCAGCCTGTTCACGCTCATTACCACCTCCCAATCTCATCCAACCAGTGCTCGACTTGGATTGAAATAGGTTCCGGTACTCATTTTGGGTGCAGGTACTGTTTATATTTAGGTGCAGGAGCTCCTCAAAACCTTTGAGATAATATTCTAAAAGAGGAACAGGAGCTCAAGCAGTAGAACATTTGTGCTGCCAGTACTGGTTGGTAGAGCATGGCGCTTGCAAAGCCAGGGTTGTGGGTTCAATTCCCATGGGGGACCAGTATGAGGAAAAAGTATGGAAATGTATGCACTCACTACTACTGTAAGTCGCTCTGTATGAGTCTAAATGACTAAAATGTGAAAGGTAAATGTACTCAGCTCTGGGGAGCTCCTGCCAAAGTCAAGCACTGCATCCAACTCTCATTCACTCTCTCAGGGCTTTATAATGATAATGCCAAAGTCAAGCACTGCATCCAACTCTCATTCACTCTCTCAGGGCTTTATAATGATAATGCCAAAGTCAAGCACTGCATCCAACTCTCATTCACTCTCTCAGGGCTTTATAATGATAATGCCAAAGTCAAGCACTGCATCCAACTCTCATTCACTCTCTCTGGGCTTTATAATGATAATGCCAAAGTCAAGCACTGCATCCAACCCTCATTCACTCTCTCAGGGCTTTATAATGATAATGCCAAAGTCAAGCACTGCATCCAACTCTCATTCACTCTCTCAGGGCTTTATAATGATAATGCCAAAGTCAAGCACTGCATCCAACTCTCATTCACTCTCTCGGGGCTTTATAATGATACTGAGCTTCCGTTCTGGCCACGGGCCCAATGAGTCAGTGAAAAAGACCCACGTCTGATTCATCAACTTTTACTTGGAAGACAGGAAGTGTGTGTGTGTGTGTGTGTGTGTGTGTGTGTGTGTGTGTGTGTGTGTGTGTGTGTGTGTGTGTGTGTGTGTGTGTGTGTGTGTGTGTGTGTGTGTGTGTGTGTGTGCACTCCTTCACGTTTGACCATACCACACAAGATATTAAAAATGACACACAAAACCCCTCTCAACGTCTTTAGTCAACCAGCCCTACTTCATTCTACAGTACAATAGCTTACAGGGCCTGGATCAGCTCTGGCTTGATTTGCCTGTTGAGTAATGATCTGCTAGCGCTTGACAGTTTGTTCAGATCAATGCAGATTCTTGTCTTATTGAAAGAAACCCAGTTTAGCAGCGCTACAGTCATTCCTGAGAACAATCAGAGACTATTCGGGGCTAAAGGACAAGGGCACCCTCCCTCTGTCAACATCAGGCTCAACTCAGGAGGCTCAGGAGGCCACAGCCAAACCAAGATTGTGTCCTAAATGGCACCCTTTATATTGCACTGCTTTTGACCAGGGCCTATAGGGTTCTGCTCAAAAGTAGTGCACCATGTAGGGAATAGGGTGGCATTTTGGATGCACTCCAAGGCTCTCTGTACCACTGTAGACCATATCCACTGTACTTATTCACTGTACTGGTAAGAAGTCAAGGTATGCCGATGAACAGCATATAACAAATTATTACGTAGCTGTATGAGTATTGAATTGAGTAAATGTCTGCATGTATTTGCTAATATTAATGAACACAACAAGATGTCTAATGATTTACTGAAGTTTACTGATTAACACACTATTCATACGTGTAAGTCAGTACTGCACACCACTCTCCTGAGAACTCTTCTATACTGTGGAGGGTGAATCATTGTATATACTGCTTGTGATCAATAATGTAGGAACGGTGTACATTATTTAAAGCTTTAACAGGCAATCCTAACATGCGGGAACATGGATAAATAGTGTGCGTTTTGCTTCAAGGAAGGGTTGCAGCAATAGTCCTTCTATAGTAAGAGATGATAAATCATCCTTAAACATTATGACTGGAAAGCATGCAGGTGTGTGTGTGTGTGTGTGTGTGTGTGTGTGTGTGTGTGTGTGTGTGTGTGTGTGTGTGTGTGTGTGTGTGTGTGTGTGTGTGTGTGTGTGTGTGTGTGTGTGTGTGTGTGTGTGTGTGTGGCACAGGGATAAGCATATGGCTGTACACGTGTAACTCAAGTCGAGCAGGTAAGCACGGGTAACCACACGATCTCATTCACACACAAACACACACACAGAATAATGGGCTGTGGCATACCCTCCATCAATCAAGCAGTCTACAATGCAAATCTGATACCAGCCATGTAAACAAACGACCAGGCACTCCTCTTATCCACTCATTTTACTAAATTGAGTTTTGGTTCAAACTATACACTGCATTGGAGACAGAGAAGTACAATAGTTTTTTTTTTAAACAGCACTGTTTATGGATGCTAAAGTTTGTGATCTGTCACACTCTAACCTACACAGAATAACTTTGGTTAGACCTGTTGGGCTACAAAAAAACTCCTGTTGTGATTTGTATGTTTAAAAATAAGTTGTTCATCAATACAATGAAGCACCCCTCATTTTGGTCATTTGGGGCAGTTGTAGTGCTTCATTGAATTATGCGTATCTCTACTGGTAGACTGTGAGCTCTAATTGACCTTTGCATCAGCATGGCAGGCATATGTGTTGACGCCCCAGGTCGGGGGTCCTTAGCTTTGATGGTGATTGTCTGATGGGTCAGATAGGGGACCAGGGCTGGTGGCTGCTCACTGTCTGTCTGATGAGAGCAGATAGCCACCAGACATGGTTCCATCAACTAGAGCTCCTCTAACAAAGGAGCCAATGGAGAGGATCAGAATACCACCAGGGTACTGAACTCCACCCCCCTTAGAACAGATGCCTCTAAACCCCTCCCATGAACTTGACTATAGATTTATCTCATCTTACATCAGAGGGGGTGGGTTCACCTGTCATAAACTGTAGTTCAGGTAGAGTAGAGAGAGACCTAAACATCAGAACCATAGGTAACTTCCACAAAGCTGTGAAAGGTCTGAGAGACAAGTCAAGAAGGGCCTTCTACACCATCAAAAGGAACATAACAATTTGACATGCCAATTAGGATCTGGTAAAAAATACTTGAATACGTTATAGAACCCATTGCCCTCTATGGTTGTGAGGTCTGGGGTCCGCTCACCAATTGAGACTCTGCATGCAGAATTCTGCAAAAACATACTCTGTGTACAACGTAAAACACCAAATAATGCATGCGTAGCAGGCCGATACCCGCTAATGATCAAATTCCAGAAAAGAGACCTTAAATTCTACAACCACCTAAAAGGAAGCGATTCCCAAACCTTCCATAACAAAGCCATCACCTACAGAGAGATGAACCTGGAGAAGAGTCCCCTAAGCAAGCTGGTCCTGCAAGCTGACACCACAGAGCCCCAGGACAGCAACACAATCAGACCCAAACAAATCATAAAAAAACTCAAATATAATTACTTGACACATTGGAAATAATTTGCAAAAAAAGAGAGCAAACTAGAATGCTATTTAGTCCTTAACAGAGAGTACCAAGTGGCAGAATACCTGACCACTGTGACTGACCCAAACTTAAGGAAAGCTTTGACTATGTACAGACTCAGTGAGCATAGCCTTGCTATTGAGAAAGGCTTCTGTATGCAGACCTGGCTCTCAAGAGAAGTCAGGCTATGTGCACACTGCCCACAAAATGAGGTGGAAACTGAGCTGCACTTCCTAACCTCCTGCCAAATGTATGACCATATTAGAGACACATATTTCCCTCAGATTACACAGATCCACAAAGAATTTGAAAACAAACCCAATTTTGATAAACTCCCATATCTACTGGTTGAAATACCACAGTGTGCATCACATCAGCAAGATTTGTGACCTGTTGCCACAAGAAAAGGGAAACCAGTGAAGAACATCCACCATTGTAAATACAACCCATATTTATTTTCCCTTTTGTACTTTAACCATTTGCACATCGTTACAACACTATATAAATATGACATTTGAAATGTCTTTATTGTTTTGGAACTTCTGTGAGTTTAATGTTTACTGTTCATTTTGCACAATTAGAGAGAGAGAGAGAGAGAGAGAGAGAGAGAGAATATATATGCAGTGTCTGGTTTCCTCTCTTCTTCCCACACTACTTCCCCATCCACAACTTTCAAATGGATGAATGAAATATTACAATATCTGCTCACCCTCTCTAACTATCCACATATGCACGCACGCACACACACACAAACACAGTTAAAGTGGTTGACCTGGTTTCACCTTTGTCTAACTCCAAGATGTAGAAAGATGCTCACCATTGAGTTTAGTTGCTGTAACCTGATAAAACTACAATACATACTATGACCTTACATTATTATGCATAGACATTACTTTATGATGTGTGTAGTCAGTGTACAACACATGCCATTATGCTGTGTATGTACCCTAGTTGGCATTTGCATAATTAATTTACCTGGACAGACATTGGTTTCCCAGACAGACAGAACATGGTGGACCCTTATTTACCTATTATTTTATTATTATTTTGATTTTATTATTATTATTTTGATATTAAATCATGCACCTGTCTTGAGATGCAGTAGATAGAGGACTTACGTGTACAGTAGGATGATGCCTTAACTTTGTTTGGCTGTCACTAGGTAAACTTCCTTCCCGTTACTAGTCGCCTCTTACCCGAGTTACTCTGTTACCTGTATAACTTCTTACCTGCATTAACTTCTTACCATATGTATCCCTGGTTCTATTCCAAGTCTAATCCAAGTCTTGGCTTAGACTTCGGGGCGGCAGGTAGCCTAGTGGTTAGAGCGTTGGGCCAGTAACTGAAAGGTTGCTGGATCGAATCTCGAGCTGACAAGGTAGATATCTGTCGTTCTGCCCCTGAACAAGGCAGTTAACCCACTGTTCCTGGTAGGCCATCATTGTAAATAAGAATTTGTTCTTAACTGACTTGCCTAGTTAAATAAAGGTTATAGTAAAAAAAAAAAATGTGTGCCTCTTGTATCATGTTTATATCAGAACCCTGCCAGCATTTACATCATGTTCTAGATTACAGTGTTCCAATTCTAAAGCACAAGAATGCCAATCTACCACTATTACGACGCAATATAAACACCATCCATTTCTAAGACCGGTCTGTTCTCACAGGAACTATGTTACATTTATCTGAGTCCTGAAGCAGACATTTTCTAGCCCATGTTTAAGGTCATATTTTCAGTTTTCTATGAATATGTTGTGACAGCCAGTTCATTATTTACTATGATTCAGGTTTCACTGGCTTTTCTCTTCCTACTGAAACACACACACACACAAACCCTCCGGGAAACAAATGTGTGTGTGCGTTTGTGTGAGTGCGCGTGTGTGTGAAATATCTATGTTAAAACTGGGCTATATGCTGTTTATGAACTAAAAACCATGCTTGTTCTATCAACATCATTCCCCTTTCTCTCTCCTTCTCCATTATGTCGTTTCCTCATCACCCACGTGAAAAACACCTACGGCACAGGTGATTGGGGTAGAGGACACTCCCTCGCTTGAATTGGCTAATGTTTTTGTCAATCATGACTTCCAGGTCTCACTTGGCTTACTTGAGCGCAGGTAAAATGACCTGTGAGCCAGTGAGGGATTTGGAATTACTGCGCGCACCTGGATCCGACAACGACGCGCTTATCACGCAACAGTTGTCAAATCTATATGTACTTTACATAAGTTATATTTATAAAGGAAGCGCTATTTGAATACGTTTTATCGGAGAGATAACTATGGCAACTAGTATAGGACTGGCCATGAATCCTCCACACACAGAAGAGAGGGCTGTTTTCACGCAGCTGAAACCTGTGCGGATGTCTGGAGCCGACGGCGCAGAGGACTCGTCCGTGTTTGAGGAAGTGAAACCCGCGGTGAGAATGACATCTTAACCCAGTGGAGGTAGCCCAGGTGCGGCCAGGGGCTCCACCGTATTCCGCCCTTCTCCTGGTTCATATTTTGTAGTCAGTTGAACAGTGGGACACTCCCACTCAAGAAATAGCCTCAATGCGAAAACTATAGAAATGGATCGTTCCATTCAGATGTCCTTCGCTTATCTCCTATCACAATAAACCTATTCGTGTCATGCATAACAGTGAATAACGTATTTTATTGTTCTTGGGAGAAAGAGCACATGTAGGCCTATTCAATATACAGCATTGTCCATATTCCAAAAAAGTTAGCCTATGGAAAAGCCTATAGCATTGTTACCCACGCGTTACTCGACGCAAGCACGATTCCATAGCCTACTAATAATGTTGTTGAATAGGCCTACAAATTGATTCCTATTTTTTCTGTTCAAGATTTGTCAGGTCTGTTCATTATAAATTCACATTTTTCGTGCGTTTCATTCGTTTGAAGATTGTTTTATAAATATATGTATTTATTTAGCTGGCACTTTATCTCTGTGCACGAGAACCGAATAGGGTTTTAAAGTGAATCATTTTACTTAGCTCTGCGACAAATATTTTCTTATGGTTCAAGACCAAACGGATGAATTAAACCCTTAATTTGGCCACGTTTTTCTTATACATATGCCCATATTATTATTACTAATATTGGTCAGCATTTGCACATGCAGTGACAACATACTCCACGTTCCCAGTAGATTCTCACTCATCATATTGTGCGTTCTTTATTGTGAGAATTGAATTTGCCTTGCAATGATCTGTCTTTCCTGCTGATTTTGATTTTAAGAGGGTGTGTGTGAGGTGTACCCCAGATTCCCCCCCCCCCCATGCAGGTAGTTCAGTTCCCCTTCTGGTGTCGTGTTTCCCCAGCAACATCTGGCTGAATCTCAACCGCTGAACGGGATCTGAGGGTGTCCAGTTACCGTTGATGCTCTGTTTTGGTCGAGGAGATCACTTTAGAATTCACAGCAGTTAATTGATGTGGATTTATGTTATCACATATAGCCCCTGGTGTGTTTAACCTAGTTATGATTGTCATTTACTGTCTTTCTTCATGGTTGGATTTAGGCTAATGATAGACATAATAGGAATATGGCCCATTTCCTTGCAGACAATATTGCAATCAAACGTTCAAGAAGCATAGTTTTACTTTTTGAAATGGAACTTATGAAGTTGATTAAGTTACTATTCATTATTAGTAATTAACGTGGCACCACTGTATCAACAAGAGAGGGCACTGTCATTAGGCTAGTTTCTCTAATATATGCCCACATTCCCTGAAGGACAGGGCACTGGGTTCATATTAACTAAATATAGGGCGATTTTGTTTTGGTCGAGGAGATCACTTTAGAATTCTACTTAGCTCTGCGCCAAATATTTTCTTATGGTTCAAGACCAAACGGATGAATTAAACCCTTAATTTGGCCACTTTTTTCTTATACATATGCCCATATTATTATTACCAATATTAGTCAGCATTTGCACATGCAGTGACAACATACTCCACGTTCTCACTCATCATATTGTGCGTTCTTTATTGTGAGAATTGAATTTGCCTTGCAATGATCTGTCTTTCCTGCTGATTTTAAGAGGGTGTGTGTGAGGTTGTGTGTGAGGTGTCATATAGGAATTGATGATTTAAGGCAGTCTAATGATGTTGCCTTCCCTGCACTGGAGATTCTTAAATGTTTTTTCCTCAGCTGTTAACGTTCCTTGGATAAATCTGGCCGACAAAGAACCATTGAGTTAAGTGTGGGGTTGTTGAAGGGTCATCGATGATTCTTCAGAACTCTAAAGGGATCTGGAATGTATGTGTCCCTTTCATAGCACACAGCAAATTGGGCAGTGTTAACTCAATCAAATCGGATGTTATTTGTCCCACGCTTCGTAAACAACAGGTGTAGACTAACAGAGAAACGCTAACTTACCGGTCCTTTTCCAACAATGCAGAGTTAAAGATAAATATTCAAATAGAAATAGAGATGAGGAATAAATACACAGTGAATAACAGTAACGAGTAAAAATAGCATGGCTATATACAGGGAGTACTAGTACAGGGGTACGAGGTAATTGAGGTAGCTATGTAGAACTAGTGTTGATTTTTCAGTGTAACATTTCTAGTGTTGATTCCAGAGTTAAAACAACACTGTAAAAGGTTAAATGAAGAGTCTGTGGTGTTAAATAACCCCATTGTTGGTGTTAATAACCATAGTTGAACCAAAACCACAGCCATCATTATCATATTTCCTAGCATGCTCTGTTGCAGGATGATTTTTTAGAATTGTTTGATTTTTATCTATGTTTTTGCATGTACATTTATTCATTAATTAATCTTATGCTACTCACATATAAATAACATCAATTTTTCTAAACTATTACGTGGACTCATTGTACCCGTTACCTCTCTGATGAGGATAGGCTACCCGTCCTGTTGGGGGAGGACGCAGAGAGCTGTGGGTTGGCAGCGCACTACATTGCTGCCTGCCATAAGTTGAGGGACAGTGTCTGACAGACCAATCAACCTGCACATGTACTCTACTGTATGCTTATTGTTATTGTTGAATGTATGGTTATTTTGACCCTTGGTTATTGTTGTTCCGTTGACATTTTTTATTCTCATTTTTATTTATATTGTAAATATCCAAAATAAGCTTTGGCAATATGTACATTGTTACGTCATGCCAATAAAGCGAATTGAATTGAATTGGTTGTTTCAGTTTAGATGTTTAAGGTAGTCTCATATCTTAGTCTTCCTAACCCTGGCAGTCCTAAAAAAAATGTCTAAATGTTGGATATCCATACTCTGGCTGGATTCCAATAGGATTTACACATCACTTAGCAAACCATCATAATATGACTTGCAGGCCTGATGTGACCTGTAAACTATGAGTTTCAGGCCACTGTATTAGGGTAAAACTAGGCCCTTAAACCATATTTTGAGGGCCTAGGAATTTCTGTCTGGAATTTGAGGCCTAGGAATTTCATTTTAATGACAACATATTCACTTGAATTTCACTTGGTGAAGGCCACATAACTAAACATGAATTAATGCAGCAACCATTCCTCTGTCCCTAGCAAACACAGTCATGGGTGGTACTGGTAACGCTAAAATTCACTCGAAAGGCATCCTGGGAAATATTCAAATAAGGCTTAAAACTCTAAAGCAGGGCTATTAAAATCCGGTCCTGGAGGGCTGAATTATTTATGGTTTGAGATATTTGTATGGTTCTTCAAAGAACCATCCAATTCATGGTTCTTCAGAGACCCTAAAACAGTTCCCCTATGGCATCGCTCGCAAGAACCTTATTTGGTTCCAACTAGCGCCTTCATTTTTAAGAGTGTGGCCATGCCTGTCGTGACAGCGGTATGCAGTTAGACCTGTCTGTACAGGGCCCTGCTCTATGGGGCTGTTAGTTAGGCTGCTCCATTTGCTTTGTCCTGCCACATATACCAAACTTGCCAAATGCTATCACGGAAGAGGATTACATTAGAAATAAGTTGCACACTTTCTTGTGTTTATCCTCAATGATTCTTAAATCATTTAGTACGTGTACCTTGTTTTAAATGATCAAATGAACGAAACCAACAAAAAAACTAGGGCGTTTATCCCTAATCTATCTCTATACTGCTCGGGGCAGGAGGTGGATGATACAATACCAAGCCAGGGAAAGTAACTGCAGGCCAGGGGAGAAAGGCTGATGGATGAGCCTATGCTTCTCTGTAGTTGGCTACTGTTGTGAACCTCCCGTCACTGCGGTTGAATGTGCTCAAGTCAAAATGGTATTCCAGTGACCTGATCCGATCTAATGAAGCGCTGTAGTTCCATTGTGTAAAGACCTTATAGAATGTTTACATAGCTGTTACAATGTCTCCGGTTGCACGGACGCCGTTTAGTTACATGGGATTTGTAGATATATTGATGCAGTTACCTGTACCTGCGCAATAATTACAGAGGAATGAAGGAACTTTTGAGGCAGAATTTGGACCTATCGTTCTTCATTCCCCGAGGTTGTTTTAGGCCACAGTCAGACTTAAACGGGTAACTTTAGAGACAGAATTTAGACCTATCGTTCTTCATTCCCCGAGGTTGTTTTAGGCCACAGTCAGACTTAAACGGGTAACTTTTGAGGCAGAATTTGGACCTATCGTTCTTCATTCCCCGAGGTTGTTTTAGGCCACAGTCAGACTTAAACGGGTAACTTTAGAGACAGAATTTAGACCTATCGTTCTTCATTCCCCGAGGTTGTTTTAGGCCACAGTCAGACTTAAACAGGTAACTTTAGAGACAGAATTTAGACCTATCGTTCTTCATTCCCCGAGGTTGTTTTAGGCCACAGTCAGACTTAAACAGGTAACTTTAGAGACAGAATTTAGACCTATCGTTCTTCATTCCCCGAGGTTGTTTTAGGCCACAGTCAGACTTAAACGGGTAACTTTAGAGACAGAATTTAGACCTATCGTTCTTCATTCCCCGAGGTTGTTTTAGGCCACAGTCAGACTTCAACGGGTAACTTTAGAGACAGAATTTAGACACACTTTTCAGATAGTCAGTGGGGTTTAGTTTGACTAGCCATTTGACTGCTAATGCAATACAGCCCATTTGCATCGGGTCTACAGGTCTGCCCCATTCTCCAACAGTCACCTCTGGCACACATCCATATAACTACACTAGCTAGTGAAAGGAAACCAAAAGTGTTTGGAGGGAACAGTGTATTACTTTTTAAATTCATCTGTTTCATTCATAGATACATTTATGTTTATTTGTGTGTTGTTGTATATATTCTATCCAGCATGTGTTTTTATCTCATATTTTTAGACTCGATCAGTCAGAATCTTGAGAAGTGAACATTTCTATTTTGAGCAGGAGATTTGCGCTGTCTCATTGAGATGAGAGGTGAGTTGTATTGTGGGTAAACAAAGCACCAGGGAGTTGCACCAACAGGGGTGATGCCGGGGGTGTTTCCCCACGAGCAGCCATTCAATGGTACGCTCGCTCCAGTGCCTTTATCATCATGGTGGGACACAGATCACGCTCTCTGTAGTGAGTCGACTAGATGCTTGATACTAGACATGATAGGCTTACAGTACCTACCTATCTACTGCAGTGCATCGACTTTACCATGACCACGTTGAACACTTATTAGAATGCTCGCTGAAAGCGTTTCGCTTCCCAAGTGTTCTGGTGTTTGATGTGTTAAAGATGAGTTTATCTCCTTGCTATTCTCTTTTTGTGTAAAATGTAGTTTGGTTAACTGATTGATTTGAATGCTGTGTGTTTCCAGCCTGCTGTGGCAATCCTTCTCTAAAACCAACTGAATCCTTTGTGGCTTTATGAAGGTTCACAGTGTAGACAGTGTAAGCACTCACTTGTGTATTGATTAATCTCTCCTCTCTCTGTTTGGGGTTTTGTGTCATCAGCCCTGTCAATAAACAGACGGTATATGGCCAGACTATGCTACACTACCAGTCAAACTCTGTGGCCAGACAACACATTTCATTACCAGTCACAGTGGTTTCCCATACGTCTCAATACTCATACTCCATGGCCAGTCTAAACAAGTCACAACGCAGTCACCACCAGTCAACAGCAGTGGTTGAAAAACGACCCAATTGCTATACTTGAGTAAAAGTAAAGATACCTTAATAGAAATGTTACTTGAGTAAAAGTCTAAAAGTATTTGGTTTTAAGCCTAGTTAAGTATCAAAAGTATAAGTCATTTCAAATTGCTTATATTAAGCAAACCAGACGGAATATATACAGTGTATATATATATATAATTTTTGTTACGGATAGCCAGGGGCACACTCCGACATAATTTCCAAATGAAGCATTTATGTTTAGTGAGTCTGCCAGATCAGAGGCAGTAGGGATGACCAGGGATGTTCTCTTGATAAGTGCCTAAATTAGACCATTTTCCTGTCCTGCTAAGCATTCAAAATGTAATGAGTACTTTTGGTGTCAGGAAAAATGTATGGAGTAAAAAGTACATTATTTTCTTTAGGAATGTAGTGAAGTAAAAGTGCTCAAAAATATAAATAGTCAAATATAGTACAGATACCCCATAAAATGACTTAAGTAGTACTTTAAAGTATTTTTCCTTAAGTACTTTACACTACTGGTCAGCAGTCTAAGTCTGGGTTTCCCAAACTCGATCCTGGGGTGCCCTCTGGGTACACATTTTGTTTTTGTGCCCTAGGGAAAACACAAAACATGCGCCAGGACCGAGTTTGGGAAACCTCAACAATACTCATATGACACTACATTGTTTTTCACAAACCACGATGACTGATTGTCCTCAAAGTGACGGTCCTAAAAAAGCCAAAACAACCCATCTTATCATCATGCCAGTAGCCATAAAACATCATTTCGGTATCAAAGGTTCTCCCTCTCTCTCTCTCTCTCTCTCTCCCCCCCCCCCCCCCCCCCCCCCCACCATGGCTATCAGTCATCGTTTATGGAGATGATCCCAGGAAACATACACCATTTCCTAACCCACTGTTCCCCAGGCACGGTGGATGTTGATTAAGGGAGCCCTCTGCACCTCTCTGGTTCAGAGGGGTTGGGTTAAATGCGGAAGACACATTTCAGGTATTTCCCTTTAAGAAAGGATCATTAGTGAGGAGACAGAACCATTTGTCTGTGGGATATCCTGACCCCTGACTTCTGAGCAGGTAGGGAGGACGATAGTCTATTGGCCACAAGGAACTCTTGAGTGGTGTTGTTAGATGCTGATGTAGATATTAGTTGCAGATAGATTTGCATGGCTAACAATGGTCTGAAAGGCATTTTTATTGCATTATCGTATTGTTGGACGGCATAGTTGCTATTGTTACTCATAGTTAACCTTGGTGACATGGTATGAAATGTGACATTAGTCATCTTTCATTGCACAGTATTGACTTGGCTGGTATTTTGACTTTAGTTTAATATCTAAGCTAAATATCTGAACTCAAAATCACAGTCATGGTCATGGACCTTAAGTGTGAAACCCCCCCCCCTGGGTGCATCCCAAATGGCACCCTGTATACCCTACATCATGCACAACTTTTGACCAGCCCTATGGGCCCTGTACTATGTAGGGAATAGGGTGCCATTTGGGACGTAGACCATGACTACCCCATAACCCAGAAAAGAGCTGATAAGAAGTTGACTCTTTTCTTCTCTTCCCTCCTATTCTCTGTTATCTGGGCTTTGGCATGTAGCAGTTGTCTGGTCTACAATCATTAACAGACTCAGTCTTGGGCCAGGGTTTAGCGGTACTCCATTCTTCTTCTGATACAAAGGGGATGGACAGAAGAGGTGGCGAGAGGGGTAAGGGTAGAAGGAGAGGAACCAGGGTTTTGTTCATTTGAACACACAGCAGAAAAAGTTTGACAACATTTTGCAACAGAAAATAAACGCTTCTTATTGTAAGTCCCTCCCTATGTCAGTATGTTTTCTTCCATTTGTTGCCTAATGAACAGGATCCAGGGCACTCAGGCCGAGTGGAGGCTGCTGAGGGGTGGACGGCTCATAATAATGGCGGGAACAGAGCAAATGGAATGGCATCAAACACCTGTAAACCATGTGTTTGATGTATTTAATATCATTCCACTGATTCCGCTCCAGTCATTACCACGAGCCCGTCCTCCCCAATGAAGGCGCTACCAACCCCCTGTGCTCAGGCCAGAGGGGGGACACTGCGAAGGGCGCTGGGTTAGCCTGCCTGCCAGGCACCGGAATAACACAAGACCCGTTTGTGCCCTGTCCTGAAAAGGAGCTCTCAATACAAATAAAAAGAAGCCATTTTCCAGTTAAATACTTGGTTTTACGTTTCAGTTTCTCTCCCTGGTCATATTGCACTGATGTCAGAAGGGGCTGTGGGGCAGAGGTGCTTGAGAGAGACGGTGGGGTTCACTAGTGATAAATGGCCCATTTATATTCTGGAGGCACACACACACGCACACACAGACACACACTCACACACAGGTTGAAGTGCCCATAAAGCGATAGGCCTTCAAGAGTGTGTGTATAAAAACACATCAACACTCGGGTTGCTAGGGAAGAGATTGGAAAATATATAATGCAGCCAGTGTTGACATAGCTGGCACTTCAAATAGCTGTGGAGGTATAATAGGCCTGATGAAATGTCCTCTCCCCTTCATTGTACCTGCTGTTGGGTTAGCCATTATGTACAGCTGAATAGAGCCTCAATATATCAACAGCTCATTGAATCATTTGTACACAACCAATTGGCTGGGCTTTGCCTTGGATTGGCTCTTTGTGCTCCAGTGTTTGGCCTCAGTAACTCATAGAACCGACAGGGGTGTGTTTGAGTTGCAGCACATTTGATTTAGGCTACGGTTCTTTATTTAGCTGGCATTCATTTGTAACTTTCCCAGTAAAATAGTACTAGCTTAATAAGTCCTCGTTTTGCTTCTTGGGATTCATTTTAACAAGCCCTTAGGTAAAACATAGTATCTAAATGAAAAGCTAGTCAATCATCTATAGTTACAATGGGCTGATGGTTTAGTTTGGAGAACTTTCAGTTTTTTTCTTTCATGTATCATCTCTTTCCTCTCCCTCTGTAATCTGAAATGATCTAGCTGTCCCATGACATCTCTGGTAGAATCAAATTCGTTCTCTCTGTTCTATTTATAACTGCCAGTGGAGGCAGTGTAGTGTTTGTGTTCGCTCCTTCTTTCTCATGCCCTCACCTTTGTTTTGGCTGTTTGTTTACTTAGCTAGCTAGCACTGCACCCTGCACAGACATGTCCTGTAGGGCTGGCAGAAGGCTAAGTAAGCCATGGCTAGACAATTTCAGATTTAGGAGGGGGGGGGGGGGGGGGGAGGGAGAGATGATAAATGAAAGAGAAAAACATTTTAAAAAACAGACAGGACCGGGCCTCAAAAGTCACTCTCTAGTAGTTACAGTGTAATTGTTTCTGGTGGCTTTTCTGCGTTAAAGGACAAACACTATGTATTGTGTCTACTTTTAAATGTTTTCCCTTTTAAGTTACCTTGTAGCAGCACACATTTAAGGCAGTCTTTCCATACATCTTTCACTCCATCGTTCCCTCCCTTCCTCTGATTCTTCCGTGGTGGTGAGCCCCATTTGGTAGGTTGGAATGTGAGGAATGAAAGGGGGAGGAAGGAAGGGAGAGAGGTTGGATGCTGGGAGGAAGCGAGTCCTGGTACCACCAGTTCTCCTGGCGTCTCTCTCTAACTGACACACACCCAGACAGACTGAGAAACGTTAGAGACAGATACCTCCTCCATCCCCCTCTAGCTTATGTACCTGTGCCATGTCACTTCCACCTTTTATACCAACACAATCCCACACAGTGACAGAATCAATAAAAAGCAACTACAGGTTTAGCTGAGAGGGTTTTTAAAGAAATTTAATGAAAAAGTGCATTCGTACCCCAACAAGAGACTCATCCTAGATGCGCGAGTGCCTACCTTTTCAACGTTGGCTCTGTATTGAAACACGGCTCACTCTCTCTTCCTTCTCTCTCTCTCTAGATCCGGTTGGAGATGGAGAAATACCTCTCCCAGCCCCCAGGCAGCCTCCTCATCCCTCCCTCCATGGCCCCCACAGACAAGAAGAACCGCAGGGAGAGCGCCTCGTTGGTGGACGAGTACTTCTCAGAGGAGAAGCCCAACACGGCCCCGTACAGCGTCAACATCAACCTCATCCTCCCCAACACCACCCACCTCCGCACTGGCCTGTACCGGCCCAACAAGCCTAACCAGCAGCAGCACCAGGCCCACCAAAATCACCTCCTCCAACACATCAAGACAGAGCCGGGTGTGGATGTGCCAGTGCCCTGCTCCATACAGACCATCCAGACCTTGCCTGACTTCACGTCTGTCTTCAGCATGCCCCAGACCGTCAACACCATGTTTATCAAACCCGACATGGCCGCCGGTGGCCACCCAGTTTCAGACACACACACAGAGCTGTACATTGGCCCCCAGAAACCACAGGTCTACCAGATGCCTGTTCCTGTCAGTGGAGCTGACCTCACAATGACCCTCTCCCACAGCAGCCAACCAGGGACCGGCGGAGCCAGCAACGGTAGAACCATGATAAACCTGAACAGCGTCTCCTTGATGACGGTGGGTCACGGCGGTGGTGACTCGTCGTTTGCGATGCCGGAGCATTTCTACCACCACCACACCACCGCATCGCCCCAGTCCCAGCCCCACAGCCTACCTCCCTCACCCCCCAACTCCCAGCCGGGTAGTCCTGAGAACCAGGCAGAGCTGCTCACCCCTCCTCCCCCCTACCAGGCCTCCACGAGGCTGGGATTGAAGGTCACCCAGATGTCCCACCACTCCATGCTCATGGCCCACGGACAGGGGGTGCTGACGGGACCCAGGTACAACCGACGGAACAACCCAGAGCTGGAGAAGAGACGGATCCACTTCTGTGACTTCCCAGGTGAGCCCCCTGATACTGGATGGATGGAAAGGAAAGGGGGATACTGGATGAATGAATGAATGAATAAATGCTCCCAAAGTGCCCTTAGTCTTTAGCTAATGTGCTAAAGACTAAACCGTGTATGGTCACAGATACAGGAGATGAGTTTCATGATTCTGTTAGTTTGCTTACCGAGACATGGTGAAATTAAATACCGTAGAGGTCAATGTTGAATACTGCTCCATTGTCAGTGCAGTGATACATCTCTTTTCCCTTGTAGGCTGCACCAAGGTTTACACAAAGAGCTCTCATTTGAAAGCACACCAAAGGACACACACAGGTAAGAAAGAGTAACTTCCTCTGTACACTTACACCAATAGAAAGACAGACACAGACACACGCACGTGTACAGTACTGAATAAGGAGGCCATAATGAGACTATATTGGTTATGTCGAAGGCTTGAGACCAAAGCAAAAACATGGAGGCACTATGGACGGAGGAAAGAAGAGAGACAGATGGGAGAAAGAGAGAGAGAGAGACTTTCTTAACAGATGTTTTCTTATTGTGCTAATGCATGCCCATACAAGCCATACCAGGTTTCCCCCAGCACAGAGAAACAGAGAGGAATGGAGGGAGGGAGAAAACACAGTTGTGGTGGACTGGGCCAAAACCTGTTCCTCCTGCTTTTCACTCCCTATTCAGAGAAAAGAGGGGAGGAGCAGGGAGGAGGGAGAAAAGAGGGGAGGGGAGCTGGGATAAGGAAAAGAGAGAAGCAGTTTTGATGTAGTCACTTCTGTAAATGGACACCTAAAGGCTGACAATTTTAGGGATTATTCATTCAGAGGATGAGCGACAGAACAGAATGAAGATACAGTAGAATCTGGGGAAAATAACCTGTTGGATGCCATGATGGAACGTATCCAAGCTCTGAGTAGCCTACAATCTGATTTCACTCTCAGTCATCCAACCAGTCAATGATAGACCTGGGGCTGTATGGCAGGTCTATCCTAAATCAGCACTCCCTCTCTGAGTCTCCTGATACATACGGCTCCATGTCACTCACATGTCTTGGGAACTACTAAGTCTAGATACTAGATACTTAACCATATGGCCTCTTCTTTTGTAAATATTTTCTTTTCAAATATGGCCTATTGTGTGTGTGTGTGTGACTGAGGCATACCTGGCTGTTCACCATGTACAGATGTCTCTTTTGTCTCTGAGATATTTCCTGCTGCATTTACCCACTTCATAAGTATCTACTGTATTCTAGTCAAGGCCTATCCTATATAACTACTGCTGTACACACCTTTTCTATTCATATACGGCCCATAATGTCTACAGTACCAGTCAAAAGTTTGGACACACCTACTCATTCCAGGGTTTTTCTTTATTTGTACTATTTTCAACATTGTGGAATAATAGTGAACACATCAAAACTATAAAAGAACACATATGGAATCATGTAGTAACCAAAAATCAGTTAAACAAATCAAAATATATTTTATATTTGAGATTCTTCAAAGTAGCCACCCTTTGCACACTCTTGGAATTCTCTCAACCAGCTTCGTGAGGTCGTCACCTAGAATGCATTTCAATTAACAGGTGTGCCTGGTTTAAAGTTAATGTGTGGACTTTCTTTCCTTCTTAAAGCGTTTGAGCCAATCAGTTGTGTTGTGACAAGGTAGGGGTGGTATACAGAAAATAGCCCTGTTTGGTAAAAAACCAAGTCCATATTATGGAGAGAACAGCTCAAATAAGCAAAGAGAAACGACAGTCCATCATTACTTTAAGACATGAAGGTCAGCCAATCAGGAATAGTGAAAGAAAGTTTCTTCAAGTGCAGTCGCAAAAACCATCAAGCGCTATGATGAAACTGGCTCTCATGAGGACTGCCACAGGAAAGGAAGACCCAGAGTTAACCCTGCTGCAGAGGATAAGTTCATTAGAGATACCAGCCTCAGATTGCAGCCCATTGAGATGCACACGTTGTCTGTTTCAGGAGAGATCAACTGATGATAATCTAGTGCCATCGATGGTTGCAATAGGCCCCTTGTTATCGGATTCTATTCCAATAGGGAACATTCTGTAGGTCTCCCGTTAGCCTGTCCATTGTCACACAATGAAAGGTGTGAAAACCCATAATAATGTGTTTCCGTGGCTGAGTTGATGAGCAGATTTGGGCCATCAGTTGATTGACAGGTGTAGGCCTACTGTAGTATGATAAACTTTCCTCCAGTGTGGATGCTGACCCACGTTTTATAGTTAGGCTATGGGAGATTTGTCGATATAGTTCGGGTCTTTGGTGTGGATTGTAAGCCTGTATTGTGTTGTGTTAATATTTGATTTTGTAAAGCTGTCAAGATGTTTATGCATTTGCGCCTGTACAAAAACTATTTTGTTGAGCTGACCCTTTTCTTTGATGTGTAAATTATTAGACTATTCTTTTTACGTCTTGAAAACATTGAAATAAATTTAATTAACTCGTGGGCCTAATTTAGGCTCAGGCTGGTCACTAGATCTCCCAGCACTCGTGGGGATGAGAGGCAGAGCGCGCTGCTTAGACCACTGAGCAAAGGAAGTTCCCGATGCTCTAGCAAGCACTAAGAACGCTATGAATACTGACGATACTCAGGCACGTCGTTTTTTTATCGTTTTGTTGTAGGCCTTCCCCAAACCATAGCCCGAACCTTAAGCACTCGGGAATAAAACTGTTAACCTTTGAGCTGTTTCTGTTTTAACCCTGGAACCACGTGGAATGAATGCATCAAAAGTAGACGTATCTCCGTGAGTCAAAAGGGCAGTGGGCTTGATTCGAACCCGACTCTGGCATTTTTTTAAAGAAATTATAAAATAGTTTGACACCCCTGTTTTGTGATACCATTTTTAAATGGTATCAAACTCAACCGTTTATATTTTCCAGTCATGAAGACATGGGTCAACTTTGAGGACCTCTAACTCCTAAACGTTTTGGCATTCAAGTCCAAAAAGTTACTTTCTGACCACTTTTAGTACGGGCAAATATGTATAAAAAGTTTTGTTCAAATCAGTAGGGGTGAGGTCAAAAAGTGATTGAAATCAAGTGGAAAGACCCATTTTTCACCCGATTCTACATGCAAAATCAGTGCGCTCTCAGTTTGCAAATCATATTCAGAGGTGTAAGTATTCTTGGCAAGCAAATGGTATTGGTGTGTCGGAGCCGAGTAGCCTACAGTACTACAGCGCATTGGGAAAGTATTCAGACCCCTTTCCTTTCTCTACATTGTGTTACGTTACAGCCTTATTCTAAAATGGAGGAAATAAAACATGTTCCTCATCAATCTACACACAATACCCCATAATGACATTTTTGCAAATGTATAAAAAAACAACAACAATTGATTGGACATGATTTGGAAGGCACACACCTGTCTATATAAGGTCCCACAGTTGACAGTGCATGCCAGAGCAAAAACCAAGCCGTGAGGTCGAAGGAATTGTCCGTAGAGCTCAGAGACAGGATTGTGTCGAGGCACAGATCTGGGGAAGGGTACAAAAAATGTCTGCAGCATCGAAGGTCCCCAAGAACACACTGGCCTCCATCATTCTTCAGTGGAAGAAGTTTGGAACCACCAAGACTTTTCCTAGAGCTGAGCAATCGGGGGAGAAGGGCCTTGGTCAGGGAGGTGACCAAGAACCCGATGGTCACTCTGACAGAGCTCCAGAGTTCCTCTGTGGAGATGGAAGAACCTTTCAGAAGGACAACCATCTCTGCAGTACTCCACCAATCAGGCCTTTGTGGTAGAGTGGCCAGACGGTCAAAGATAAAAGTAAAAAATAAAGTCAAAATAAACAAAACAAAAAGTAAGTTTGAATGACACTGAGGGGCAACGCTGTTACATCCGGTGCCTGTTTGCCTGAGGCTGATGCCGCGCAGGTGCTTGTACGCGTGTACACATGCGTACACATACGCTCCTATTCAAACACACACACGGACACACACACACACACACACACATCTAAATAGTGCCACACATGCAGTCAAACGTATACAGTTGTCCTTACTGTTTTGATTTTTGCTCTCCTTGATGTCTTTTGTTTTTGATTTGTTTGTTTTTTCCTGTTTCTTTTCCTTAGTTTTTCTCTTTTGATCATTTTGTTGGTTATTGGTGCATTGGAGGATAGTGGGTTGGGGGTGGGGAATGAAGGGAGAGGAGTCTTTTTTTGGAGGGTTGGTGGCCTGGCAGTTGGGAGCTTGGGCCGGTGGCCAATTGAACATCTCTGGAGAGACCTGAAAATAGCTGTGCAGAGATGCTCTCCCTCCAACCTGACGGGGCTTGAGAGGATCTACAGAGAATAATGGGAGAAACTCCCCAAATACAGGGGTGCCAAGCTTATAGCGTCAAGAAGACTCGAGGCTGTAATCGCTGCCAAAGGTGCTTCAACAAAGTACTGAGTAAAGGGACTGAATACTTATGTAAATGGAATATATATATATTTTTTATATATATACATTTGAATTAAACCTGTTTTTGCTTCATCATTATGGGGTATTGTGCGTAGATTGATGAGGAAAATGTTTTATTTCCTCCATTTTAGAATAAGGCTGTAACGTAACAAAATGTGGAAAAAGTCAAGGGGCCTGAATACTTTCCAAATGCACTGTATCTTGCTGATGAGGCCCCCTGCCCTCTTAACAAACAGAAACAGTTTATAAAGCTGCGAGGCTCACAAAGGATGTCCCGTGGATGGTTTATGGGCTTCACAGAGAGCTGGGACTGTTTGCTGTCTTTCAGTAAAACCGTGTAGGCACCATCATAAAACAGACAATGGCTCTTCGGGAGAGAAAAGTGTGCTTGTGTGTGCGTGCGCGTATGTGTTCTACGTACGTGCAATATGTGGCAATGTTAGGCTGATAAAAAACTCAACCGTTGCACAACTGCCACCTGACCAAATAGCTGAAGTGTATTATTGTGATGCTGTCAGTTAAACAGCTCCCTTATCTAGGCCTCAGCGACATTCACAGTATCACAGCCCTAACCTGTGTTTTGGAGAACAACCAATTGCACCGGACCCTCTGTTAGCTTGTTTTGAGATGCAGATGTTGTCTGATTTGATCCCTAATGGCACCCTATTCCCTATATAGTGCACTACTTTTGACCAAAGCCCTATGGGCCCTTTTTAAAAGTACCTCACTAAATAGGGAATAGTGTGCGATTTGGGAAGCAGGCAACATGTTTGATCTGTGGGCCTGTATGTGCAGGGCTATCTCATTATATTGTTTACCAATGCCATAATAATGGCAAGGAGGGAGAGGTGATGCTTTCGACCCAGAGTTGAGAGCAGAGCTAGACTGAACTCAAATACACCTGCCTGCACCGCTGAAAGATACTAATAACAGCCTGAACTCCCCAAAACGCACACATACCTTACCCTCCACCCCTGACCCCTCTCACCCAATGCCCCCATGACCCTCTGGGCCCCTGCTTCAGTAGTGATTGTCAATTAGCTGTTTTTAATGAGTAATACTCTCTATCTAATCAGTACTCATGGCGTCCTCCCTTACGACAACAAAAACATGTGAAATGTGTAGTTGAAATGGCTGTTTTTGCAACTTGAGCTTAAGTTGAAACTATATTTTCAACAGTAATTATGTTAAAACCACCTGTTCGCATGTGAGGAGAAGAGCATGTTTTCACCTCACAGGAGAAGAGCATGTTTTCACCTCACAGGAGAAGAGCATGTTTTCACCTCACAGGAGAAGAGCATGTTTTCACCTCACAGGAGAAGAGCATGTTTTCACCTCACAGGAGAAGAGCATGTTTTCACCTCACAGGAGAAGAGCATGTTTTCACCTCACAGGAGAAGAGCATGTTTTCACCTCACAGGAGAAGAGCATGTTTTCACCTCACAGGAGAAGAGCATGTTTTCACCTCACAGGAGAAATTGCAAGTTCACATTTGAAAAGCATGAACATGTGAAAATTACATTTGGAGTTTCACATTTAAAACTCCACACGGGAAAATCTCACTTTCACATGTGGAATTGCAAGTTCATATGTGAAAAAAATGTACATTTGAAAATATAAATCTCACATGTGGAATTGCAAATTAACATTTGGGGGTGAAATAGTGTTATTCTCCTCACATGTGAAACCAGAGGGCGGCGCACAATTGGCCCAGCGTCGTCTAGGTTAGGGTTTGGCCGGGGTAGGCCGTCATTGTAAATAAGAATTTGTTCTTAACTGACTTGCCTAGTTAAATAAAGGTTCAATTAAAAATCAATTAAAAATACACAGTTTAACAGGGTGACCGAATGGTGTTCAACATACACACTCATGAACGCACACGCGGCTAAGGAACGAATTCAAGTAAATAAGGGTGTGAGCATACTTTTTCAAAAGTAAGAACGGTCGATTTATTGACACGATACGGCAAAACCATTTAATCTTATTGGCTTTTGGATCGTTCCACAGAAATGATTTGACATTTTAAGTAGAAATTGTGCAATGATATTGCATTTTAAGTGTCCACCATCCTTGTAAAGCCCTAGTTATTTTGTTGCTTTTAACAAAGTCATTTCTGAAGATGATTATTTATTTCGTAGTGATTCCATCTAATCACATGTAATGTCTGTCCCTTGTTTTAAGGTCCACCCTGTTAAGTGAACTGAACTGTTTTTAATATGGTGAAACTACACCTTTTCAAATATTTGCTTCAAAAGAAACATTGAACATCTAAAATAGTAAAATCACAGTGTAAAAGCAGGTGAGCTGGCTCTTCCCTTTTGGGTCATTTTCTGGTGTTTTGTTGTGGAAAACTGAACGGGTCGAGCTTAAAACATCAACCCTGTTACCCATAGACAGACAGGCTAGAAATGTTTCAACAATTTTAATTTTACCTTCATTTTTTCGGTGTAAAGCTTGCATTCAATTGCCCCTCCCTTGTAGCGCAAAACAAGCTTCTATTCCCTGTCACAAGGGGGGATGAAATCGTTACGTTATTTGTCACTTAAAAGGCCCCTAAAGTAGTCAATAGAAAATGTGTTTTTATTAAGTTGATCTTGCTCTATCGATCTATCCATCCATTTATTGCTTTGGAGTTTTATTTAGGAAGATATTCATAACTCTAGGGCAACAGTTTTGGGTCCTTTCAGGCTCTTTCTCTTTCTGTCCCCCCTGGGGAAATTTTTTCCTGTGTGTCAACATCAAAATCTTATCAAAGCTTACATTTAGTATCCATTCAACATGAGTTTACGCTGAACCCATATAATACTCTCTGAGTGAATAGCCAGATGTTGGTAGGGGATGTACCTGCTTTAACATGCCCACTGGTGTGTGTGTGAACAGTGTGTTTGGCAGTATGTTTACCACACCCTGTTGAAGACATCACTGCCAACACAGTTGTGAAATAAATGAAAATAGTGAAATGAAGAATAGTCTATAACTCATCTCTTTCTCAAAACAACTGTACAGGATATTCTGCTCTCTCTCTCTGTCACATTAGAAAGTGTCACACATCCCTGTCTTAACAGCCGCACAGGCTTCACCAGTTTTGACATACCCATAGTCATAGGACAGACAGTGTATTTATGTCTTCTCTCTCTCTCTCTGTTTCAGGAGAGAAACCATACCGTTGCAGCTGGGAGGGCTGTGACTGGCGTTTCGCCCGCTCTGACGAGCTGACGCGACATTACCGTAAACACACGGGAGCCAAGCCCTTCAAGTGTGTGGCCTGCAGTCGTTGTTTCTCCCGTTCAGATCACCTGGCCCTACACATGAAGCGCCACCAAAACTAAACACACACACGCACGCACACACGCTACGCCCACCTGAAGCATCACCAGAACTGAGGGACATCATCCTGAAGCCCCCAGAATGCATTGCACTGCACTGCATTAGGGCTGCGGATGGACTGCCTGACTGACGGACTAATCCTCCTTTTCAAAACTCCTTATCATGAAATATTTTACACCATCTACAACGATACAATGATCAAAATGTCTGCTCCTGATGTCACTACTATCGGGAGGTATGGACTTTCAAAGAAATAGCGGGCCATGGACGACCAGCCTCCAATTGCCCCACGTAATAATGGATGCACATTGTATGCCTGTATATATAGTTGTGTATAGTGTGTTGTTGTGTGTGTTTCTGAAAAAGCTAAGAATTTATTGACATCTATACTTGACTATTATTTTTTTTACACATCTGCAGTTGAAATTTCATAACAATCATGACAATGTTGGGTAATACTTTCAAGTCACATGAGCTTCCTTATATGGTATCATATATCTTCGTGACAAATCAACAGGATACTCTGGAAAACGCTTACATTCATAATAACTCGTTTCTATTCGGGTGCCTGAGAGCCTGGAGCGTTTAGCCATGTTTATTATTTTTTCCTGTAACCATGGAGACAAACCTCTTTGATAGGGGCTCGCAACAACATGACATTATCCTACATCTATTTCCAGTTTCATCTTCAATAGTTTGTTCAACAGTTCATGCATGTATTATAACTTCGTATTTTTGATTTATTATGTCATAATGTTAACTAGTCTTGTCCTGCAGCCTCACTATTTATGTATAATAATTACCGAGTTGAATTTACTACAGCTCAAAAGACATTAGGGAACCGCATTACTTTGAAATTAGAATCGTCCCCATGCAGATTTTGATATTTACAAATCAGTTGTTTTTTTAATTATGTATTGTAGCCTGATAAGAGTTGAACTAGTGTGTGTGTGTGTGTGTGTGCCAAACGATTAGAGAACATGTTTCATACAGGTTATCATGCTCAAAGATATTGGCAGCAGGATATGAGACAATGCCCAACCCCTCCACAGAAATGTCACATTTATTACACTATTAGTCACAGTAATGATTCATTAACACAATGATGCTGGATGGACACTTTTTGACATGTTTTTTAAACATGAGGGCACATTCATACATATCGGTCAAAGCAGTGGACATACATTTAGGGGTGGTTTCCCGGATACAGATGAAGCCTAATTCCGGACTAAAAAACGAAATAAATGGAGAATCTCCATTGGTGTCCAGGGAACTTTCCCTTTCTGCTGTCAGTTGTTTTTACCTGTCAGATATGATTGGCTGACCTTTTGGCCTTTGATAGTTGTAAGGCTGGTAACTGTTTACCCTAAGTTGCCCTTATACCTATGTAATAACTGTAGTAAAGGGTTTAAATCATATCAGTATGGGCAAATCCCCAGTTGGTTTTATACTCTGTGTCTGTCTTTCTGAATGGAATCTGTCTCTCCTCTCTTATGACCTTATCAATGTTTAGCATTCTTCCAGCCAGTTAAGCATTCTTCCAGCCAGTACTGTCGGCTACCTTTTCTATAGCCTTCCCACTAGTACTGAGTTTCTGTACCTATTGTTGAACATGGAGGGACGAATTCCTGCCGCCCTAGTGGATGTACATTAAACAAGGCGGACTTCCTCTCTGGGTGGAACGCAACGACGATGTGGACAAAAGTGCGCACTGCCCCATTTAAAAACAGACTCATTCCTTGCACATGCATGCATGTCGATCGACAGAGTGAAGCTTGTAGAAACCTTAAGCCTAGCCCTAGACTAAAAAGCACTTTGAATGGAGGTTGTTCATGAAGCAAGGTTTTTTTAGTTGAGGACTCGGAGTAGGCTTAATCTGGGTCCGGGAAACCATCTAGGAGTATTCGACACTTACGATGCCACTAAATGATACGTTTCCGTCTTTCTGACAGAGAGACTGTTTTGTTTTAACTCACTGAATGACTCAAGCACTTCCTTCACTCTAGGAACAAGTTCTCTGTGTTAACTGCCTTCAATGATAGGGAGGTATGATGAATCACTGTATATACTGTCATTTTTGAATAGAAGTTGTGAATATGTTTTTTTTTCTTCTCTAGTATAGGATCTTTTTGCTATGAACAAAAGGGGATTCTAGGTTGGTTTTTAATGGCTGGTTATTCACTCGGACACTTATTGTGTGTACGGTATGCAACAGAATCAGTTCTGTACAACTTTTTTTGTGTATTTCATTCGTTTTTTTTGGTTTGTGCAAAATCCCGAAAGTGAATAAAGAGATTACAACTAGAGACCGTGTGTTTTCCTGTTGATGTTTTGAGGTGGGCCTTTCTTAAATGTTTTATGCTCGGTAGGACTTTCTGCTCGTTATCTCAGTCTGCGATGAGATAGGCGGGGTGACTCTCAGTAACATTCACATGGAATGATTGACAGCATCCCAAACCTGACATCGGAAATAGGGTAAGTAGTTATTTGGACTTCCACTTTCATGAAAAGCATCTTCACTCAGAGTATTACAGCTATAGGCGACATTAGAAAGAAAGCAGTGTTTGTAGAAATCTAACATACAGATACACAGTTATCTAGTCCACATGATAGAGAAGCATCGGCATCCTTAAAACCCTAATACATTGCTTTGAATGAAATGTCTTCCTATAGCATTCAGAGTGATGTGCCTGTGCACTGCTGAATATGACCAAAGGGCAGGTTTCTCTTAGATCACTTGATATAAAAATAGTTTTTCAACTAATGGTCACATAAAGAGCATAACTTAATAGGTGAGATATTAACCTTGGCCTACAATTTCCATGCCCCCGCGGAAATCGAATTAACTTAATAAAAAATCCCCATCAAAGTCTGTTTAAGCTAGAGATTTTTGCATGGGCTGCGTCTCAATCCACCACATCCACCGATATCGCCCGTCCGCGTCTGCGGTGAAAGGTGGCAGAGCTAGAGCGGTGTTTGTCGACCATGAGACATCCTGAAGATTGGTCTGTAGCGTCCATACTGTTTGGCCTACTATTGTGACACCTCTGTGGAAAGCTGAGACTCTAATGAACACTATGGTATTCTCAGTTTTGCTCTAGGATGCCCACAAGACTCATCTTAAGGTCCCTGGTACCAGTTTAAAAAATAAATGGTAGTACAGTGGATTCGGAAAGTATTCAGACCCCTTCCCTTTTTCCCCATTTTGTTACGTTACAGCCTAAAATGAATTAAATAAAGATGTTCATCATCAATCTACACACAATACCCCATAACGACAAAGCAAAAACAATTTTTGCAAATTTATTACAAATTTAAAACAGAAATACTTTATTTACATAAGTATTCAGACCCTTTGCTATGAGACTCAAAATTGAGCTCAGGTGCATCCTGTTTCCATTGATCATCCTTGAGATGTTTCTACAACTTGATTGGAGTCCACCTGTGGTAAATTCAATTGATTGGACATGATTTGGAAAGGCACACACCTGTCTATATAGGGTCTCACAGTTGATAGTGCAAGTCAGAGCAAAAACCAAGCCATGAGGTCGAAGGAATTGTCGGTAGAGCTCCGAGACAGGATTGTGTCGAGGCACAGATCTGGGGAAGGGTACCAAAAAAATGGCTGCAGCATTCAAGGTCCACAAGAACACAGTGGCCTCCATCATTCTTAAATGGAAGAAGTTTGGAGGAAGTTTGGAGGAAGTTTGGAACCACCAAGACTCTTCCTAAAACTGAGCAATTGGGGAGAAGGGCCTTGTTAAGGCCCATCAATATCCTGATGGGCACTCTGACAGAGCTCCAGAGTTCCTCTGTGGAGATGGGAGAACCTTCCAAAAGGACAACCATCTCTGCAGTACTCCACCAATCAGGCCTTTGTGGTAGAGTGGCCAGACGGAAGCCACTCCTCAGTAAAAAGCACATGACAGCCCGCTTGGAGTTTGCCAAAAGGCACCTAAAGACGCTCTGAACATGAGAAACAAAATTTTCTGGTCTGATGAAACCAAGATTGAACTCTTTGAACTCCTGAATGCCAAGTGTCACGTCTGGAGGAAACCTGGCACCATCCCTACGGTGAAGCATGGTGGTGGCAGCATCATGCTGTGGGGATATTTTTCAGCGGCAGGGACTGGGAGACTAGTCAGGATCGAGGGAAAGAACAGAACAAAGTACAGAGAGATCCTTGATGAAAACCTGCTCCAGAGCGCTCAGGACCTCAGACTGGGGCGAAGGTTCACCTTCCAACAGGACTTTCCGAATGCACTGTATATATGTGAATAGTTTAGTGCTTAAAATAAGGGAATAAATACATGTAAAAAGTAAATAAAATAGTTTCTTGATCTTTGTTATACACTGCTCAAAAAAATAAAGGGAACACTTAAACAACACAATGTAACTCCAAGTCAATCACACTTCTGTGAAATCAAACTGTCCACTTAGGAAGCAACACTGATTGACAATAAATTTCACATGCTGTTGTGCAAATGGAATAGACAAAAGGTGGAAATTATAGGCAATTAGCAAGACACCCCCAAAAAAGGAGTGATTCTGCAGGTGGTGACCACAGACCACTTCTCAGTTCCTATGCTTCCTGGCTGATGTTTTGGTCACTTTTGAATGCTGGCGGTGCTCTCACTCTAGTGATAGCATGAGACGGAGTCTACAACCCACACAAGTGGCTCAGGTAGTGCAGTTCATCCAGGATGGCACATCAATGCGAGCTGTGGCAAAAAGGTTTGCTGTGTCTGTCAGCGTAGTGTCCAGAGCATGGAGGCGCTACCAGGAGACAGGCCAGTACATCAGGAGACGTGGAGAAGGCCGTAGGAGGGCAACAACCCAGCAGCAGGACCGCTACCTCCGCCTTTGTGCAAGGAGGTGCACTGCCAGAGCCCTGCAAAATGACCTCCAGCAGGCCACAAATGTGCATGTGTCAGCATATGGTCTCACAAGGGGTCTGAGGATCTCATCTCGGTACCTATTGGCAGTCAGGCTACCTCTGGCGAGCACATGGAGGGCTGTGCGGCCCCACAAAGAAATGCCACCCCACACCATGACTGACCCACCGCCAAACCGGTCATGCTGGAGGATGTTGCAGGCAGCAGAACGTTCTCCACGGCGTCTCCAGACTCTGTCACGTCTGTCACATGTGCTCATGTGCTCAGTGTGAACCTGCTTTCATCTGTGAAGAGCACAGGGCGCCAGTGGCGAATTTGCCAATCTTGGTGTTCTCTGGCAAATGCCAAACGTCCTGCACGGTGTTGGGCTGTAAGCACAACCCCCACCTGTGGACGTCGGGCCCTCATACCACCCTCATGGAGTCTGTTTCTGACCGTTTGAGCAGACACATGCACATTTGTGGCCTGCTGGAGGTCATTTTGCAGGGCTCTGGCAGTGCACCTCCTTGCACAAAGGCGGAGGTAGCGGTCCTGCTGCTGGGTTGTTGCCCTCCTACGGCCTCCTCCACGTCTCCTGATGTACTGGCCTGTCTCCTGGTAGCGCCTCCATGCTCTGGACACTACGCTGACAGACACAGCAAACCTTTTTGCCACAGCTCGCATTGATGTGCCATCCTGGATGAACTGCACTACCTGAGCCACTTGTGTGGGTTGTAGACTCCGTCTCATGCTACCACTAGAGTGAGAGCACCGCCAGCATTCAAAAGTGACCAAAACATCAGCCAGGAAGCATAGGAACTGAGAAGTGGTCTGTGGT
This sequence comes from Salvelinus namaycush, assembly GCF_016432855.1. NCBI lineage: Eukaryota > Metazoa > Chordata > Actinopteri > Salmoniformes > Salmonidae > Salvelinus > Salvelinus namaycush. Next base: position 51,694,881 of record NC_052318.1, on the reverse strand, counting down.
CACCACCTGCAGAATCACTCCTTTTTTGGGGGTGTCTTGCTAATTGCCTATAATTTCCACCTTTTGTCTATTCCATTTGCACAACAGCATGTGAAATTTATTGTCAATCAGTGTTGCTTCCTAAGTGGACAGTTTGATTTCACAGAAGTGTGATTGACTTGGAGTTACATTGTGTTGTTTAAGTGTTCCCTTTATTTTTTTGAGCAGTGTATCTCTCAGATATACAGTAGGACAGACTCTTCAGAACAAATTTCCTTACAATTTTTTGGGGGACAATCTGTTGTTCCATGTAGTGAATATGTTATTCAATGCGTTTCTATTGGCTATTAGCTGTAATGCCAAATTCAATGTTTCATCCAATATTTTTTTTGTATATGTATTTTTGTATACCTTGAGGGGTCTTAAAATAAAAAATAAAATAGCTAAATATTCCTTGGTATGACCATCTTAAAACAATTCCATATGTTAGCTTAGAACCCCTCCTCCAGCATAGAAAGGGCTTTGACTCTAGAGAGATATTATTACAGTTTTTTCCAACTGCTTACACACGTTTTCAAAACTGTCTCCTTTTTTCAAAACTCTACACACAATTCCCAAAACTGCACACACAAAATGCAAAATGCCTCACATCTCCTTCAAAATATAACACTGCATTCAAAATGCCATAAACACATGTCAGAATGAAGCATTTGCATCAAATGGCAAACACTGCTTTCATAATAGTACATTTTTGGATATACCGTGTAAACACTCTTGTTCTAAATCTAAAGCTCTTTGGTCTTTCATAGGCTTATATCTACATTTCAATACAATGTTCTACAGTGAAAGTAATCTGCTGAGAGGGGTAACAAGTACACTGTAAACACCAATGCAATGTAGAAACAGAAAATATTTATTAGGCCAAACATTACTGTTGTATACAGTAGCATACAACAAAACCATAAACATATGTAAACCAAAAGTATATTCTTTAGAATACAGTAGAGAACACAATTGTGTGTGGGGGGTCCCAGGGGGGCAGTCCAGGAATTGGTAGGGGGGGGGGCAGTCACCAGTGCTAAGCTACGCTTCATCTCATCTCCGGCCTGGGTCTGGCCACAATACTTCGTCCACATCACAAGATACGTTTTCATTTGCCAAACATCGAGGGAAGTATCTCCTAGCATGGTGTATCCAACCTTGTACAGAGGCAACCTCTATGTCCCCACATGCGTCCTCCATTGCCTGGGGAAGCGGCATGCGGGCATAGGGTTGGCGATCATACACTTTCCAGCGCCAGGCTGAGAAGAATTCCTCTATGGGATTTAGAAAAGGTGAATATGGGGGTAGGTACAAAACTACAAATTGTGGATGGGTGGCAAACCAGTTTTGGACCAGAACAGCCCGGTGAAAACTAACATTGTCCCATAAAACCACAAATCTGGCAGGCTCCTGATCTGGATCAGGGACAAGCATTGTGTAAATTGTATCCAGAAAAGTGAGCATATTGCCAGTGTTGTACAGACCCAGTGTGGCATTGTGATGGAGGACCTCGTTTTGAGTGATGGCAGCACACATAGTTATATTACCCCCACGCTGTCCAGGGACATTGGTAATTGCCCTCTGTCCGATTACATTTCTTCCGCGGCGCCTGGTTTTGGTGAGGTTGAAGCCAACCTCATCCACATAAATAAATTAATGGCGAATTACATGGGCATCCAGCTCCAATACTCTCTGTAACAGACAAAATGATATACAGATGAGTAAATATGGTATGTCTGTAGTACTGGAAGTAGTGTTGCATACATACCTCTACAAAGTCATGTCGCATATTCTTGACTCTGTCAGAGTTTCTCTCAAATGGCACCTTGTAAAGTTGTTTCATCGTCACTCGGTGCCGTTGGAGGATGCGTTGTGTGGTCGACAGGCTTACAGCATTGATGTTGTTAAATGTGGTGTCATTATTCAAGATATGCTCTCTTATCTCTCGAATCCTAAATTGCATTGTTGGCCAAAACCATATTTATAATTGCAGTCTCTTGTACATCTGTAAACAAGCGTCCTCATCCTCCATGGTGTCTTTGCCTTTCCACTCTGTACAGAATTCAAACACAGTATGTGTTCAGCATAGGAACTGTAAACAATGTACAAAAAAAGGTAGTACAGCATGATAACCAACCTCATTCATTCAATGCAGTGCAGTAAATGGATGGCTTAGAGTTACAAATGCTTATGCAATACTATGCAGTCATACGTATTTCAAATCAAATTTTATTTGTCACATACACATGGTTAGCAGATGTTAATGCGAGTGTAGCGAAATGCTTTACATGCAGTACATTACTGTAATGCTAAAATAGTCATTAGATAGTTGCATACCTGTTCTCATTTCTGAAGGTTCGAATTATGGACGCCACTGTAAATCGACTCAAGTTGGGCTGGACTCTCAGTCCAGCCTCTCTCATGGTCAAACCGTGGTTGATCACATGATCAACAAGTGTTGCCCTAATCTCATCAGAGATGGCTCTCCTTCCTTCTCTTCTTTGCCCTCGTCCTCTTCTTCCTCTTCCTCTCCCTCCTACTCCTCTTGCTCTCTGTCCATTGTTGGCATCCATTGTTCAAAACAGGTAATCTGACCTTTGACCTATTTATAGGCCTATACTACAGTAAAGCAGTGATTGGTTAGTGATCAGTTAAGCTATTAGTGTTTGCACATGTGAGGAGTGTGTGCGTGACCTGGTGAATAAGTGTAGCATTTTGATTGGTTGTGTTTGGAAAAGGAAAGCAAGTCACTTCCTGTTAGATTTTTGTGTTTTAGGTAGAGAATTGTGTGTAGTGTTTTGAAAAAAGTGTTTTATGCAATTGACAACTGAGTCAAAGGCTGAGAAATAGCTTATGGTTTTGGATATTTGGTGTGCAGTTTTGCACTTTGAGTGAGAGGTTTCAAAAATCGTGTGACATGAAAAGATTTTGTGTGTAAGCAGTTGGAAAAAAACTGTAAGAGAAGTTTATTGATGGTTTTTAACTTAGAGTTAATAATTGTCACTATTATCGCCCCGGTAGATTCCAGATTCTTTATTGTCTCTGGCCTGCGTGTTCCAACTGGTGAAAGGAGAGATTGCAAACAGGTCTGTGGAGCTTTGGAACACAAAAGCCCTGAATGAAAAGACTGCAACTGCGGAGGAGAGAGCGGAGAATAGACAGAGAGAAAGACAGGAGGGTGGAGTCCCTCCCTTCAGTTAGCTGCTGACATGAAAAATTATAATTATGTCAAGATCATTCATAGCAGGGATCCTGAACACGATCACTGGTGATTACCAGAGGCGGGCTACGCCCTGTTGTTAAAGGGAGAGAGAGAATGTATGTATGTATGTATGTATGTATGTATGTATGTATGTATGTATGTATGTATGTATGTGTGTATGTGTGTATGTGTGTGTGTGTGTGTGTGTGTGTGTGTGTGTGTGTGTGTGTGTGTGTGTGTGTGTGTGTGTGTGTGTGTGTGTGTGTGTGTGTGTGTGTGTGTGTGTGTGTGTGTGTGCATGTGTAAGCTGTGGAATTGTACAGAAAGACACATATCTTACGTTTCAAAAAGAAGAGCACGTAATTCTGTCTCCAGTGCCTTTAGGCCAAAAGACTGCAGCGTCAACTAGTACAGTAAATATAGGGTTTATAGGTTTAAGCTTCTCTACCATTTGATACGTACACTATCTTCCGAGAAAATATAGACATTAAAAAAGTGTTTATTTTCTCTAGCCAGGTTCCAGATCTGTTTGTACTGTTTTGCCAACTCATGTTTGGCGTGACGGCCATAGGAGTTGGCAATACACCACAAACAGATCTGGGAGAGGCTATATTTTCTCCAGAAGAAAGGCACCATCTCCCCCCTCACATGGTGTACTTGACTGGAGGCCAGAGGCGTGGATAAGAAGCCTACAGGTTTAACTCTGTTCTGTTCTGTTCATTCCAGAGTTCAGGGTGATTAGCACGGTAGTAAAGACCCATCCAGTTAAAACATGTCTAATTCCTGCCCCATGACGCCATTCACACATACCATGCGAATCTCATAGAGAACAAGCACTAAAACATACTGCTGCTTTCAGAAATAAGTAAGGTAGCTCATTTAGAGCGCATTTAATATGGAATACTAGAACTGGAATAAGAAAAGATGGCCAGCGTCAGGGTTACTCAGAAGCAAGGAATCGTATAACATGTCTTGCTCAAAGGAACAGTTCCCATTCAGAAAAGCAGCCCCAAGTCTCCCGAGTGGCGCAGCGGTCTGAGGCACTGCGTCGCAGTGCTGAGGCATCACTTCAGCCTCGATTCGATCCCAGGCCGTGTCACAGTCGGCCGTGTACGGGAGACCCATGAGGCGGCGCACAATTGACCTAGCGTCGTATGGGTTAGGGGAGGGTTTGGCTGGTATTTCCTTGTCTCGTCGTGCTCTAGAGACTCCTTGTGGCATGCTGGCGCCTGCAAGTTGACTTCGGTCATCAGTTGGATGGCATTTCCTCCGACGGCTCGCTTCTGGGTTAAGAGAGCAGTGTGTCAAGAAGCCGTTCTGCTTAGCAGGGTTGTGTTTCAGTGGATGCAAGGCTCTCGACATTCGTCTCTCCCGAGTCCGTAGGGGACTTGCAGTGATGAGACAAGACTGTAACTACCAATTGGATACCACAAAATGAAGGAGAAAAAGGGGTCTAAAATATATATATATTTTTAAAAGCAGCCCCAAGCTGCCAACCACAAAATAACCTCACATGACGTGACCATGAAAGAGAAAGAGGGTGAGAGCCTCAGAGGTGTCACATTTAAAGGTGTGGTGTATCAAAGCACAACACAAAAGAAAAGACAAAAGCTGTTCACAAATCACGAACAGATGGCATGTAGGAATAGAGGCAGAGATATGTCAACTTCACCTCTCTGTCATAACAACCTTCAGTGTCTACCTGGTCGGTGTCCCAAATGGCATTCTATTCCCTATATAGTGAACTACTTTTGACCAGGGCCCATAGGGATCTGGTCAAAAGTAGTGCACTTTGTAGGGGAAACGGTGCCAATTATCCCAATTGAGTTAGGATCAGTATTTCTATTCAGGTGCGCTGACTCTTGTAGCTGAATTGGCAATAGTACAGTATCCCAACTCGAATGAACACAACCCAACATGTTGAAGTATGCAAAGTAGACTACTGAACAGTTCAACATGTCAGTGAATATGCAATGGTATTTAAGACATATTCCTGAACTGAAAAGAGCCATTCAAATGTAGATTCTCAATTAAGCATGTTTTTAGTCCAGGACTAGTTTCATTCTGGGCCCAGGAAACAGGCCTCTAAGATTCTTTGCACTGTAAACAATTCTCACTACTTTACAGTGATGCAACCCCTCTGGTCCGTATCAAACTGGGTTGGGTTCCATTCATGTTTAAATGTTATATGTCGCCTACTCTGTCTGCCTCAATTAAATCATCATGTGTCAGGTACACTGTTAATGATTGGCCGACCTGTTGGCCAGTAAGACGCCATAAAACCTGGGTCTGTCAGCCACCTGGTAGGATAACTCCCTCTTCAGTCGCACACAGACCATAAAACATCAACCTATCTGGAGAGCAAACAGGGGAGGGGTCAGCACAGGTCCACTCAGGGACGTACATTCACAAGTGCACATACAATTTCAATGTATTATTCGAGTTTCTGCAAACCAACCTATTACCTCTGACATAGTGTCTGTTTCTGAGCATAAATATATATACAGTTGAAGTCGGAAGTTTACATACACCTTAGCGAAATACATTTAACTCCGTTTTTTCACAATTCCTGACATTTAATTCGAGCAAAATTCCCTGTCTTAGGTCAGTTAGGATCACCACTTTATTTTAAGAATGTGAAATGTCAGAATAATAGTAGAAAGAAGGACTTATTTCAGCTTTTATTTCTTTCATCACATTCCCAGTGGGTCAGAAGTTTACATACACTCAATTAGTATTTGGTAGCATTGCCTTTAAATTGTTTAACTTGGGCCAAATGTTTTGGGTAGCCTTCCACAACCTTCCCACAATACGTTGGGTGAATTTTGGCCCATTTCACCTGACAGAGCTGGTGCAACTGAGTTAGGTTTGTAGGCCTCCTTGCTCGCACACGCCTTTTCAGTTCTGCCCACAAATGTTCTATGGGATTGAGGTCAGGGCTTTGTGATGGCCACTCTAATACCTTTACTTTGTTGTCTTTAAGCCATTTTCCACATCTTTGGAAGTATGCTTGGGGTCATTGTCCATTTGGAAGGCCCATTTGCAACCAAGCTTTAACTTCCTGACTGATGTCTTGAGATGTTGCTTAAATATATCCACCAAATTTTCCTTCCTCATGAAGCCATCTATTTTGTGAAGTGCACCAGTCCCTCCTGCAGCAAAGCACCCCCGTGCTTCACCGTTGGGATGGTGTTCTTCGGCTTGCAATCCTCCCCCTTTTTCCTCCAAACATAACGATGGTCATTATTATAACGATGTGGCCAAACAGTTTCTGTTTGGCCACATTTCTCCAAAAAGTATGATCTTTGTCCCCATGTGCAGTTGCAAACTTTTTAATGGCGGTTTTGGAGCAGTGGCTTCTTCCTTGCTGAGCGGCCTTTGAGGTTATATCTATATAGGACTCGTTTTACTGTGGATATAGATACTTTTGTACCTGTTTCCTCCAGCATCTTCACAAGGTCCTTTGCTGTTGTTCTGGGATTGATTTGCACTTTTCGCACCTAAGTACGTTCATCTCTAGGAGACAGAACGCGTCTCCTTCCTGAGCGGTATGACAGCTGCGTGGAGCCATGGTGTTTATACTTGCGTACTATTGTTTGTACATATGAATGTGGTACCTTCAGGCGTTTGGAAATTGCTTCCAAGGATGAACCAGACTTGTGGAGGTCTACAATTTTCTTTCTGAGGTCTTGGCTGATTTCTTTTGATTTTCCCATGATGTCAAGCAAAGAGGCACTGAGTTTGAAGATAGGCCTTGAAATACATCCACGGGTACATCTCCAATTGACTCAAAGGATGTCAATTAGCCCATCAGAAGCTTCTAAAGCCATGACATCATTTTCTGGAATTTTCCAAGCTGTTTAAAGACACAGTCAACTTAGTGTATGTAAACTTCTGACCCACTGGAATTGTGATACAGTGAATTATAAGTGAAATAATCTGTCTGTAAACAATTGTTGGAAAAATGACTTGTGTCGTGCACAAAGTAGATGTCCTAACCGACTTGCCAAAACTATAGTTTGTTAATAAGACATTTGTGGAGTGGTTAAAAAAAACGAGTTTTAATGACTCCAACCTAAGTGTATGTAAACTTCCGACTTCCCAACTCTCTATAACATGAGAGTTGGGCAGAACAACTACTGGACACAAACCCTCTCCTGATGGAGTCATAATAGACAGCTTGACAGTCTGATGACTGAGACGAGGCAACCTTTGAGTTAGGACACACACACACACACACACACACACACACACACACACACACACACACACACACACACACACACACACACACACACACACACACACACACACACACACACACACACACACACACACACCCGTGGGAGATGAGTGGCGGGACAGACAGTTAGCCAATTTCTATAGTGGTAGATCGCTGCCAATATTGTTGTAAATAAAGACTTCCTGAAAGGGCAGAAACAGACAGGAGAGTTGTGGCTGCGTGTTAGACAGGTACACAAGTACAATACAACAATAGTGTTGAAATACCGCAGCGTCATTCTCTGTAATAGGGTTCCCCCTTGTGGTTGAACATTGTACTCTTATGCAAGTTATTCTTCCCACTCTTTATCATAGGCGACTGTGCCAACAGTCACTCTTAACTGTCATACTTCTTCTTTTCAAATAATACTTAGAGGCCAACATTTTCGTAGTACAATAGAATTGTGCAAAGCGCAACCAATACCGTAAACCTTACTATAATCTTGGAGTGTGATTTAATTAAAAAAGTTTCTTCAACAATGTGTGCTGTAAGGAGGCACTTATTTAACTAGAATTGATTAAACTGAGCTACACATAATTAGTCACTTCTTTATAACGCACATTGTTGACGAAAAGTTACGCAGACAGATTTTTACGAGGTTTATAGTAATGTTTGCACTTTGCACAATCCTTTGAGCCAGGTGAAACTAGCCTGATGGCTGCATTCACCATTCTATTTCACTTGATATAATGGTGAACACAGTGATCATGCTAGTTCCACCAGACTACAATTATTTTGCATTTGGAAAATGTCACCCTTTAACCCTATTTTCAACCGGCTAGTAGAGCATTTTTAGAAATGGATTTAGAAATGGATAACCTCAAAAATCTTCACTTGAACTCGATTGGTCAACTCCCCCAGCCGTCCTGCATCAAAACATAATTTGTATCCTTTTGGGTTGCTGCAGTTCAGTGTTGTGGCACTCTAACTTTGCCCACCCAGAGGGCTGTAAGAAAACATACAGTTACAGTGCCATCAGAAAGTATTCACACCCCTTGGCTTTTTCCACATTTTGTTGTATTACAGCCTGAATTTAAAATTGATTAAAGTGAGATGTTTTGTCACTGGCCTACACACAATACCCTTTAAGGTCAAAGTGGAATTATGTTTTCAAAATGTTTACAAATGAATTACAAATATAAAGCTGAAATGTCTTGAGTCTATAAGTATTCAACCGCTTTATTATGTCAAGCCTAAATCAATTCAGGAGTAAATAAGTCACATAATAATTTGCATTTTCACTGTGTGAAATAGTGCTTAACATGATTTTTAATGTCTATCTTATCTCTGTACCCCACACATACAATTATCTGTAAGGTCCCTCAGTTGAGCAGTGAATTTCAAGCACAGATTCAACCACAAAGACCAGGGAGGTTTTCCAATGCCTCGCCAAGAAGGGCACCTATTGGTAGATGGGTAAAACATTTTTTTTTTTACAGACAATGAATATCCCTTTGAGCACGGTGAATTTAATAATTATACTTTGGATGGTGTATCAATACACCCAGTCACTACAAAGATACAGGTGTCCTTCATAAACTCAGTTGCCTGAGAGAAAGGAAACTGCTCAGGGACTTCACCATGAGGCCAATGGTGACTTTGAAACTGAGGAAAAAACTGAGGATTTATTAACAATACTAACCTAATTGACAGAGTGAAAAGAAGGAAGCCTGTACAGAATAAAATATTCCAAAACATGCATCCTGTTTGCAACGAGGCAATAAAGTAATAAAGTAAAAAATGTGGACAAATATACTTTTTGTCCTGAATACAAAGTGTTATGTTTGGGGCAAATACAACACATTACTGAACACTACTCTCCATATTTTCAAGCATAGTGGTGGTTGCATCATGTTACGGGTATGCTTGTCATCATTAAGGACTGGGGAGTTTTTCAGGATTAAAAGAAACAGAATGGATCTAAGCACAGGCAAAATACTATAGGAACCTGGTTCAGTCTGCTTTCTACCAGACACTGGGGGATGAATTCTCCTTTCAGCAGAACAATATCCTAAAACACAAGGCCAGATCTACACTGGAGTTGCTTATCAAGAAGACAGTGAATGTTCCTGAGTGGCCAAGTTACAGGTTTGATTTAAATCTGCTTGAAAATCTATGGCAAGACCTGAAAATGTTTGTTTAGCAATGATTAACAACCAATTTGACATAGCTTGAAGAATTTTGAAAAGAATAATGGGAAAATGTTGCACAATCCAGGAGTGGACTTACCCAGAAAGACTAAAAACAGCTGTAATCACTGCCAAATGTGATTCTAACAAATATTGACTCAGGGAGTTGAATACTTATCTAAATCAAGATATATTAGTGTTGTATTCTTCATATATTTTTTACACAGTTCAGTAATTTGCAATTTGATAAGAGCTATTGATAAGAGCTAGGTAAATCAGTAATCCGTTTGGATAAGGGAATTGTAAATATAAATGACACTTGTTTTAGATATATTTGCCCTTAAAATGGAGACAAATGTGAAACCAGTCATAATGAAGCATAACTGAAGCATGTCAACATATCAACTTTCCCACAGTAAAGTTTCTGAAATGCTTTGCCATTACACAGAATTGAAATTGCATGGCCTTTTAACTTGCTGGAATGGGCACTCTCGAATGTCTTAATTAATAGACTACCCCGACTTTCTCTGTTTCCTAATTCGATCATGTTAAATATTAGCCACAGTATCTAAATGTAGGCTAATTAAATCCTTATGGAGCGGAGCACAGACCAAGTCGTAAAAGCTGGAACCTGACTCATGGCGCAATACTTGACTATGTCATCACACAGTTCCATGGTTAGTGCAGGCAATAGACGAGGGCATAGCCTACTATTGTACACTATTCTTCCTGTTATAATTCTATGTACACTAATCTTCCAACATTACCATGGGTTAAAGACCTGAATGTGGCAATTTTCCACCGATTTCTTTCTTTCATTCGTAAAGGCTCCCAAACCTGTTTTTATGATTCATAAATACTTTCCTAGCCCTAAATAATCTACAAGATCAGAGTATTTTTAAATGTACCAATTGGTGCTGTAACAGACGAATATTCATATATTTAGATGGCTTCCTTTCATTGATCCCTAATATTTTGAACCTGTTCTCTTGAAAAGCTGGAGACCACACTATCTACCCAGAGAGTTTTCATCTGTATTTTTTGTAGCTGTTTACATACCACCACAGACCAATGCTGGCACTACAACCGCACTCAGTGAGCTGTATACCGCCATAACGAACCATCAAACAGGCAATAACGTCAATACAGGACTAAGATCGAATCGTACTACACCGGCTCTGATGCTTGCAAACCATTATAGACTACAAAGGGAAGCACAGCCGAGAGCTGCCCAGTGATACGAGCCTACCAGACGAGCTAAACTACTTCTATGCTCGCTTCGAGTCAAATAACACTGAAACATGCATGAGATCACGCTCTCAGCAGCCAATGTGAGTAAGACCTTTAAACAGGCCAAAATTCACAAGGCCGCAGGGCCAGACAGATTACCGGGATGTGTACTGCGAGCATGTGCTGACCAACTGGCAAGTGTCTTCACTGACATTTTCAACCTCTCCCTGTCCGAGTCTGTAATACCAATATGTTTTAAGCAGACCACCACAGTCCCTGTGCCCAAAAACACGAAGCTAACCTGCCTAATTGACTACCGACCCGTAGCACTCACGTCTGTAGCCATGAAGTGCTTTGAAAGGCTGGTCATGGCTCACATCAACACCATTATCCCAGAAACCCTAGACCCACCCCAATTTGCATACTTCCCCAACAGATCCACAGATGATGCAATCTCTATTGCACTCCATAAGGCCCTTTCCCACCTGGACAAAAGGAACACCTACGTGAGAATGCTATTCGTTGACTACAGCTCAGTGTTCAACACCATAGTGCCATCAAAGCTCATCAATAAGCTAAGGACCCTGGGACTAAACACCTCCCACTGCAACTGGATCCTGGTCATCCTGACGGGCCGCCCCCAGGTGGTAAGGGTAGGTAACAACACATCCGCCACACTGATCCTCAACACTGGGGCCCCTCAGGGGTGCGTGCTCAGTCCCCTTCTGTACTCCCTGTTCACTCATGACTGCACGGCCAGACACGACTCCATCATTAAGTTTGTCAATGACACAACAGTGGTAGGCCTGATCACCGACAATGACGAGACAGCCTAAACGGAGGAGGTCAGAGACCTGGCCGTGTGGTGCCAGAACAACAACCTCTCCCTCAACGTGATTAAGACAAAGGAGATGATTGTGGACTACAGGAAAAAGAGGACCGAGAACGCCCCCATTCTCATCAACGGGGCTGTAGTGGAGCTTCAAGTTCCTTGGTGTCCACATCACCAACAAACCAACATGGTCCAAGCACACCAAGACAGTCGTGAAGAGGGCATGACAAAACCTATTGCCCCTCAGGGGACTGAAAAGATTTGGCATGGGTCCTCCTCAGCATCTTTACTGGTTGCATCACTGCCTGGTATGGCAACTGCTCGGCCTACAGAGGGTAGTGCGTACGGCCCAGTACATCACTGGGGCCAAGCTTCCTGCCATCCAGGACCTCTATACCAGGCGGTGTCAGAGAAAGGCCCTAAAAATTGTCAAAGACTCCAGCCACCCTAGTCATAGACTGTTCTCTCTGCTACCGCACAGGAAGCTGTACCAGAGCACCAAGAGGCCAAGAGGCTTCTTAACAGCTTCTACCCCCAAGCCATGCGACTCCTGAACATCTAATCAAATGGCTACCCAGACTATTTGCACCCCCCCCCCCCTTTTACACCGCTGCTACTCTCTGTTGTTATTATTTATGCATAGTCACTTTAATAACTCTACCTACATGTACATACAGTGCCTTGCAAAAGTATTCACCCCCTTGGCAATTTTCCTATTTTGTTTTCTGACAACCTGGTGTCGTGTCTTTGCTATCATTAAATTGAAGACTTATAGTTTATATCAAAGATTTCTGTAATTAGTTATTACGCGAGCAACTAAATAATAACGTAACTAATTAACTATGAATTTTGGGGCACCAGGGAATGTATTCAGATTACAAAGTTATAATTTCCCAATATAACCTTTCAGATATTTTCATATCTGATCAATAGTCTTCTGATTAATGATTTATTTATTTTACCTCACGTTAGTCTCATTCCAAACGTCGTAAATTGTTGGTTATCTGCACGAACCCAGTCTTCACTATGAGTCATCCATACATCAATTGTCTTAAATCATTTATTTATTACTAACTAAGTAATTCACAGAAATGCATAAACAAACAAACAAACTTAAAATGGTTACATGAAATGATGGGAGAAATATGCCCTAGTGGGCTGAACCGGCATGGCGGCTTGTTAGACAAAGGGAAAATTGGGGGTCGACTCAGAAGTCACTACAGAGTTCATAATTATAACAATTGACATGCTAATCCTTTACACATGAACGCTCACTCATTCGGGAACAACTGCAATCAATATATATATATATATATTTACTCTCAGTGTGTCGTCTTGATCGCTGGAGAAAAGTTAGTTTCTGTTGGAGAGATTCGTCCGTCTCTGTCTTGGTTATTGTGGATAGTTCAGAGTGACATTCGTTATAGAATGGATGTTTCGGCGGTTGTCGTTCTTCGCGTTCAATGATACCGAATTCCTAGCTGCAGACTAGTAGTCAATATCAAAGACTTGTTCTTATTCTGTCGGTATAGTCTTTGAGTTTAACCACGTGGTGTGGTTAAAAGATTCAGCAATGGTACTCAACCTTCGTTCTCCTCCTATGGAGAAAAACATGGTCTGCTGATAATTTCTCAGAGTTGGGTTTTTATTCGGATTGCAGAGAGGGGCTGTCCCAGGATGTCTGACCCAACTGGCTCAGGGGCGGATCCTCGGATTTAGTTCAAATCAAAAGGGATTTGTATTTTTCTTCATTAAACAGTCCAACATCATATTACACAATTATACAAACAGTATCATACTCACTCATTCATTTTATACAACAATCAGATGTAAACCTCATATCTGAGGTTATTATATAAACAGCGGTATGGTAATGTAGGACAGTCTCCCATGAGTGTCCCACGTGGTGACAAACGGACATGTTAATAGCTGGAATCTTCACCAATCTTTTATACTTTTTCCGGAACATGAAATCTGTTCGTACCTCAAGCTCTGTGAGGTGGAAGAAATGTCCTTTGTCCTGAAAGTTTACCCTCTCTCTAATACTGTTTGGCCATGAGGAGATTCTCAGGAATTTACGACGTCTCTCTGTGACCACAGCATGGGTTGAAGGAGGAAAGGGGGAGGCAGTGAGTGGCAGGGAGAGGGGAATGGGCTTTATGTACCTAAACAGGCAACGTCATGACACTGGATTTAAAATTGATTATTGAGGGGTTTGTAATCATTTGATTTACACAACATGCCTATCACTTTGAAGATGCAAAATATTTTTTATTTTGAAACAAACAAGAAATAAGACAAAAAGAACAGAAAACTTGAGCGTGCATAACTATTCACCCCCACAAATTCTATACTTTGTAGAGCCACCTTTTGCAGCAACTACAGCTGCAAGTCTCTTGGGGTATGTCTCTATAAGCTTGGAACATCTCGCCACTGGGATTTTTCTCAATTCTCAATTGGATTGAGGTCTGGGCTTTGACCACGTCATTCCAAGACATTTAAATGTTTTCCTTTAAACCACTCGAGTGTTGCTTTAGCAGTATGCTTAGGGTCATTGTCCTGCTGGAAGGCAAACCTCCGTCCCAGTCTCAAATCTCTGGAAGACTGAAACAGGTTTCCCTCAAGAATTTCCATCCATCGTTACTTCAATTCTGACCAGTTTCTCAGTCCCTGCCGATGAAAAACGATGGTGTTCTCGGGGTGATGAGAGGTGTTGTGTTTGCACCAGACATAGCGTTTTCCTTGATGGCCAAAAAGCTCAATTTTAGTCTCATCTGACCAGAGTACCTTCTTCCATATGTTTGGGGAGTCTCCCACATGCCTTTTGGCGAACACCAAACGTGTTTGCTTATTTATTTATTTTCTTTAAGCAAAACTTGAGACATCTGTGGCATTGCAAAAGTGCACATTTAAGAGTGGCCTTTTATTGTGCCCAACACAAGGTGCACCTTTGTAATGATCATGCTGTTTAAAACTTCTTTGAGATTGGTGTCCCGTCTACGGGACGGTTGAGCTAACGTAGGCTAATGCGATTAGCATGAAGTAACAAGAAAATTTCCCATAGAAATATCTGATATTGGCAGAAAGCTTACATTTTTGTTAATCTAACTGCACTGTCCAATTTACAGTAGCTATTACAGTGAAAGAACACCGTGATTTTGTTTGAGGAGAGTGCACAGTTCTGAACATGAAAAGTTATTAATAAACAAATTAGGCACATTTGGGCAGTCTTGATAAAACATTTTGAACAAAAATGTAATGGTTCATTGGATCAGACTAAAACTTTGCACATACACTGCTGCCATCTAGTGGTCAATATCTAAATTGCAACTGGGCTGGAAAAATACATTATGGCCTTCCTCTTGCATTTAAAGATGATGGTCCAAAGAAATTGTTTTAAACGGTTGTTTTTTTCTTTGTATTATCTTTTACCAGATCTAATGTGTTATATTCTCTTACATTCCTTTCACATTTCTACAAACTTCAAAGTGTTTCCTTTCAAATGGTATGAAGAAAATGCATATCCTTGCTTCAGGGCCTGAGCTACAGGCAGTTAGATTTGGGTATGTCGTTTTAGGCGAAAATTGAAAAAAAGGGGCTGATCCTTAAGAGGTTTTAAAGTGGTCATATGGACAGATATGTAACAGTATAACTTTAAACCGTCCCCTCGCCCCGACCTCGAACCAGGGACCCTCTGCACACATCAACAACAGTCACCCACGAAGCGTCGTTACCCATCGCTCCACAAAAGCCGCGGCCTGCTCTGCAAGGGGCAACACTACTTCTAGGTTTCAGAGCAAGTGACGTAACTGATTGAAACGCTATTAGCGCGTACCCGCTAACTAGCTAGCCATTTCACATCCGTTACAGATACTCCAATCTTCGCTGTGGAACTTTGCAGTTCCTTCAGGGTTATCTTTGGCCTCTTTATTGCCTCTCTGATTAAATTCCCTCCTTGCCTGGAACGTGAGTTTTGGTGGGCTGCCCTCTCTTGGCAGGTTTGTTGTGGTGCCATATTCTTTCCATTTTTTAATAATGGATTTAATGGTGCTCCGTGGGATGTTCAAAGTTGTTTATTTTTTTTATAACCCAACCCTGATCTGTACTTCTCCACAACTTTTTCAATTACCTGTTTGGAGAGTTCCTTGGTCTTCATGGTGTCGCTTGCTTGGTGGTGCCCCTTGCTTAGTGATGTTACAGACTTTGGGGCCTTTCAGAACAGGTGTATATATACAGAGATCATGTGACAGATCATGTGACAATTATATTCCACACAGGTGGACTATATTTAACTAATTATGTGACTTCTGATTGTAATTGGTTGCACCAGATCTTATTTAGGGGCTTCATAGCAAAGGGGGTGAATACATATGCACACACAACTTTTCCATTTTTTATTTATTTGAACTTTTTGAAACATGTAATTTTTGAAATTTCACTTCACCAATTTGGACTATTTTATGTATGTCCATTACATGAAGTCCAAATAAAAATCGATTTAAATTACGGGTTGTAATGCAACAAAATAGGGAAAATGCCAAGGGGGATGAATACTTTTGCAAGGCATTGTATTACCTCAACTAACTGGTGCCCCCGCAAATTGACTCTGTACCGGTACCCCCTGTATATAGTCTCGCTATTGAAATTTTACTGCTGCTCTTTAATTACTTGTTACTTTTATCTGTTATTCTTATCCTTATTTTTTTTAACTGCATTGTTGGTTAGGGGTTCGTAAGTAAGCATTTCACTGTAAGCATTTTCACCTGTTGTATTCTGCGCATGTGACAATTTGATTTAAATTGATTTGATATACTGTATTCTACTGAGTCTGTCGACAAAATGTTAACTAAAATGTACACTGTATTTAAAGGGATGGCTTAAGATAAATGTACCCTATTGAATGAAAACTCCACTAGAAAATCTGTTGGCCAGCAAGTGGGAGGGTTTTTGGTAGTTGGATTAATTTATAAAAGTGCATGCAAGGGAACCATGTCGCTCCTTCATAAGGTAAGTCTGAATACCAACTACTGAGAAGTGTGTAGGAAAGACGTGTGTTAGAAAGGCAGAATTTCCTAAATTGGAATCAGCCACTTGAAACTAATGCCAAATGTACAGTCACGTCCGAAATTATTGACACCCTTGATTAAGATGAGCAATAATGACTGTATAAAATAAATAATAAAAATCCTGAGCTATATTGTATGCTTAAAACAATTGGGAAATTATATATTTTTTATACTAATACAAAAGTGCTCAAAAGTGAGACTTTTTTTCTCTAAAAGATAGGGGTCAAAATTATTGACACCTTAAAGATTCTTGTAAATAAAGTAGTCAAACTTTTATATTTGATCCCATATTCCTAGCACGCAATGACTATTTCAAGCTTGTGACTCTACAAACATGTTGTAACGGTCCTGACCTGTTTTATGTTGTTTTTGTATGTGTTTAGGTCAGGGCATGTGTTTTGGGTGGGCAGTCTATGTTATCTGTTTCTATGTTGGTTTTGGTTGCCTGGTATGGCTCTTAATTAGAGGCAGGTGTTTTGCGTTCTCCTCTAATTAAGAGTCATATTTAGGTAGGGTGTTCTCACTGTTTGTTTGTGGGTGATTGTCTCCTGTGTCGTCGAATGTATGTACCATACGGGACTGTTTGGCTGTTCGTTTATTTTGATGTCGTCTGTTTCCTGTCCGTGAGTTTACGTTTAGTTATGTAAGTTTATGTTCAGGTTTCGTCAACGTCGTTTTCTTGTTTTGTATATTTGAAAGTGTTTTGTTTTTTCGTGTTGCCATCGTCGTTATAAATAAAGAGATGGCTTATTTCCCAAGTGCTGCGTTTTGGTCTGATGATCCTTCTCTCCTCTCCTCGTCCGAGGATGAGGAGAGCGACAGCCCTTACACATGTTGGATGTATTTTCAGTTTGTTTTGGTTGTGTTTCAGATTATTTTGTGCCCAATACAAATTCATAGTAAATAATGTATTGTGTCATCGTGGAGTCACTTGTATTATAAATAAGAATATAATATGTTTCTAAACACTTCTACATTAATGTGGATGCTACCATGATTAGGGATATTCATGAATGAATCGTGAATAATGATGAGTGACAATGTTAAAGAGGGTCAAAGATCATACACACAAGCCATGCTAACCTCCCGTTATTGGAAATGGTGAGAGGTTAGTAACGTTCTTAGAGGAACATTATTCACGATTCATTCAGGATTATCCATAGTCATGGTAGCATCCACATTGGGCCCAAAATCATCTGAAACACAACAAAAACGAATTGCAAATGCATCCAGCAAGTTTTTAGACCAACACACAGACATCATTTACAAATAAAGCATTTGTATTTATTGAGTCCGCCAGATCAGAGGCAGTAGGGTTGACCAGAGATGTTCTCTTGATAAGTGTGTGAATTGGACCATTTTCCTGTCCTGCAAAGTATTAAAAATGTAACGAGTACTTTTGGGTTTCAGGAAAATGTATGGAGTAAAAAGTACATTATTTTCTTTCGGAATGTCGTGAAGTAAAAGTAAAAGTTGTCAAAAATATAAATAGTAAAGTATAGATACTAAAAAAACTACTTAAGTAGTACTTCAAAGTATTTTTTACTTAAGTACTTTACACCACTGCTAACAGCCAACTCCTCTCTCATATCTCTTCATTGAGCAGAGCAGCCCAAGAGGAGCAGTTGCTATGGAAACACACTCACAGCTGCCATGCGCAAAATGCATGCAGAGCGAGCTGCCTGTACGCAGGGAGCGATCGAGTGACAGACAGAGAGGAGCAGCTAATGGATTTATTAATGGAGGAAGTTATTTATGATTTCGGGTTTCAGACAGGGCTGGGCTTAAATTTGGTAGAAGCAATCGGGCCTGGGTAGTGTAGGACCTGAACATTGCAGGCATGTGTAGGGCTAGGAGACATCCCAAAAATTGGTCTTCTCACAAAAACATTTGTAGCATCTGAACGGTTTGTCGTACAAACTATGACCACTCTATAGAAAAGGGAGACTCGCACAAACACGTCTCCCACAAGTGTCACGGGACTCACCCAAAGGCAACCCATACAAATTAATGTAAGTATGGAGGTAGTTTTGTGCCAGCAAAAATAAGGGGTTAAATATACGTAAAAAATGTATATATTGTGGCAGACGGCAGGGAGAGGTGAGGGGAGTGGTTATTGAGGGGAGATATCTGTCAGCCCGATGGCTCCACCCCCGATCCTGATACGGACTTCCTGCCCCAACTTGGAAAGGCTGAGTTCGTTAAGCCAGGGAGTGCTTGGGGATAAAGGAGGAAGCAGCCTGCACAAAGGGGCAGAGTAGGAGAGAACCAAGTGTGTTATGCAGAGTGGGAGAAGAGAGAATACTATCTGTGAGAGTACCCGTTGTGACCTGGACTGTCGGACTACCCCCCTTGTGTACCGGACCAGATTGGCTGAGGACCCGAGTGTGAGGATTACCCCTGGAAAACGGAACGGACAAAGAGAACGGCTTGTGGACTGTGAAGTGATTGGTGACTTCCCCCTTCTTTCCCCATGTACCAAAATCCCTAATAAACTTCCCCTTTGCATTCTATTTGTGCTACTGGTGCCTGTTTTGTTATTGAACTTGGTGACGTGGAAACTCCACACCCTTGAGCCTGCTACAATATATATTTCCAGAGTTTTCTTACATCTCCTAGATATAGGACAGACACTTCAAAACCTTAGTCCTTATGATTTATTTTTTTATGTATTTTTTGCCATTCATGAATGTGTTATTCAATGTGTTTCTCCGGGATATAGTAGTAAAGGATAAATTCTCAAGAATATAAAATATTTTCTGGGGATACCTAAAGAGGTCCTCCTATCAAATATCTATATGATCCATGGTATGACCTTATGTCAGACTACTGAAAACAATCTACTGGCCACAACTACTGAACTACACACCTACTTAACAAAACGACTGACCACTACTGACCACAACTACTGGCCAAAATGACTGACCACAACCACACATCTACTAACCACACAACTGTTGAACCATACAACAACTACTAACCACAACCACTCAACTACTGACCACAACTACTGACCACGACCGCACAACTACTGACCACAACTACTGAACCACACAACTACTAACCACACCTACTGACCACGCAACTACTGACCACAACTACTGAACCACACAACTATAGAACCACACAACTAATGACCACAAATACTGACCACAACAACACAACTAGAGAACATAACTACTGAACACAATTACTGAACCATACACTTACTTAACAAAACTACTAACCACTACAGACCACAAATACTGACCAAAACTAATACCCATAACAGTACAACTACTGAACCACATAACTACTGACCACAACCACACAACTACTGACCATAACCACACACCTACTGACCACAACACAATTACAAACCATAATTACTGAGAACAACCACACACCTACTGACAACTACTTCACCACACACCTACTTAACAAAACTGCTGAACATTACTGACCACACAATTACTGAACAACACAACTAATGACCACAACTTCTGACCACAATTACTGACCACAACCACAATCAACCAACTACTGATCACAACAACATAACTACTGAACACCACTCCAGACCACAACCACAAAACTACTGACAACAACTACTGAATCACAAGTGCTCACCACACACTACTGACCACAACTACTGAACTACACACGTACTTAACAAAACTACTGACCCCTACTGACCACAACTACTGGCCAAAACTACTGACCACAGCCACAGAACTACTAACCACACAATTATTGAACTACACAACTACTGACCACAACAACAGAACTACTGAGCACAACTACTGACCACAATTACTGATCACAAAACTACTGACCACCACTGATCACAACTACTGACCGAAACGACTGACCAAAACCAAACGGCAACTGACCACAACCACACAGCTACTGACAATAAAACAACTGACCACAACAACACAACTACAGACCATAACTACTGACCACAGCTACAAACCATGACTACTGAACACAACTTCTGACCACAGCAACACAACTACTGTCCACAACTACTGACTAAAAATCTACTGGCCACAACCACACAATTACTGACCACACATTTAATGACCACAGCCATACAACTACTGACCACAACAACACAACAGCTTTATCTGGACGTGGTTCGTCAGGAAGCTAAGTAGTAACATTAACATGATGCCTTCTATTGCAGTCGCTGTACTCATAATATACAGGAGAATGATCGCCTTACGGCGAGGACAGCTGTGCTGCAAGCCCAGCTACAGACGCATATCGTTAGGCAAGGGTAATTTAAGTGTAGGAAAGGATGAAACAGCGTCTGTGCCACCAGTAAGTACAGATAGTAGTATAAATCCCCTCGCACAGCCAACAGAAACTTTCAACCGGTTCTCCCCATTAACTTCTTTGGGGTAGGGGGCAGTATTTTCACGTCCAGATGAAAAGCATGCCCAGAGTAAACGGCCTGCTACAAAGCCATAAAAGCTAGAATATGCATATTATTAGTAGATTTGGATAGAAAACACTCTGAAGTTTCTAAAACTGTTTGAATGATGTCTGTGAGTATAACAGAACTCATATGGCAGGCAAACACCTGAGAAAAAAATCCAACCAGGAAGTGGGAAATCTGAGGTTGGTCGATTTTCATCTCAGCTCCTATTGAAGATACAGTGGGATATTGGTAATGTTGCACTTCCTAAGGCTTCTACTAGATGTCAACAGTCTTTAGAACCTTGTCTGATGCTTCTACTGTGAAGTGGGGCCGAATGAGAGGGGATTGAGTAAGGTCTACCATGACCTGAACATGCGCTGACCATGCGCGTTCATGTGAGAGCGAGCTCTGTTCCATCGTACTTCTGAAGACAAAGGCATTCTCCGGTTGGAACATTATTGAAGAATTATGTTAAAAACATCCTAAAGATTGATTCAATACTTCGTTTGTCATGTTTTCACGGACTGTAATATAACTTTTTTAACTTTTCGTCCGTACTTTCCGCTGGACTTGCCCGCGCGTCGTGAGTTTGGAAAGTGTACTGAACGCTAGAACAACAAGGAGGAATTTGGACATAAATGATGGACATTATCGAACCAAACAAACATTTATTGTGGAACTGGGATTCCTGGGAGTGCATTCTGATGAAGATCATCAAAGGTAAGTAATTGTTTATAATGTTATTTCTGACTTCTGTTGACTGCACAATATGGCGGATATATTTGTGTCTTGATTGGGCTCTGAGCGCCGACTCAGATTATTGCATGGTTTGCTTTTTCCGTAAAGCTTTTTTGAAATCTGACACAGCGGTTGCATTAAGGAGTGCATCTAAAATTCCATGCATAACAGTTGTATCTTTTAGCAATGTTTATTATGAGAATTCCTGTAAATTGATGTGGTTCTCTGCAAAATCAAAGGTTGTTTCTCACCTAACATAATCGTTTGGTTTGCTTTCGTCGTAAAGCCTTTTTGAAATCGGACAATGTGGCTGGATTTACAACAAGTGTTTTAAAATGGTGTGAAACACATGTATGTTTGAGGAATTTTAACTGTGGGATTTCTGTTGTTTTGAATTTGGCACCCTGCAGTTTCACTGGCTGTTGAAGAGGTGGGACGCCACCGTCTCACGTACCCTAGAGAGGTTAAGCAGCGAGTTGGAGTCAGAGGACGAGCCTTCTCTGGTCTCTACTCCTCCCGTTACGGGGTCTGAGATGCCGAAGCCTCCCACCATTAGGACAAACTGAAAACCCTAGACATTGGCAACTCCATTACCCGCAGTATTAGACTTAAAACAAATCATCCAGCGATCATACACTGTTTACCAGGGGGCAGGGCTACCGACGTTATGGCTAATCTGAAGATGGTGCTGGCTAAAGCTAAAACTGGCAAGTGTAGAGAGTATAGGGATATTGTTATCAACGTCAGCACCAATGATGTTAGGATGAAACAGTCAGAGGTCACCAAGCGCAACATAGCTTCAGCGTGTAAATCAGCTAGAAAGATGTGTCGGCATCGAGTAATTGTCTCTGGCCCCCTCCCAGTTAGGTTGGAGTGATGAGCTCTACAGCAACTCAATTGCTAGTTGAAAACTGTTTTCAAGTTGAGGAGTGATGGACTCCATTCTAGCTGGAAGGGTGCTCTCATCTTATCTATGAACATAGACAGGGCTCTAACTCCCCTAGCTCCACAATAAGATAGTGTGCAGGCCAGGCAGCAGGCTGTTAGCCAGCCTGCCAGCTTAGTGGAGTCTGCCACCAGCACAGTCAGTGATGTCAGCTCAGCTATCCCCATTGAGACCGTGTCTGTGCCTCAAACTAGGTTGGGCAAAACTAAACATGGCGGTGACCTCCTCCATTCCTGCCATTATTGAAGGAGATTGTGATACCTCACATCTCCAAATAGGGCTGCTTAATGTTAGATGTTAGATCCCTCACTTCAAAGGCAGGTATAGTCAATGAACTAATCACTGATCATAATCTTGATGTGATTGGCCTGACTGAAACATGGCTTAAGCCTGATGAATTTACTGTGTTAAATGAGGCCTCACCTCCTGGTTACACTAGTGACCATATCCCCTGCGCATCCTGCAAAGGCGGAGGTGCTGCTAACATTTATGATAGCAAATTTAAATTTACAACAAAAAAAACAGACATTTTCGTCTTTTGAGCTTCTAGTCATGAAATCTCTGCAGCCTACTCAATCACTTTTTATAGCTACTGTTTACAGGCCTCCTGGGCCATATACAGCGTTCCTCACTGAGTTCCCTGAATTCCTATCGGACCTTGTAGTCATGGGAGATAATATTCCCATTTTTGGTGACTTTAATATTCACATGGAAAAGTCCACAGACCCACTCCAAAAGGCTTTCGGAGCCATCATCGACTCAGTGGGTTTTGTCCAACATGTGTCCGGACCTACTCACTGCCACAGTCATACTCTGCACCTAGTTTTGTCCCGTGGAATAAATGTTGTGGATCTTAATGTTTTTCCTCATAATCCTGGACTATCGGACCACCATTTTATTACGTTTACAATCTCAACAAATAATCTGCTCAGACCCCAGCCAAGGATCATCAAAAGCTGTGCTATAAATTCTCGGACAACGCAAAGATTCCTAGATGCCCTTCCAGACTCCCTCTGCCTACCCAAGGACGTCAGAGTACAAACATCAGTTAACCACCTAACTGAAGAACTCAATTTAACCTTGTGCAATACCCTAGATGCATTGGCACCCCTAAAAACAAAAAACATTTGTCATAAGAAACTAGCTCCCTGGTACACAGAAAATACCCGAGCTCTGAAGCAAGCTTCCAGAAAATTGGAACGGAAATGGGGCCACACCAAACTGGAAGTCTTCCGACTAGATTGGAAAGACAGTACCGAAGAGCCCTCACTGCTGCTCGATCATCCTATTTTTCCAACTTAGTAGAGGAAAATAAGAACAATCCAAAACGTATTTTTGATACTGTCGCAAAGCTAACTAAAAAGCAGCATTACCCAAGAGAGGATGGCTTTCACTTCAGCAGTGATAAATTCATGAACTTCTTTGAGGAAAAGATCATGATCATTAGAAAGCAAATTACGGACTCCTCTTTAAATCTGCATATTCCTCCAAAGCTCCGTTGTCCTGAGTCTGCACAACTCTGCCAGGACCTAGGATCAAGGGAGACACTCAAGTTGTTTAGTACTATATCTCTTGACACATTGATGAAAGTAATCATGGCCTCTAAACCTTCAAGCTGCATACTGGACCCTATTCCAACTAAACTACTGAAAGAGCTGCTTCCTGTGCTTGATGATAATAAATGGCTCTCTATCCACCGGATGTTTACCAAACTCACTAAAAGTGGCAGTAATAAAGTCTCTCTTGAAAAAGCCAAACCTTGACCCAGAAAATATAAAAAACGATCGGCCTATATCGAATCTCCCATTCCTCTCAAACATTTTTGAAAAAGCTGTTGCGCAGCAACTCACTGCCTTCCTGAAGACAAACAATGTATACGAAACGCTTCAGTCTTATTTTAGTCCCCACCATAGCACTGAGACTGCACTTGTGAAGGTGGTAAATTACCTTTTAATGGCGTCAGACCGAGGCTCTGCATCTGTCCTCGTGCTCCTAGACCTTAGTGCTGCTTTTGATAGCATCGATCACCACAGTCTTTTGGAGAGATTGGAAACCCAATTTGGTCTTATCTGTCGGAAAGATATGAGTTTTTCTCTGTGGATGGTTTGTCCTCTGACAAATCAACTGTACATTTCGGTGTTCCTCAAGGGTCCGTTTTAGGACCACTATTGTTTTCATTATATATTTTACCTCTTGGAGATGTCATTCGAAAACATAATGTTACATTTCACTGCTATGCGGATGACACACAGCTGTACATTTTGATGAAACATGGTGAAGGCCCGAAATTGCCCTCCCTGGAAGCCTGTGATTCAGACATAAGGAAGTGGATGGCTGCAAATGTTCTACTTTTAAACTCGGACAAAACAGAGATGCTTGTTCTAGGTCCCAAGAAACAAAGAGATCTTCTGTTGAATCTGACAATTAATCTTGATGGGTGTACAGTCGTCTCAAATAAAACGGTGAAGGACCTCGGCGTTACTCTGGACCCTGATCTCTCTTTTGCGAACAAATCAAGACTGTTTCAAGGACAGCTTTTTTTCCCCATCTATGTAACATTGCAAAAATCAGAAACTTTCTGTCCAAAAATGATGCAGAAAAATTTATCCATGCTTTTGTCACTTCTAGGTTAGACTACTGCAATGCTCTACTTTCCGGCTACCCGGATAAAGCACTAAATAAACTTCAGTTAGTGCTAAACACGGCTGCTAGAATCTTGACTAGAACCAAAACATTTGATCATATTCCTCTAGTGCTAGCTTCTCTACACTGGCTTCCTGTTAAGGCAAGGGCTGACTTCAAGGTTTTCGTGCTAACCTACAAAGCATTACATAGGCTTGCTCCTACCTATCTTTCTGATTTGGTCCTGCCGTACATACCTACACATACGCTACGGTCACAAGACGCAGGCCTCCTTACTGTTCCTAGAATTTCTAAGCAAACAGCTGGAGGCAGGGCTTTTTCCAATAGAGCTCCATTTTTATGGAATGGTCTGCCTACCCATGTGAGAGACGCAGACTCGGTCTCAACCTTTAAGTCTTTACTGAAGACTCATCTCTTCAGAAGGTCCTATGATTGAGTGTAGTCTGGCACAGGAGTGTAAAGGTGAACGAAAAGGCACTGGAGCAACGAACCGCCCTTCCTGTCTCTGCCTGGCCGGTTCCCCCCTCTCCACTGGGATTCTCTGCCTCTAACCCTATTACAGGGGCTGAGTCACTGGCTTACTGGTGCTCTTCCATGCCGTCCCTAGGAGGGGTGCGTCACTTGAGTGGGTTGAGTCACTGACGTGATTTTCCTGTCCGGTTTGGCGCCCCCCCCCCTTGGGTTGTGCCGTGGCGGAGATCTTTGTGGGCTATACTCGGCCTTGTCTCAGGATGGTAAGTTGGTGGTTGAAGATATCCCTCTAGTGGTGTGGGAGCTATGCTTTGGCAAAGTGGGTGGGGTTATATCCTGCCTGTTTGGCCCTGTCCGGGGGTGTCGTCGGGTGGGACCACAGTGTCTCCCGACCCCTCCTGTCTCAGCCTCCAGTATTTATGCTGCAGTAGTTTATGTGTCGGGGGCTAGTCTGTTATATCTGGAGTATTTCTCCTGTCTTATCCGGTGTCCTGTGTGAATTTAAGTATGCTCTCTCTAATTCTCTCTCTCTTTCTCTCTCTCTTTCTTTCTCTCTCTCGGAGGACCTGAGCCCTAGGACCATGCCTCATGACTACCTGGCCTGACGACTCCTTGCTGTCCCCAGTCCATCTGGCCGTGCTGCTGCTCCAGTTTCAACTGTTCTGCCTGTGGCTATGGAACCCTGACCTGTTCACCGGACGTGCTATCTGTCCCAGACCTGCTGTTTTCAACTCTCTAGAAACAGCAGGAGCGGTAGAGATACTCTGAATGATCGGCTATGAAAAGCCAACTGACATTTACTCCTGAGGTGCTGACCTGTTGCACCCTCAACAACCACTGTGATTATTATTATTTGACCATGCTGGTCATTTATGAACATTTGAACATCTTGGCCATGTTCTGTTATAATCTCCACCCGGCACAGCCAGAAGAGGACTGGCCACCCCTCATAGCCTGGTTCCTCTCTAGGTTTCTTCCTAGGTTCTGGACTGTCATGGGAGTTTTTGCTAGCCACCGTGCTTCTACACCTGCATTGCTTGCTGTTCGGGGTTTTAGGCTGGGCTGGGTTTCTGGTTTCTGTACAGCACTTTCAGCTGATGTAAGAAGGGCTTTATAAATATATTTGATTGATTGAACTGCCAAAGGGGGCGGAGTTGCAATCTACTGCAGAGATAGCCTGCAGAGTTCTGTCTTACTATCCAGGTCTGTACCCAACAATTCGAGCTTCTTCTTTTAAAAATCCCCCTTTACAGAAACAAGCCTCTCACCGTTGCCGCTTGCTATAGACCACCCTCTGCCCCCAGCTGTGCCCTGGACACCATATGTGAATTGATTGCCCCCATCTATCTTCAGAGCTCGTGCTGTTAGGTGACCTAAACTGGGACATGCTTAAACAACCCAGCCATCCTACAATCTAAGCTTGATGCCCTCAATCTCACACAAATTATCAATGAACCTACCAGGTACAACCCCAAATCCGTAAACACGGGCACCCTCATAGATATCATCCTAACCAACTTGCCCTCCAAATACACCTCTGCTGTTTTCAACCAAGATCTCAGCGATCACTGCCTCATTGCCTGCATCCGTAATGGGTCTGCGGTCAAACGACCACCCCTCATCACTGTCAAACGCTCCCCTAAAACACTTCAGCGAGCAGGCCTTTCTAATCGACCTGGCCCGGGTATCCTGGAAGGATATTGACCTCATCCCGTCCGTAGAGGATGCCTGGTTATTCTTTAAAAGTGCCTTCCTCACCATTTTAAATAAGCATGCCCCATTCAGAAAATGTTAAACCAGGAACAGAAATAGCCCTTGGTTCACTCCAGACCTGACTGCCCTTGACCAGCACAAAAACATCCTGTGGTGCACTGCATTAGCATTGAATAGCCCCCGTGATATGCAACTTTTCAGGGAAGTTAGGAACCAATATACACAGTCAGTCAGGAAAGCTAAAGATCGCTTTTTCAAACAGAAATTTGGATCATGTAGCACAAACTCAAAAAAGTTCTGGAACACTGTAAAGTCCATGGAGAATAAGAGCACCTCCTCCCAGCTGCCCACTGCAATGAGGCTAGGAAACACTGTCACTACCGATAAATCCACAATAATTGAGAATTTCAATAAACATTTTTCTACGGCTGGCCATGCTTTCCACCTGGCTACCCCTACCCCGGTCAACAGACAAATTGGACCCTCTCTAATATTATCTGCCGAAATTGTTGCAACCCCTATTACTAGTGTGGGAGCAAAACTCATGACTATAATAACATTTCCATTATTAGCAGCATCTAGACTGTCCACTGTGAAGTGCTGAGACAGAATGGCTATATAAGAAATGGAACATATAGGACCAGGGCCCCGCTACCATTATAACCTATACAGCTGTCAGATGTGGGCGTTAACAAGCAAGAACTGAGACTGAAAGACAATGGTGGAGAAAGGTCAAGGAAAGCTATTTACATATAGAGGGAGGGGATTCTATACGTTATGCAAAGACAGAATCCTATAAAGGCAGGACTCTGTAATATGAGAATTTAGTCTTTTTCATGGAAGGGCTCGGCTCTTTTACGTGTGTAATAGGGTCCTTCCATGGAAGGGCTCGGCTATGTTACGTTTGTAATAAAGTCTATATTGAATTCACAAGTTCTAGTAAGAGTGGTATATTTCTGAGTTAATATTCAACTACATTGGATAGAAAACACTCTGATTGTAGAGTGGATTTATGAAAATATGTTGACAAACGTTACCTTATCCTAGTGAGATTTACACGGGTATCAAAACGTCGAGGCGGTTTAAGCCTGCACGAAACACAGACCTTATTTGAAGTAGATCAAGACATTCTCTATGGAAGACATGAACGGTAAAATAACGAAGGAACCCCTGTCAAGTTCAGCCGCAAGTTATTTATTTTTTATTTTTTATTTTTTTTTTTATTTTTTTTATTTTTTTTTGGGGGGTGGATCAGCTTAATATTGCGGAAAGAATGTTGCTTCCAATGTAATTGTCTGCATCATTTCCAATCCCCCATATTTTTTTGGGTAAATATATATATCCATTCACGTATGCATACATATACACATATATACATACACATACCTACATAGACATACATACTTTTTTTAAAGAGTATACCTTTATTATTATTCCCCGCAAACCCTACCACCGATCCCCCAATTGGAGTAAACTGATAAACATTTCTGTTTTTACCTTCAATTTATACATCTTATACACATTTTACAGACACAGTCTACTTTATAATAGTTCTCTCTTGTTTGTTCTTAGTCCTTCCTCTATTTCTGTTGTCCATCCAGTTTGATTTCCACTTGTAACTGTGCTATTTCACAATAGCTCCGCACCTATACACATTTCACAGATCCCGTATGCCCTACATTGTTTATCTTGTTATTAGTCCCACCCTTCAGCTCCACTCAACCTTTCCCATCTATCTTCCAACATCATCCATTTCGGATTTTTATTTGCCATATATTTTTCAACTGTGCTGTGATGCTTCACAAAAGATTTGAATCTTCCTATTCTCATAGCTTCCACGGATTGTAAATTAAAAATAAACATTTTTGCTAAAATAATTATTATATTATTGATTGATTGACTATGGCTTTTCAAATCCCCCAGTATTGCTATCTGTAGCGTTAGTTCTACGCAAATGTTGCAATTCTTCAACCATTCCTGGACCTGTGACCAAAAACGAGCTACATGCGGACAATACCAAAATAAATGGTCTAATGACTCTGCCTCCTCACAGCAGAATCTACAGAGCTGGGAAGATTGTATCCCCCATATATATAACATTCTATTAGTTGCAAGAATTTTGTACAATAATTTAAATTGAAAAATTCGAAGTTTTGAATCCGGCGTTGTTTTGCGTATCAATTCATAAACCATGTGCCATGGAATGGGTACATCGAAAATCTCTTCCCAACTATTTTGCAATTTATATGGCACAGCTGTAAGTTTTTTGGTCCTTAAATGAAATTGGTATATGTTTTTATTTATCACACTTTTCTTTAACCATTTATGTTCTTTAATATAAGGCCGACATACAAGTTCCTTACTTTTATCCCCTTCCACCTGCCTCTTCCATTTTTGTGGTAATGCTGCAATTAATTGGTTGTAATTTTGGGTAGAGCAGACATTTCCATATGTCTGTGTTAGCTGCATGTGTGACATTACTCCACCAGTCCTATTTATGATATCATTCACAAAAATTATACCTTTTTTAAAAATTTCTTCGATAAATACAGTTTTTTTATCAATTACTATATTTGAATTTAACCACAAGATTTGTTGTACTATTTGTTCCGTCCTTTCAGGTGGATTAAACTGAAATTGCAACCAACTTTCTAAGGCTTGTTTAAAAAATAAAGATATTTTGGAGATTATTTCCTTTTCAAGCAACCGAAAGTGAGCAGGTGTAATCTGAATAAAGGGAAAAAGGCCCTTCTTGAACATAGGATGAGACATTCGTACCAATCTACTAGAGAACCAGTTTGGATTTAAGTATAACTTTTGTATGACTGATGCCTTTAGTGAGAGGTCTAATGCTTTAATATTTAATAATTTCTGCCCTCCGAATTCATATTCGTTATATAAATAGGCCCTTTTAATTTTATCTGGCTTGCCGTTCCAAATAAAATTGAATATTTTTTGTTCATATAATTTAAAAAGCAGGTCACTAGGTGTAGGCAAAACCATAAGCAAATAGGTAAACTGTGATATGATTAAAGAGTTAATCAGGGTGATTTTCCCACAAATAGACAGGTATTTTCCTTTCCATGGTAGCAAGATCTTATCTATTTTTGCTAACTTTCTATAAAAATTTATTGGAGTGAGATCATTTCTTTCTTTTGGGATTTGTATACCGAGTATGTCCACATCACCGTCAGACCATTTAATTGGTAAACTACATGGCAATGTAAAATGTGTATCTTTTAGTGATCCAATACGTAATATGGTACATTTATCATAATTTGGTTTTAATCCAGAGAGGATAGCAAATGTATCTAGATCCTCTAAGAGGCCGTGGAGAGATTCTAGTTGTGGTTTTAAAAGAAAACATGAATCATCAGCGTACAATGACACCTTAGTTTTTAGGCCCTGGATTTCTAATCCCTTAATATTAATGTTTGATCTAATTTTAACAGCTAACATTTCGATGGCAATAATAAATAGATATGCCGATAGTGGACAACCTTGTTTTACTCCTCTAGATAGTTTAAAACTTTCTGAGATGTAGCCATTATTTACTATTTTACACCTAGGGTTACTATACATAATTTTTACCCATTTTATAAGAGATTCCCCAAAATTGAAATATTCTAGGCATTTATATATAAACTCCAGTCGTACTTTATCAAAAGCCTTTTCAAAATCAGCTATGAAAACCAGGCCTGGTGTCCCCGATATTTCATAGTGTTCTATTGTTTCCAGTACTTGCCTTATATTATCTCCAATGTATCGTCCATGTAAAAAACCTGTCTGATTAGGATGAATAATATCTGACAAAACTTTTTTTATTCTATGCGCCAAGCATTTTGCTAGGATTTTTGCATCACAACACTGAAGTGTAAGAGGTCTCCAATTTTTTAAATGGACTGGATCTTTATATATACCACTTGGGTCCTGTTTCAGTAATAATGATATCACACCTTCTTGTTGCGTGTCTGATAATCTATCATTTATATAGGAGTGGTTAAAACAAGCTAATAATGGTCCTTTGAGTATATCAAAAAAATGTTTGTATACTTCCACTGGTATGCCATCCAGTCCTGGAGTTTACCCATCCTTAAAGGCCCCAATTGCATCAAGTAGTTCCTCCTCTGTAATTAGGCCTTCACATGAGTCTTTCTGTACAGATGTTAATTTTACATTATTATTAGGGAAAAAATCCATACAATTAGTTTCAGTTAGTGGAGATGGAGGAGCCTGAAACGAAAATATATTCTTAAAGTACTTTACTTCCTCTTTCAAAATATCATTTGGTGAATCATGCGTGACTCCATCATTTGTAACAAGTTTTAATACGTTTTTTTTGGTAGCATTTCTATATTGAAGATTGAAAAAGAATTTGGTGCATTTTTCCCCATATTCCATCCAGTTCGCTTTATTTTTATAATATATTACACTGGATCTTTCTTGAATAAGTTCCTCCATTTATTTTTGTTTTTCCTCTAACTTATTCTGTGCCTCTATGGTACCGTTTTTATTGTTATCTAACTGTACTGTTAGTCCTTCAATTTCCTTTGTTAATATGGACTCTTTTGATCGAAATTGCTTTTGTTTTATAGATGAGTACTGAATTGCATGGCCTCTAAAGGCACACTTAAAAGTGTCCCATACAATATGGGGATCTGCTGTACCTATGTTATGTCTAAAAAAGTCAGTTATAAATTCTTCTGTCCTAGTTCTAAACAATTTATCATCTAGTAGGCTTTGATTAAATTTCCAATATCCTCGCCCACGTGGAAATTCTGTAAGAGTAATATATATGCCAATTATGTGACGGTCCGACCGCATTCTGTCCCCTATCAAACACTTTTTAACTTTTGGTGCCAGAGAGAATGATATAAGAAAGTAGTCAAGGCGACTAGCTTGATTAAGCCTCCGCCATGTATATCTCACTAGGTCAGGGTATTTAAGTCTCCATATATCCACTAATTCCAATATATCCATGACATTCCTGATTTCCTTAAGTGCCTGAGGGTGATAGTTTGTAGTGTGATTTCCTTTCCGGTCCATAGAGGTATTTAAGACCGTATTAAAATCTCCCACTATAATAATAGAGTCTAGTGTTGCTTGTAGAGTTGATACATTCTTATATATATTGTCAAAGAAGCTTGGATCATCATTATTCGGACCGTATAGGTTAATAAGCCATATATGTTTATTGTCCAATAACATATTTAAAATAATCCATCTACCTTGAGGATCTGTTTGGACAAGTTGCACATTTGGATCAAAGTTATTATTAATTAAAACCATCACCCCTTTTGAATTTCTTTGCCCATGGGAGAAATATATTTCGCCCCCCCAGTTCTTTTTCCACAAAACTTCATCTAAAACTGTCGAATGGGTTTCCTGTAAAACAGTAGATATTATAATCCTTCTCTTTTAGCCAGGTAAATACTGATCGTCTTTTCTTATTATCTGCTAAGCCATTACAATTGTAACTGGCTATACTTATTTCACCACTTACCATAATGAGACACACCTTTCAATTATTTTTATCAAAATATATGTTTGTAAACGTCCTATTAAAAAGTAACATAATGATTGAGTTTCTATATAGTTGTACCATGACATTTGCATCTCCACTAAGCAAACCTCCAATTGGTCCCCACTATTCCACCCGCCAAAAGCCCCCATCTCGAGTTGGGTTGTCATCCCAATGCCCGGCAGACCACCCCCGACCCCCCGCATCGCACAGCCCCGGACCGACTGGGATCCATCCTTCGAAAAGTGCACACAGCGCCATCCACCGAACCGAAGCAGATCCATTGCCAAATGCATTTCCATCGCCCTCACCTCGATTTTTATTACATATTGCTGTGAATCATCCTCTATAGTCCCTAACATCTTTTACTTCTTCCTTCGCAACAGTTGTGGGATACACACATACACCCACACACATTCAGCCCTTACCCCCACACAACCATAAGCTCACCCTCTCAACAATTGCACCATCCCAGAGCCCAACTCAAGATGGGTCATGATTTACAAATGTACTTGCAGTTGCAGCTGCATGAGAAGGCCTGCAAGACCGCGCAAAAAATGAGCATAAATGTAGAGATTTATTTACCATTGTCACATCCTAGATGATGGAGGTCAAATGTACACCTTCTTCCTGAAACACCCACAATACGGTCATCCATTTTGACCATGTTCCCAAGCATCTCCATGCAGTCCGATTGGTTTCGTGCCACCAGGGCCACAATAATATACCCCCTCTCTGAATGTCCGAGTGTGACCCCCTCCCCATGGGTTACTGCAGCTAGTGTTGCCAGCACTGCCACTGCCTGGGTGGGGGCACCCCACCGGAATCCCCACCGGCTAGGTACAAGGTCGTCAAGGTTCTCATCAGCCGCAAGTTATTACAGGAATTATAACGCGGCGACTATTTCTCTCTAAACCATATACCTTTGACTAATCCGGAAACTATCACCTCGAAAACAAAACGTTTATTCCGTTCCGTATTTTATCTAACGGGTGGCATCCATGAGTCTAAATATTCCTGTTACATTGCACAACCTTCAATGTTGTCATAATTACGTAAAATTCTTGCAAATTAGTTCACAAAGAGCCAGGCGGCCCAAACTGTTGCATATACCCTGACTCTGCGTGCAATGAACGCAAGAGAAATGACACAATTTCACCTGGTTAATATTGCCTGCTAACCTGGATTTCTTTTAGCTAAATATGCAGTTTTAAAAATATATACTTGTGTATTGATTTTAAGAAAGGCATTGATGTTTATGGTTAAGTACATATTGGAGCAATGACAGTCATTGATTGATTGTTTTTTATAAGATAAGTTTAATGCTAGCTAGCAATTTACCTTAGCTTACTGCATTCGCGGCACAGGCAGGCTCCTCGTGGAGTGCAATGTAATCAGTGTTAGAGCATTGGACTAGTTAACTGTAAGGTTGCAAGATTGGATCCCCCGAGCTGACAAGGTTAAAAATCTGTCGAGGCAGAACGTTCCTAGGCCGTCATTGAAAATAAGAATGTGTTCTTAACTGACTTGCCTAGTTAAATAAAGATTAAATAAAGGTGTACATTTTTTTTTTTAAATTTAATAAAAATAAATCGGCAAATCAGTGCCCAAAAATACCGATTTCTGATTGTTATGAAAACTTGAAATCGGCCCCGATTAATCGGTCGACCTCTACACCAAACCAACGTTGAGATGTTCAGACTGGTCGGACTTCTATGGCTTGTCAAAGGTGATCTGATACTATGTATACTTTTGGAACCATAACCTTTTACATGTTTCATAAATGAACATGGGTTTGAATGAGAACAATAGGAATACAGTGGTAGCTTTCAAAATGGTCCAGGTCCAACTTTGAAACGCTAAGGCTATCCTAACTTGAAATTCTCAAAAAATCCTTTATAAACTATGAAAAATTGAAATTAGAATAAAATAGCACAACACACCAACAGTAACTCCTGATCCGTTCGAGCTAGAGACACCAAACCAACGTTCACATGTTCAGACTATCCTAACTTCAATTCTTGTTTAAATGTTATAAATTATAACTATAGACATTTGCATAAATTAGCATAAAATAACTCACCAACAGTAACTCTTGAACCGTTCGAGCTAGAGACACCAAACCAACGTTCTCATGTTCAGGCTATCCTAACTTCAAATTATGAAAAACGTTATCAACTATAATTATATAAATGAACTATAATTATAAACATTTGCATAAATTAACATAAAATAACCCACCAACAGTAACTCTTGATCCGTTCAAGTTAGAAACATTAAATCAACATTCACATGTTCCTCTTATCCCAAATTCAAATTATTACAAACATTGATCAACTATAACTATACATTTGCATTAAATATCCCACCAACAGTAAGTCTCCAACCATTCAGGCTATAGGCACCAAACCAACTGTCACATGTTCAGGCTATCCTAACTTAACATTATGTGAAACTTGCATGAACTATAACTACATAAATGTGCATAAATTTGCATACAATAGCCACCAATAGTAAGTATTGAACAGTTCAAGCTAGAGACACCACACCAACTTTTACATGTTAATTAAGGCTATCCTATCAATCAATGCTTCACAAGATAGCATTCACACCACACTTTATTCAAGGAAATGTACTTTTCTAGTTTTATACACTCATTATTGTTCATCTTTATAAAGTTAGTCAATCATTTTTGACACCAATTATTCTACAATGTAGAAAATAGTAAAAATAAAGAAAAACCCTGGAATGAGTAGGTGCGTTCACCTTCCAACAGGACAACGACCCAAAGCACACAGCCAAGACACAGCCAAGACAACGCAGGACTGGCTTCGGGAAAAGTCTCTGAAAGTCCTTGAGAGGCAAAACCAGAGCCCGGACATAAAATCTGATCGAACATTTCTGGAGAGACCTGAAAATAGCTGTGCAGCGACACTCGCTGTCCAACCTGACAGAGCTTGAGAGGATCTGCAGAGAAGAATGGGAGAACCTCCCCAAATACAGGTGTGCCAAGCTTGTAGCGTCATTCCCAAGAAGACTTGAGGCTGTAACCGCTGCCAAAGGTGCTTCAACAAAGTACTGATGTAAATGTGATCAAAAATGTATAAAAACCTGTTTTTGCATTATGGTGTAGTATTGTGTGTAGATTTAATACATTTTGGAATAAGGCTGTAACGTAAAAACTTAAGGGTTCTGAATACTTTCCGAATGCAGTGTATGCACTTAAATAGTGAATGGAGGACGCTTTTCCCGTTGTTCATTTTGATGCCAGCCAGGTAGGCTATACTCCTGTCGTAAAGAGAAGCAATGTGCTTAATATTAGGAAAGTTGATAAATAAATATAGTAGTACCAGCCTATAGAAAGCTGATGGGATCTTTCTCTTTTAAATAGACGCCATCACTGTGTTTTCTCTCGCAATGCATAGCCTATAGAAACGTTGCGCAACATGAGCTCATGAAGTGTTTGATTAGATTTCCCATTACATTTCCATTGATGTCAGAGTGATTAGAGGAACAATAGAGAGCTGAGTACCAGGCAGTTAACAAGTTTGGTAGGCTACTAATGACCAGCAGCAGCGTCAGAGCATGGAGAAGCCTAATTACCTTAACTAAATGCTCATGTGGAATTTGACTTCCTTCATGACTCGCGACCGCCGGTGTGGCAGTAATATAGTCACCGTAACAACCCTAACTGTCAATAGAGTCTCTGAATGTCTTTGAGGCAAAGCCAGTTAAATAAAGGTTAAATAAAAAATAAACTGTATGTACCATTATCTTTTCCAAATTATATTCTGTCTATACACACAGCGTATTGATATTCTCACTAATATATCTACTTGGATTGTTATTTCTTGATTTGTTGTTAAGATACAAAAAATGTATGTATTGCATTTGCGAGACATTCTAGTGCACTGTTGGAGCTAGTAACAAAAGCATTTAGCGGCACCTTTCCATAACATCTGCAAATCTGTGTATTCGACCAAAATTAGATTTGATATGAATTTTTAAAAAACTGAGTGAAAGCTTGAAATGTGCAGTTTAAATATTAAATGTGCTGTTTAAATATGTGTACCAATAAAATTTGATTTGAAATTAATAAACTTAAACTGAGTGAATACTGTAAATGTGCTGTTTACATCCTGTTTAATTGTGCAACCGCAGGAACGCCCCGAATTGCGGGCCGCAATCACACACTACTACAAAATTATACAAAGACCCAGCAAAAAAAGGACCTTATGCATTTCAGGTAAAATAACAACCAAATTTTATCTTCCAGGACAAATTAGCTAGCAATAGCAAGTCCATTAATGTTTCATGTGTGTTTGTAGATGGACAAAATCAACGTGTGAGATGGTGCATGCGGACATACGCCTGTGGCTGGTGTAGGTAGCATGTAAGTCAACAATAAAGACATTGCATCATCAATCTGAACCAAAAACATTTTATTCTATAAAAGGAGTGGGGTAAATCACAACTGTACAGGGGGAAACTGACTTAATGAAACAACATCTCACAGTATCAAAAAGCTCACGTTTTCCTCACTGATCTTTACACATTTGTTCTGTACAAATACAAAAGAAATAATATTAATGACTTGTATTATTATAACGATAACTGCATTGCACTGAGTAATATAGTACTGGCCCATAAATTACTGCATTCAATAAAAAATACCTAAAATTATGATTTCTTAAGAGTTTTGATTAATGATAAGAAAAAGCACACTCACACACGCTCAGTAATACACTCACACATGCTCAGTAATACACACACGCACGCACGCACGCAATCAATCAATTTACCCTTACATTATGTGGTGCCGTATTGTAGAAGTGATGGGTGACTAGTGGATAAACGTGCTTGTTGAGACACAGTACAGTAACGAGCAGAGGGTCATGAAGTCTTCAGTCGTATGCTGCCACGTCTAAACCGTAGATGCATGTTCATGGAAAGAGCATCACTATCGTGGTGTATTGTATTGATGTATTATTGTATGGTTTTCTTTGTGGTATTTGGAGTACATTTAACAAGGATTTTATGATATTTCATATGGATGAGTTGGTGTCTTGTATTGTATATCACTGGCATTGCCATGTCTATGCAGTGAGGTGGGTTTGACCAATGACAACAGATATGACATATTATCAGTTTTTCAGCATGGGGTGCGTCCAAAAATTGCATCCTTTTCTCTATATAGTGCACTACTTTTGACCAGAACCCTAAGGTAATGCACTATATATAGGGAATAGGGTGACGTTTGGGATAAGGATATGGTTGCAGGTCATCATAACTGTTAGGTTAGGGCACCGTGTTCACACCGACATGCTCACCAACTTCACAAAAACAAATGCTACTCTCCATGCAACAACAGTGAGCACAACACAAAAGGGACCGATTTTGGGGGATTTTTTTTTTGTTGTAAAGAAGGAATTTAACTTTTCATACACATTTCATTTGTAAATCCATCCAACAGAGGAGAAAAGAAAATACAAATGATATTTTCACATTGTCTAGTCAGTGTTAAAAATAGAACTCCACCTGTTACATTTATTATGCTTTTTGGTTATATACAGAATGTACACTTATTCTTTTTTTCATTATTCTCATAGTCCTTAACATCTAATATGAACAGTTTACAAAACAAAACAAGTTGCAATCCAATGCATATACTCTTCTAGAAAGATGTGCTTAGTATCATTGTTAGGAGTCGAAAGCAGAGAATGAGAGAAACTCATAGGAACATTGCATCGCTCTGTGTGGACCAATAAGATCTCTCGCTGCTTCTGGCATGCGCTCAACTCAACTCACACCAAGGCTGGGCTCAGAGTCAGACAAGCATTATCTGCCATTTTGTTTTTAAATTGTCAACAGAAAAGGGATCTTAAATTCGCTCGTGTTTTATTTAGCTAGCGTTTGAAATGATGACGGCTGCTGCGACTGCTAGCGAGAGAGCCAAACAATTTGTTTACGTGTCCTCAAGTATGCCCTCTCTGTATGTATGTCCCACGTAGTGCTGAGCGATTAGTACTTTTTGAGGTCGGTTCGGTTTCGGTTCAATTATAATCACGGTTTTGATGATTTAAAAAAAACATTAAATGCACTATGCATTATGGGGTTGAATGCTGTAATAACACAGAACAAAACAATTCATACAAGTCCCATGGTGGTAGTGACCGCCCATTACGGCGTATCACTTATTAACCATCGTTTATTCACATGACCTTACTTTAATCAAATATTTCAGCTGTTGTGTATATTACATTTGTTTTATTTGATACAGCCTGAACTGTTTGATGTAGGAGGGAGTTGTACTTTTGTATTTGTATTGCATTCCAAGTCATAATTTCATCTCTATAGAGCTGCTGCCTACGCTGTTTGACAAAATCACTATTTTAGTAGTTCTTCAAAGTAAATAACACACTTTTATGACTGCTGAACACAAACTAGCAATCACTTAGATCATGTATTTGCAGGTACAGATACCTTGTGAACCAACAGCTGCTCTCTATATCTTCTCACGATCACGCATTGTTCTGTCTCTTCCATAGCTGGCGTAAAAGAAAACATAGACCAGACAAGTAGATGCGCAATGGATGACGGTCATTGTAGTTATTCATCGCGTTTTATGAGCTAAACCATTTAGAATATTGGCCCTGTTGAAACTACAACTCCCTCCTACATCAAGCATTTCAGTCTATATCTGATTTATTTGTACAGAAACTGTGCAATGAGCTCACTGAAAAAAAAACAGAACATAATGGAATTTAAATAATTGGACTGATGTTGGTCAATTAGTTGTTTGAAAAACGTTAAATAACTGACATTTCAGTTAATCACTCAGCACTAGTATCACAGGAGCTGTGCGTTCCAGTGGCAACACGTACTTAGCCACTGGCTTCAGTACAGCCCTTAGGAGCAAGATCTGTGTATGTCCCAGTAGCAAGATGTATGTTGCTACTTACTCCATAACAGCACTTTGGAGTGAGCTCTTTGTATGTTCCACTAGCAACACATACTTATCCACTGACCCCAGTACAGCGTAAGGAGCGAGGTCTGTGGAAGTTGCATAATCAAGTGAACCCAGAGAGCAGGAGCTAAAAACAGCCAGCTTAAGACGTGAAGATCAGTCAATTGCTGATCTAGGATCAGTGTTGCCTTTTAGATCATAATGAATAAGATCATATGGAAAGGGCAGACCTGATCCTAGATCAGAAATCTTACTCTGTGACTCTGTAAATAAAAGCCCTGATCTGAGTCTGGGTAGAAATGCTTGTAACAAAAAAGAGAGTGCCTCGTGACCTGTCGTCAGGGCGATAAGACCCCGTTTCCTGGGTAACCCTGAAGACCAAAACAAACGCGCGTTTCTAAAACCAGAGTTTCTCAGATTGACTTTGATTCATTAAGGCTCCGACGGGCAAGAGGTAACACTCTGCTGCCCCAAACACACACTTCTAAAATCATCAGTTCTGATTATTTGTTACACACACACACACACGTCCATACACACACACAAAACACACACAAGCTCCCCTAGATCCCTGCGAGAGTTCCATTTGTAATCTCAAACTTATTTTCTTATACTTTCACAGCCTCAAACACAATCTAAGGATTTGAAATAGACAAAAAAGGGATGTTATTCTGTTAAGAGCCAATCACTGGCAAAGAGAAGGAGGGAAGGAGAAGAAGGAAAAAAAGGCCTTTTTTTTTTTTTAAACAACAAATACTGTTACTGAACCAACACGTTAAAAATGTGGGGCAAGTGAACATGATTTCATTTCTGATTGAAACTGAGGAAAACAGAATCTTAATAAAAATTCACAGTCTTGTAGCTCCCTGTTTTAGGGGATGGGGGAGTGGAGGGGGGGGGGGGGGGGGGGGGGGGGGGGGTGAATTAGACAGAATAGAACAGTTCTGCCCCACACACCCCGAGGGGGCTGTGGACTCTGCTCGGGAAGAATATGGAGAGGACTTTATGCATCTTCAACTGTCTTTAAATAGCACACACTTCACTAACGCTCACACACGCACACACACACACGCAATGCAGGATCACAGAAGTTGAGAAAGAAAATACAGTAAACGTATCCACAGTATCTTCCCCTCTGAAATCAACAAACAAGACACAAGCCACATTTCCTTCCCCGCCCCCTTCACCTCCTCTCCGTTCTCTTCCTCCCTCATCTTCTTCCTCTGAGCTGAGTGTGTGGTGTAGGTATCCCTGCATCATTTCAAAGTCCGTTCTCGGTCTCTCTCTCAGTCCTGTCTGTCTCTTTCTCTCTGCAGTATCCCAGTCAGGCTTCACTGGTTTGTCTTCACTGATCGGTCTTCTGGATGGATAGGAAGCCATAGAGGAGGATGGCGTCATGCCATGGTCACACTGAGTGGGGTGTGAGGGAGAGATGAGAAGGTAAGCATTGGGGTGAGGGTGGCTGTGAAGAGTGGTGGACTCCCCCTTCAGGTGCTGGGCAACCAAATAACAACAATGAACTGCTCTCATCATTTACTTTGCAATCTGCGTTCTCCACCTCTTTAATTTCCTGATCTCCATGATGACCCACAGTTCAAATTAGAGGATGAGGAGAGAAAAGAGACAGGAACAGGAAGTGACAATTCAGGGTTTAGCCCCTCCCATCTGAGTTTCATTTGA
The DNA here is from genome assembly GCF_016432855.1 of Salvelinus namaycush. Lineage (NCBI taxonomy): Eukaryota > Metazoa > Chordata > Actinopteri > Salmoniformes > Salmonidae > Salvelinus > Salvelinus namaycush. The sequence continues at coordinate 51,653,035 of NC_052318.1, read as the reverse complement.
GTACCGAGGGGGGGGGGGGGGGGGGGGGGGGGGGTGATGGTAGTAGGGGGAAGGGTTTAAAGATCAGGGGCCAGAGGTCATGGTTCACATCATGACGTGGCGTCTCCGGTGCAGGGCTAGGTGGTCGGACCGGGAGAAGGAGCGGTCACAGTCGGTGCAGCGGAAGGGCTTGATGCCCGTGTGTTTACGGAAGTGTCGTGTCAGCTCGTCTGACCGGGCGAACCTCCAGGTACAGCCCTCCCATGTACAGTGGTACGGCTTCTCTCCTACAGAGAAGAAGACATAGAGTTAGTTGGTTGATTGGTTTAATAGGAAGTACATTCAGTGCATGTAATTGAGCAAAAACAAGGCATCTTCAGATAAGAAGTTATAGTATAGATCTACGCAACGTGCCTATTTTTTACATTTTATTTCACCAGGTAGGCCAGTTGAGAACAAGTTCTCATTTACAACTGCGACCTGGCCAAGATAAAGCAAAGCAGTGCGACACAAACAACAACACAGAGTTACACATGGGATAAACAAAAGTACAGTCAATAACACAATAAAAAAAATATATGTACAGTGTGTGCAAATGTAGCAAGATTAGGGAGGGTAAGGCAAAAAATAGGCCATAGTGGCGAAATAATTACAATTTAGCATTAACATTGGAGTGATAGATGTGCAGATGATGATATGAAGTAGAGATACTGGGGTGCAAAAGAGCACGAAGATAAATAACAATATGGGGATGAGGTAGTTGGATGTGCTATTTACAGATGGGCTGTGTACAGGTGCAGAGATCGGTAAGCTGCTCTGACAGCTGATGCTTAAAGTTAGAGAGGGAGATATAAGACTCCAGCTTCAGTAATTTTTGCAATTCGTTCCAGTCATTGGCAGCAGAGAACTGGAAGGAAAGGTGGCCAAAGTGGGTGTTAGCTTTGGGGATGACGAGTGAAATATACCTGCTGGAGCGCTTGCTACGGGTGGGTGTTGCTATGGTGACCAGTGAGCTGAGATAAGGTGGAGCTTTACCTAGCAAAGACTTATAGATGACCTGGAGCCAGTGGGTTTGGCGACGGATATGTAGTGAGGGCATACAGGTCGCAGTGGTGGGTGGTATATGGGTCTTTGGTGACAAAACGGACGGCACTGTGATAGACTGCATCCAATTTGCTGAGTAGAGTGTTGGAGGCTATTTTGTAAATGACATCGCCGAAGTCAAGGATCGGTAGGATAGTCAGTTTTACGAGAGTATGTTTGGCAGCATGAGTGAAGGAGGCTATGTTGCGAAATAGGAAGCTGATTCTAGATTTCATTTTGGATTGGAGATGCTTAATGTGAGTCTAGAAGGAGAGTTTATAGTCTAACCAGACACCTAGGTATTTGTAGTTGTCCACATATTCTAAGTCAGAACCGTCCAGAGTAGTGATGCTAGTCGGGCAGGCGGGTGCGGGCAGCAATCGGTTGAAGAGCATGCACTTAGTCTTACTAGCATTTAAGAGCAGTTGGCTACAGCAGTGGCTATTCCTTGGCTACAGCAGTGTTTCCCAACTCCAGTCGTCGAGTACTCCCAACAGCATAAAAAATGTGTAGCCTGGGTCAAACATACCTCATTGAACTAATTTAGGGCTTGATGATTAGTTGAATCAGGTGTGCCTGTCTGGGGCTGCAATAAAAATGTATTCTGTTGGGGGTACTTGAGGACTGGAGTTGGGAAACACTAGGCTCCAGAATGCGGGCCCTGGATCAGTCATTGGCTATAGATGAGTATGTGGGCGGGTCAGGGTGTGTGTTACCCGGTGTTGGGGGTATCGCGTTACAGAACTAACAAGTAACGTAATCTGATACATTTTATGAGCAACAGAGTAAAGTAATGTGTTACTTTATCAAATTGGGTTATTTTTTATTACAGTTACTTTGTCAAACAACGCGTGTGTTACTTTCAGAATCTTATCTCCACCGGGTGTGTTTCCATGATCCGATCTCGACTTGTTTCCTCATTTAGTTCTTGAGCGAGCGGAGAAAGGGTGTTTTGAGAAATGACATGACGGGCTGCTGTCCATAGAAATGTATAGAGGGCGCACCTCTGATGTCTAAACATCTCTATGGACTGTGTATGTGAGGTCTAACAGAAAGAACTGGCGGCTCCAGGGAAAGATTTTCAATTAAAGGAGAGGAAATCTGTACAGATGTTTGGCTTACAGTATACAGTATATGGCTAATTAAGCAGCGCCACAGATGGAAGGAGAAACCAGTGACCCATCCTGAGTTAGTAAGTAGCCTATCAGATGGAAGGAGAAACAAGTGATCCAACCTGAGTTAGTAGGTAGCCTATCAGATGGAAGGAGAAACCACTGATCCAACCTGAGTTAGTAAGTAGCCTATCAGATGGAAAGAGAAACAAGTGATCCAACCTGAGTTAGTAGGTAGCCTATCAGATGGAAGGAGAAACCAGTGATCCAACCTGAGTTAGTAGGTAGCCTATCAGACGGAAGGAGAAACCAGTGATCCAACCTGAGTTAGTAGGTAGCCTATCAGACGGAAGGAGAAACCAGTGATCCAACCTGAGTTAGTAAGTAGCCTATCAGACGGAAGGAGAAACCAGTGATCCAACCTGAGTTAGTAAGTAGCCTATCAGACGGAAGGAGAAACCAGTGACCCATCCTGAGTTAGTAAGTAGCCTATCAGATGGAAGGAGAAACAAGTGATCCAACCTGAGTTAGTAGGTAGCCTATCAGATGGAAGGAGAAACCAGTGATCCAACCTGAGTTAGTAAGTAGCCTATCAGACGGAAGGAGAAACCAGTGATCCAACCTGAGTTAGTAAGTAGCCTATCAGACGGAAGGAGAAACCAGTGATCCAACCTGAGTTAGTAAGTAGCCTATCAGACGGAAGGAGAAACCAGTGATCCAACCTGAGTTAGTAAGTAGCCTATCAGACGGAAGGAGAAACCAGTGATCCAACCTGAGTTAGTAGGTAGCCTATCAGACGGAAGGAGAAACCAGTGATCCAACCTGAGTTAGTAAGTAGCCTATCAGACGGAAGGAGAAACCAGTGATCCAACCTGAGTTAGTAGGTAGCCTATCAGATGGAAGGAGAAACCAGTGATCCAACCTGAGTTAGTAAGTAGCCTATCAGATGGAAGGAGAAACCAGTGATCCAACCTGAGTTAGTAGGTAGCCTATCAGATGGAAGGAGAAACCAGTGATCCAACCTGAGTTAGTAAGTAGCCTATCAGACGGAAGGAGAAACCAGTGATCCAACCTGAGTTAGTAGGTAGCCTATCAGACGGAAGGAGAAACCAGTGATCCAACCTGAGTTAGTAGGTAGCCTATCAGACGGAAGGAGAAACCAGTGATCCAACCTGAGTTAGTAAATAGCCTATCAGATGGAAGGAGAAACCAGTGATCCAACCTGAGTTAGTAAGTAGCCTATCAGACGGAAGAAGAAACCAGTGATCCAACCTGAGTTAGTAAGTAGCCTATCAGACGGAAGGAGAAACCAGTGATCCAACCTGAGTTAGTAAGTAGCCTATCAGACGGAAGGAGAAACCAGTGATCCAACCTGAGTTAGTAAGTAGCCTATCAGACGGAAGGAGAAACCAGTGATCCAACCTGAGTTAGTAAGTAGCCTATCAGACGGAAGGAGAAACCACTGATCCAACCTGAGTTAGTAAGTAGCCTATCAGATGGAAGGAGAAACCAGTGATCCAACCTGAGTTAGTAAGTAGCCTATCAGATGGAAGGAGAATCCAGTGATCCAACCTGAGTTAGTAAGTAGCCTATCAGATGGAAGGAGAAACCAGTGATCCAACCTGAGTTAGTAAGTAGCCTATCAGACGGAAGGAGAAACCAGTGATCCAACCTGAGTTAGTAAGTAGCCTATCAGATGGAAGGAGAAACCACTGATCCAACCTGAGTTAGTAAGTAGCCTATCAGATGGAAGGAGAAACCAGTGACCCATCCTGAGTTAGTAAGTAGCCTATCAGATGGAAGGAGAAACAAGTGATCCAACCTGAGTTAGTAGGTAGCCTATCAGATGGAAGGAGAAACCAGTGATCCAACCTGAGTTAGTAAGTAGCCTATCAGATGGAAAGAGAAACAAGTGATCCAACCTGAGTTAGTAGGTAGCCTATCAGATGGAAGGAGAAACCAGTGACCCATCCTGAGTTAGTAAGTAGCCTATCAGATGGAAGGAGAAACAAGTGATCCAACCTGAGTTAGTAGGTAGCCTATCAGATGGAAGGAGAAACCAGTGATCCAACCTGAGTTAGTAAGTAGCCTATCAGATGGAAGGAGAAACCAGTGATCCAACCTGAGTTAGTAAGTAGCCTATCAGACGGAAGGAGAAACCAGTGATCCAACCTGAGTTAGTAAGTAGCCTATCAGATGGAAGGAGAAACCACTGATCCAACCTGAGTTAGTAAGTAGCCTATCAGATGGAAGGAGAAACCAGTGATCCAACCTGAGTTAGTAAGTAGCCTATCAGATGGAAGGAGAAACCAGTGATCCAACCTGAGTTAGTAAGTAGCCTATCAGATGGAAAGAGAAACAAGTGATCCAACCTGAGTTAGTAGGTAGCCTATCAGATGGAAGGAGAAACCAGTGACCCATCCTGAGTTAGTAAGTAGCCTATCAGATGGAAGGAGAAACAAGTGATCCAACCTGAGTTAGTAGGTAGCCTATCAGATGGAAGGAGAAACCAGTGATCCAACCTGAGTTAGTAAGTAGCCTATCAGATGGAAGGAGAAACCAGTGATCCAACCTGAGTTAGTAAGTAGCCTATCAGACGGAAGGAGAAACCAGTGATCCAACCTGAGTTAGTAAGTAGCCTATCAGATGGAAGGAGAAACCACTGATCCAACCTGAGTTAGTAAGTAGCCTATCAGATGGAAGGAGAAACCAGTGATCCAACCTGAGTTAGTAAGTAGCCTATCTTTGGTAGAGTACGCACGGCTCGCCTTGCTCCCTCTGACAGTCAAACAAACGGTGAGATTGGGATTTTTTTCCCATGAAAGCAAAGGAAAGTAATATAACTCGTTACTTTCCACACAAAGTAATGTTACTTTTGCCAAAAAAGTTTGGGTTAGTAATATATTACTTTCCCAACACTGGTGTTACCTGTGTGTATCCTGCGGTGGGCTTTAAGGTGTGAGCTCTTGGTGTACACCTTGTTACAGCCATCATAGTCACACATATGGACACGCCTCCTCTTCATATCCGGCGAATCAGGATCCACCTGCATGTCCATGTCTACGCCCGACCTGAGAGTGACAAAGAGAGAGAGAAAGCAGACATTATATGGGTGAGGCTGGAGTGAGATGTAGTCATGTATTTCGTGAAATTACAAAATGTCACAGCAGATCACCTGTATTAGCAGGATTACGAGAAAGCAGCTCGCTACCTGTATATTAACTCTTCAGACCTGGGTTCAAATAATAGTTGAAATATTATTAGGATCATTGTTTGAATTTCACCGGGACAGTGCACATTAACCAACACCAATATTACAGTAATGCAACTTCCATGAAAATGTACTGGGGGTAGAAAATAGCTCATTTGCACCAGTAGTCTCTGGGCAGGTAAGGGCCTTTACACAATCACAATGCACATACAAATAGTCACTAAAACAATAGAAAAGACAAGTACATGACATCCAATACTTGGAGTACAACATATTGAAATACTTCATGTGGGCCTTGATAAAAGGTCTGTAACTGTAACTGTTACATGAGCAGACATGCAGGTTTACCTCCCCAACCCCACCCATACTGTCTAAGCCCGAACTAAACCTAGAAGGAAAGGACTGTGTAACACCTATAGGGAACTGCCCAAGTGTGGCTGACTGGACAATTAACATCTATCCATGGGTTTATTATTAATGCACTCTATTGTACGGATCTGTATGATTGATGAATAGAAGTCTTACAAATTATTTTGTCATTGCTGCATCATCATTAGGTGACACTATGGGGGCGAATCCTAACTTCCAATTTTATTTACTTAGTCAAGCATTGATGTCAATGGGAAGTTGTGATTTGCCCCTACGTATTTGGACATGGCTACATGAGGGAACTACACTGAACAGAAATATAAACGCAACATGTAAAGTGTTGGTCCCATCTTTCATGAGCTGAAATAAAAGATCCCAGAAATGTTCCATTCCAACAAAAAGCTTACTTCTCAAAAATGTTGTGCACAAATGTGTTTAAATCCCTGTTAGTAAGTGTTGCCTTTGCCAAGATAATCCATCCATCTGACAGGTGTGGAATATCAGGAAGTTGATTAAACAGCATGACGATTACACAGGTGCACCTTGTGCTGGGGGACAATAAAAGGCCACGATAAAATGTGCAGTTTGGTCACACGACACAACGCCACAGTTGCCTCAAGTTTTGAGGGAGCATGGAATTGGCATGTTGACTGCAGGAATGTCCACCAGAGAATTGAGGCAACTGTTGCCAGAGAATTGAATGTTAATTTCTCCACCATAAGCAGCCTCTAACATCATTTTAGAGAATTTGGCAGTACGTCCAACCGGCCTCACAACCACAGACCACGTGTAACTACGCAGCCCAGGACCTACATATTCGGCTTCTTCACCTGCGGGATGGTCTGACAGCTGATGAAACTAATGGTTTGCACAACTGAAGAATTTCTGCACAAACTGCCAGAAACCCTCTCAGGAAAGCCCATCTGCGTGCTCGTCATCCTCACCAGGGTCTTAATCTGACTGCAGTTCAGCATCGTAACCGACTTCAGTGGGCAAATCCCCACCCTCGATGGCCACTGGCACACTGGAGAAGTGTGCTCTTCATGGATGAATCCCGGTTTCAACTGTACCGGGCAGATGGCAGACAGTGTGTATGGCATTGTGTGGGTAAGCGGTTTTCTGATGTCAACATTGTGAACAGAGTGCCCCATGGTAGTGGTGGGGTTACGGTATGTGCAGGCATAAACTATGGACAACAAACTCAAATGCATTTTATCGATGGCAATATGAATGCACAGAGATACCGTGATGAGATCCTGAGGCCCATTTTCGTGCCATTCATCCGCTGCTATCACCTCATGTTTCAGCATGATAATGTATGGCCCCATTTCACAAGGATCTGTACACAATTCCCAAAGCTGAAAATGTCCCAGTTCTTCCATGGCCTGCATACTCACCAGACATGTCACCCGTTGAGCATGTTTGTGATGCTCTGGATCGACGTGTACGACAACGTGTTCCAGTTCCCGCCAATATCCAGCAAATTCACACAGCCATTGAAGAGGAGTGGAACCACATTCCACAGGTCACAATCAACAGCCTGATCAACTCTAAGCGAAGGAGATGTCGTGCCGCATGACTCAAATGGTGGTCACACCAGATACTGACTGGTTTTCTGATACACGCTCCTACCTTTGTTGATCACAGATACTTAAAAACAAAAGATGCATATCTGTATTCCCAGTCATGTGAAATCCATAGATATGGCCTAATGGATTTATTTAAATGAACTGTAACTCAGTATAATCTTTGAAATGGTTGCATTTATATTTTTGTTCAGTATACATACAGAATAGTCAAATACACCGTGTTAATTTAAATGATTCTAACAGAGCCTCACTCCTAGTAATCACTGATGATTAAGTTATTTGTTTAGGTTCATCACAGTTAATAGTGAGATATGATCCCTGGGTGAAGTTACAGGCCACAGGCAGCAGAGAGGGCTAGAGAGTAACTGTTGAAAACCCATACAGCTGGACAGCTTCCAGTTCAATGCTGATCTCTCCTCTCTCCTTTCCTTCCTCTCCCTCCCATCCTCCGAGTTCCTTGTGGCCGGCCTTCCCTTTCTCCACCCTGCCTGCCAATTAGTTCACTCCTTTTCCTCTCTCTCTCTCTCTCTCTCTCTCTGCCCAGCCGTTGGCTCAAAAACACTAAAGAATAGAAAAGTATTCCTTCTTCACCCCATCCCGCCTCTAACACACTCACTCACCCCGCTCCTTCTCTTTCACTCTCTCCAAACCGTTTATAAGGAGGTGTGACGGCAAACTGCATTACGTAACCATGTTTACACCCAGTTCTGTGACAACCCTGCCCAGCAACACACACAAACACACAAACACACGTCAGCTAAGTGAACTCTCCAAGCACACACCCTGCATTTCAGTTCGATAGAGTGCAGCGAGCTCTGACACACACACAAACACACAAACACACGTCAGCTAAGTGAACTCTCCAAGCACACACCCTGCATTTCAGTTAGATAGAGTGCAGCGAGCTCTGACACACACACAAACACACAAACACATGTCAGCTAAGTGAACTCTCCAAGCACACACCCTGCATTTCAGTTAGAGTGCAGCAAGCTCTGACACACACAAACACACAAACATACAAACACACAAACACACGTCAGCTAAGTGAACTCTAAGCACACACCCTGCATTTCAGTTCGATAGAGTGCAGCAAGCTCTGACACACACGCAAAGCTACGCCTTGGGGTGTTGAGCTTGCTGCATCCTCCTACCAAATAGAGATACACATTAATACATTCTGTCTCTCCCGGTTGCTGCCTCACTACACATTGTGTGCCACATACACACTGCCTCTCCTCCAGTGTTCAGGGGTTATGTAAGGGTCCGGAGAAGAGCAGTGCTGCAGTAATGTAATTAATGCCAGAGAGAGGAGAGGAGGGACGGGCCCAGCTCACCACAGTCAAACCCCCAGTGAAGGGGCAAATTCACCCTATATCACTTTCCTCTAATACACTCAACCCCAGTCCTGCAGAACACTCTTCCTGTATCACTCTACTCCTACAGTGCCTTCAGAAAGTGTTCGTACCCCTTGACTTATTACACATTTGTTGTGTTACATCCTGAATTCAAATGGATTAAATGGATTTTTTCCCTTATCGGAGAACCTGCCAATACCCCGTAGTGAAGACATGCTTTAAAAAAAAATAATTATTCACTGAAAATGAAACACAAAAATGTCTCATTTACATAAGTATTCACACACTCCAAATTGAGCTCAGGTGCATCCAATTTCCTTTGATCATCCTTGAGATTGGAGTCCTGTGGCCAATTCAATTGTTAGAACATGATTTAGAAAGAAACACAGCGGTCTATAAAAAGGTCCCACAGTTGACAGTGCATGTCAGAGTAGAAACTATAACATGATGTCCAAGGAACTGTCCATAGATCTCTTGAGATACAATTGTGATGAGGCGGCAGGTAGCCGATTGGTAATAGCGTTGGACTAGGAACCGAAAGGTTGCAAGATCGAATCCCCGAGCTGACAAGGTAAAAATCTGTCGTTCTGCCCCTGAACAAGGAAGTTCCTAGGCCGTCATTGAAAATAAGAATTTGTTCTTAACCTTTCTGAACCACCCATCCCGGATCCGGGGTAATTGTCATCAGAAACGCTGACTAGCATAGCCTAGCGCCACAGGTATATAATATAATTTCATGAAATCACAAGTGCAATATTGCAAAACACAGTTTAGCCTTATGTTAATCCATCTGTCGTCTCAGATTCTGAAATTATGCTTTACAGCGAAAGCAATACAAGCGTAATCGATCGCTCGAGAAAACAATAAGTACACCTAGCATCAGGTAACTTGGTCATGAAAATCAGAAAAGCAATCAAATTAATCGTTTACCTTTGATGATCTTCGGATGTTTTCACTCACGAGACTCCCAGTTAGACAACAAATGTTCCTTTTGTTCCATAAAGATATTTTTTATATCCAAATACCTCCGTTAGTTTGATGCGTTATGCCCAGGAATCAACCGGAAAGAGCGGTCGCGACAACGCCGACAAAAATTCCAAATTATATCCATAATGTCCACAGAAACATGTCAAACATTTTTTTATAATCCATCCTCAGGGTGTTTTTCAAATATCTATTCGATAATATATCAACCGGGACAGTTGGCTTTTCACTAGGACCGGGAGTAACAATGGCTGCCTTTCTCTTCTGCGCACAAGTCACTCTGAGAGCCCCGACCTATCCACTTACGCAATGTGGTCGTTCACGCTCATACTTCAAAATAAAAGCCTGAAACTATGTCTAAAGGCTGTTGACACCTTAGGGAAGCCATAGAAAAAGAAGTCTGGTTGATATCCCTTTATATGGGCAATAGGGATGCATAGGAACAGAGAGGTTTCAAGAACAGGGGCACTTCCTGATTGGATTTTCCTCAGGTTTTAGCCTGCAATATCAGTTCTGTTTAACTCACAGACAAAATGTTTACAGTTTTGGAAACGTCAGAGTGTTTTCTATCCTAATCTGACAATTATATGCATATTCTAGTTTCGGGGGCTGAGAAATAGGCAGTTTCAAATGGGTACATGTTTTTAGCCAAAAACGAAAATATCGCCCCCTAGTCTACTGACTTGCCTAGTTAAATAAAGGTAAAATTAAATTAAAAATCGAGGGAGTGTTGAAAGTTTCCAAGAGCACAGTGTTATCCACCATTGGGAAATGGAAAAAATATGGAACTACCCAGACTGCCTAGAGCTGGCCGTCCGACCAAACTGAACAACCGGGCAAGAGGTGGTGACCAAGAACCCAACAACCACTCTGACAGAACTACAGAGTTCCTTGGCTGAGATGGGAGAACCTGCCATCAGGACAACAGTCTCTATAGCACTTCACCAAATTGGGTTTTATGGGAAAGTGGCCAGACGGAAGCCACCCCTGAGAAAAAGGCACATGCCTGGGATCGAACCCGTGTCTGTAGTGACACCTCGAGCACGGTGATGCTGCGCCACTCGGGAGGCCCTGTATTTCATTTTCAAAACATTTCTACAAAGATGTTTTCGCTTTGTCACTATGGGGTATTGCGTGTAGATGGGTGAGAAAAAAATATATTTAATCCATTTTGAATTCAGGCTGTAACACAACAAAATGTGGAATAAGTCAAGGGGTATGAATACTTTCTGAAGGCACTGTATAACAGGACTACAACTACCCACAAATCATGCAAGATATCTTCTGAAATAAGTATTGTTATCGTATACTGATGAGAAAAAGCAATGTATCACCCAGCCTCCATACTCTGAAGGCGTCAGCCTGCTTCAGTTCGGCTGGCGCTTGCCGAGCTCGTTCCCTTAAAAGACCTTAGCTTGAAAAAAATGTTTGTCCATTTTGAGACGCCGTAGCCAGTAGTCAGATTTATCTATGATAACTCAAGAAATCTGTCATACATTTTTGCCGAGGAGATCTTAGTTGCGCAATTTTGCATCTGACTAAGATGTTTGGTGCAGTATTTCTCAAGTGAAAAAATGTGCATGAGGACAAGTCTCTTGTTGCATGACAACAGGCACTTCATTGGAGAATCCATATTTTTGACCAATCGCCGACAAGGGGGCGTAGACTTCGGCTACCGAGAGAAAAAAAAACGGTGTGCCCGAACAGCTGAAAAAACCCTTGCCGAAGTCCAAAATGAACCAAAACGTCACAAAATGTTGTCATAATATATGCGCAAACTGTTCCGAACTCTTTTGGCTGGGAAGCATGTGGAAGCCTTAACACTCACCCTGTGTCCAAAGAAGGAAGCTGAGTCCTACACCACCCCTACACCACAACCCTGTGTCCAGGCCTATACCACCACCTTCCATTATCTGACACTCACCCTGTGTCCAGTCCCGGTGTACTGAAGGATGCTGAACCGGACTCTGTCCCACTCTCCACATCACTGTCACTCTGGTACTCCACTGGGGACGCCGAGCCAGGCTTGATACGCACTGTAGGGAGAAAAGGGTAGATGGAGAAAGGGGGGAGGGAGAGAGATGGAGAAGATGAAGAGAGATGGGTATAAATAGAGACAGACAACAGGGGTTAGCAACTTAAATCCAACATTAACACACAGTACTTGGCAACACAAAAGGTAAGTCAAGGCATCCCAGCTGAGCTCATTTGAATTTCTATTTGGGTGTGAGAGAATTCCTCATTATACTTCGGTATGGTTGGCTGTGCTGCGGAGGCTGCTGATTGTATTTGTGAACCCCCCTCCCTCACCCCACCCCCTCCTCTCCCTTTCTCCTTTAGTGGGTCAGAATGTGGTGACGGCACTGTTTAAAGGTTCTCTTGCCTGAGGATGAGTGGGGGTGAGGGTTGTTTGTGATGATGGGGTTGGGATGGGGGTAAATAACTGTCCTTTGTATGTTGGGACAACCCACCACCTGTTAACCCTAATACCAGTGAAACCCACCTTATTCAAAGGCAAAACGACCCATCTCCTCTCTTCTAGAACTCTTTCCCCTTCTAAAAGTACCTCCCTCCGCACTCCACCCTCCCTCCGTACTCCACCCCTCTCTCCCATGCTCCACCCTCTCTCCCATGCTCTACCCTCTCTCCCATGCTCCACCCTCTCTCCCATGCTCCACCCTCTCTCCCATGCTCCACCCTCTCTCCCATGCTCCACCCTCTCTCCCATGCTCCACCCTCTCTCCCATGCTCCACCCTCTCTCCCATGCTCCACCCTCTCTCCCACTCTCTCTACTCAGAGCTCTGTGTGTCACTCCTGTTACACAACAACATAGTTATAAGTGTAGTGTAGCAACTCTAAGTCAAATCTGCACCTACTCATGTACACTCTGTATCAACACACTCAACTACATGCATTTTCTACTTACAGAATGTTCATGTTGACAGTTTACAAGTCCTAGGGACAGTTTTCTGGATAGAGTTTAAGCCTAGTCCTAGACTAAAAAGCATGTTCAATGGATATTCTCTAAGGAAAGAGCTTCTTATTCCAGGACTACAGTAGGCTAAATCTGGAAACTGGACCTTACAATTTGGGAAATGGGTGGAGTCTATATATATTTTTTAACACTATTATTTCAATAGAACATGTTGAGTTCTTCTATTATTACATTCAAAGAGCCCCCCCCCACCAAATAAAAATAAAAAACATGTATTTCATATAAGGAACTCAGTCCGGCTTTCAATTTACTCTTGAAAGTTGTAATAGTATAACGCACAAGGTGCAATTTGGAAATACTCACATGAATACACGTTAGACATAGCAAAATGTATAGAATTGCAAGAAAATGTGCTTTAAAACCTGCAAAATTATCTCTCCGCCAAACAAGAGGGGGTGTGAACAGTTTGTGTCATGAACAGTGCTTGTCCCCATAGAAACAGACATGGCAAGGGATTGCACCCCTCTCCAGCATGGCCTCATGGTGAGTAGTCGGTCTGCAAACATTTTGGCGAAAATGGTGAGCAAGTTGGTAAATCTTCATGGATTTTTTTTTTATTTTTTATTTTTTAAATGTCACTACCGGACATCTAATTTATCAAGAAATATGTAAAGTACGGTTTTGGGACTAAAATACAGGTAACTGCCAAAAGAAAGGACACACCAACATAAAGTGTCTTAATAGGGCGTTGGGCCATCACGAGCCACCAGAACAGCTTGAATGCGCTTTGGCATAGATTTTTACAAGTGTCTGGCATTCCGTTGGAGGGATAAGACTAGGGCTGTAGCGGTCACGAGATTTCGTCAGCCGGCGATTGTCAAGCAAATAACTGTCGGTCTTACGGTAATTGACCGTTAATTAACATAAACACATTAAGCATCTCCGGGCTTACACACATATCCCACAAGCCACCGATGCAGACCTTTGGAACAGCTACATTTTTAAAAGTCTAATAAATCCATGTAATATAGCCAACGCTTTCACAATAAATCCGTTATTTATTTTAAACAGGTCTAAAGGAGCATGATACCAAGAAAATGTAGTCTATTTCAGAAGAACAGAATAGCATATTCAGACTAATGATTCGAAAAAAGCCGAACGAACAGCAAAAGCACTAGCCCATGACAATCTACTACCCCATAGTACAAAGGTCAACCTATTCTATTCTGTGAGAGAAATAAATATTCCAAACATAGTCTGGGACAGTTGTGGGATGCGATAGATCCCAAATTAATACAACCACTAGCAACAATAAAAAATGCTTTTTTACGCACTGTGGCGGACGCAACAGATCGTAACGTTTAGCTTACATTTTTTATAAACTATTAGGCTATTTTTTCACATGATAAGCGCAGCAATGCACACATGGTAGTAGGCTATAAGCACCATTGTTCCATTAGCGGAAAACACCATTATCAAAAGTAGAGGTCGACCGATTAAATCGGCATGGCCAATTAATTAGGGCCGATTTCAAGTTTTCATAACAATCGTAATCGGCCATTTTGGACGCCGATTATGGCCGATTACATTGCAATCCACGAGGAAACTGCACGGCAGGCTGACCACCTGTTACGCGAGTGCAGCGTCAAAAGGACCTTGTGGCTGCAAGGAGCCATGGTAAGTTGCTAGCTAGCATTAAACTTCTCATAAAAAACAATCAATCTTAACAATCACTGGTTAACTACACATGGTTGATGATAGTACTAGGTTAACTAGCTTGTCCTGCGTTGGTTATAATCAATGCGGTGCCTGTTAGTTTATCATCGAATCACAGCCTACTTCAACATCGCAAAACGGGTGATGATTTAACAAAAGCGCATTTGCGAAAAAGCACAATCATTTCACAAATGTACCTAACCATAAACATCAATGCCTTTCTTAAAATCAATACACAGAAGTATATATTTTTTAAAACTGCATATTTAGTTAAAAGAAATTCATGTTAGCAGGCAATATTAACAAGGCAAATTGTGTCACTTTTCTTGCGTTTAGTGTGCAAGCAAAGTCAGGGTATATGCAACAGTTTGGGCCGCCTGGCTCGTTGCGAACTGTGTGAAAACCGTAATTAATTTGCCAGAATTTTACTTAATTATGACATAACATTGAAGGTTGTGCAATGTAACAGCAATATTTATATTTAGGGATGCCACTCGTTCGATAAAATACGAACGGTTCCGTATTTCACTGAAAGAATAAACGTTTTGTTTTCGAAATGATCGTTTCCGGATTTGACCTTATTAATGACCAAAGGCTTGTATTTCTGTGTGTTTATTATAATTAAGTCTATGATTTGATAGAGCAGTCTGAGCGGTGGTAGGCAGCAGCAGGCTCGTAAGCATTCATTCAAACAGCACTTTCCTGCGTTTGGCAGCAGCTCTTTGCAATGCTTGAAGCACAGCGCTGTTTATGACTTCAAGCCTATCAACTCCCGAGATTAGGCTGGCAATACTAAAGTGCCTATAAGAGCATCCAACAGTCAAAGGTAAATGAAATACAAATGGTATAGAGGGAAATAGTCGACGCATCATAATTCCTTTAATAACTACAACCTAAAACTTCTTTACTGGGAATATTTAAGAACTGGGAATATTGAACCACCAGCTTTCATATGTTCTCATGTTCTGAGCAAGGAACTTAAACGTTAGATTTTTTACAAGGCACATATTGCACTTTTACTTTCTTCTCCAACACTGTGTTTTTGCAATATTTAAACCAAATTGAACATGTTTCATTATTTATTTGAGACTAAATAGATTTTATTCATGTATTATATTAAGTTAAAATAAAAGTGTTCATTCAGTATTGTTGTAATTGTCATTATTACAAATATATATATATAAATAACGGCCGATTAATCAGTATAGGCTTTTTTTGGTTCTCTAATAATCGGTATCGGTGTTGAAAAATCAGAAATCAGTCGACCTCTAATCAAAAGTGACCACAAATGCAATTATGCATGTAATGCTTTTACTATAAAGGTGCATTTTTATGGTGAAAATTATCTTCCCCAAACTTGAAACTCACACGCTGCTTATATATGCCAGTTTGGCTCTACACTCCTTCTGTAAAGCAGATTAATGGCCACTTTAGCTGTGATACAAACCTTATTACAACATATAGGCCTATGGGCTAGGCTACATGAGGTGTGCCACTAAGTTGCAAAAAAAAGGCATTGTTTCTTATTCTGGGCATCATTCACAAGTGATAATATATAATTCACAAGTGATAGGCTAATATCGTCACCCATCAGACTGTTCTTGATTGAATCTTGTCTTTACATGTACAAAATAATATATGTGTGACATTTGTTATAATTTAGAATGGACCATTATCATGTACCTGTATCGAAACAGGGGCAGCGGAAAAAATACATGTCATCTATGCACTTAAATAGCGAATCAAGGATGCTTTTCATGTGGTTTATTTTCATTTTCATACTCCTGTCGTAAAGTGAAGCAATGTGCTTAATATTAGGAAAGTTGAGAAATAAATATAGTAGGCCTAGCCTATAGAAAGCTGATCCTCCTATTTTTAGTAGAGGCCATCACTCTGTTTTCTCACACAATTGCATAGCCTATAGAACTGTTGCGCAACATGAGCTCATGGGCTCTCATGAAGTGTTTGATTAGATTTTCGATAACATTTGCATTGATGCCAGAGTGATTAGAGGGACAAGAGAGTGCTGAGTACCAGGCAGTTAGCAAGTTTGGTAGGCTACTAATGACCATCAGCAGCATCAGAGCTTGGAGAAGCCTAATTACTGTGACTAAACAGTCACGTGGAATTTGACTGCCTTCATGACTCATGACCGCCGATGTGGCAGTAATACGGTCACCGCAACAGCCCTAGATGCGACACCATTCTTCCACAAGAAATTCCATAATTTGGTGTTTTGGTGATGGAAAACGCTGTCTAAGGCACCACTCCAAAATCTCTCATAAGTGTTCAATTGGATTAAGATCTGGCGAGACACACACACACACACGCACTTTAAACCCCCTATGCCTCTTTGAGACCCCTCTTTCAAAGAATAGCCATCGTCACCAAAATAATGGGCAACTGTGCATTTTTATACATGTCCCTAAGCATAAATTGATGTTAATTGCTTAATTAACTCAGAAAACCACACCTGTGTGGAAGCACCTGCTTTGAATATACTTTGTGTCCCCCATTTAAACAAAATGTTTCCTTTATTTAGGTAGTTACCTATATATGTTTGCTGGGATGTACATCACAGGAGGTTGGTGGCACCTTAATTGTGGAGAACGGGTTCGTGGTATTGACTGGAGCGAAATCAGTGGAATGGTGTCAAATACATTAAACACATGGTTTCCAGGTGTTTGGTGTCATTCCAATTGCTACGTTCCGGCCAATATTACAAACCATTCTACCCTCAGCAGCCTCCACTGATGTACATCTGTCCAAATGAAATGAAAGATTATATCTCTTATTTTGGACTTAGCCAAAGATGGCAGAGGTCTCATCTTTGTATCTGTGCCATTATTACCGCGCTTTACTGTACTGCAGGATTTCCCAAACTCGGTCCTGGGGCCCCACCCGGGTACATATTTTGGTGTTTGCCCTAGCACTACACAGCTGATTGAAATAATCAAAGCTTGATGATGAGTTGGTTATTTGAATCAGCTGAGTAATGAAAACTAAATGTGCAACCAGGGGGGCCGCCAGAACCGAGTTTGGGAAACCTTGCACTACTGTACTGTGTGCTCCATTGGTTTTTACTATATTTTACTGCAGGGGTCGGCAACAAAATGCAACATTTATTTAACTAGGTAAGTCAGTTAAACCAGCCCGCAAGTGATTTATTTTGGCAGCCTAAAGTTTTGAGTAATGTTTTTTTAATTTGGGGGGGGATTTTAGTTTTTGGTCAAAAAAGACTCAAATCCCCAGGAATTCAGCAAAAAATTTGTTTATTTTAGGAAATCTGTTTCCAAGTATTCCCACAAATAGACATATGTCATCGTGTGTCAATGTAATCAAGATATCATTTTCAAATACAATTTATTTTTGGGCTTAGTTGTTGTCAAATTGCAGGGCACAAATTAGTAGAATTATTAGTTCCGGCCCCTTGACCAGCCGCGCAAAAAGTTTTAGTTTCAGTTTCAGATTCATACAATCAACATTGAACATTTCACAGAGAACAATAGAGGTTTTATTTCTCTAAATGAAATGTAAAGGTTATGAAAATCAATTTTTAAAAAATCATGTTTTTACTATTTTATTAATTTGGTATGAAAATACATGTTCAAAAATGAATCTGTAATAGATATACTAGGCATGGTTCTCCCTTCATTGCAACTTTTGTTTCTGTAGGGACACATTTCGTGAGGCGGTAAGAAATTCAGGTAAACATTTCAAATACGCAATACAAACAAAGTGTGTGAGAAGTATATATGTCTACCTGACATACAGTACCAGTCAAAAGTTTGGACACCGACTCATTCAAGGGTTTTTCTTCATTTGTACTATTCTCTACATTGTAAATAATAGTGACGACATCAAAACTATGAAATAACACATATGGAATCATGTAGTAACCATACAAAAGTGTTATATATTTCATATTTTAGATTCTTCAAAGTAGCCACCCTTTGCCTTGATGACAGCTTTGCACACTCTTGTATGTATTAAGACATGTGTGCTGAAAGTTTGGGAAAAGTAGGATACTTTTGTGTGAAGAGGGATCCTTAGAAAGACAATACGGGGCAGTGCCAGTGTGAGATAGCGTGACGGGGGTGAAAGAGAAACAGTGGCTGAAAGAGAGGGAACGAGAGAATGAGAAAGTCCATGACAGTGACGTACAACTAGTGTGTGTGTCTGTGATAGAGTGAGAGAAAGAGCTTGTGTGTGTGTGTGTGTGTGTGTGTGTGTGTGTGTGTGTGTGTGTGTGTGTGTGTGTGTGTGTAGATAAGTGAGTATGGTTTAAAGAGAGTGAGCATGGGCGAGACTCGAGAGACGTATTGCTTGCGAGGAGGATACTGTTCAAGAGGTCAAGAGACCGAGATGATGAGATAAAGTGACGAAGATAAAGAGCAAGGGAGAGAAACCGTGTGTTATAGTGAGAGGATTTACTCTGCCCAAAATCTGCTGGCGTGCGATAAGCCATTTTTTTGTATGGAGGTCTATGAGAGAGTGTCGAATTACGTGAGGCTTATTTGATCGAATAGAAGTTTCGGAAGGTTTAGGCTGTTACAAATGTACTGACATACAGTGCATTCAGAACGTATTCAGACCCCTTGACTTTTTCCAAAATAAATTACTTTACAGCCTTATTCTAAAATGGATTCAACTGTCCCCCCCATCAATCTATACACAGTACCCCATAATGACAAAGCAAAATTAGGTTTAGAACATTTTGCAAATTGTATTAAAAATAAAAAACTGAAATATGACATTTCCATAAGTATTCAGAGCCTTTACTCAGTACTTTGTTGAAGCACCTTTGGGTATAACGCTACAAGCTTGGCACACCTGTATTTGGGGACTTTCTCCCATTCCACTCTGTAGATCCTCTCAAGCTCTGTCAGGTTGGATGGGGAGCGTCGCTGCACAGCTATTTTCAGGTCTCTCCAGAGATGTTCGATCGGGTTTCTGGCTGGGCCACTCAAGAACATTCAGAGACTTGTCCCGAAGTCACTCCTGCGTTGTCTTGGTTTTGTGCTTAGGGTCGTTGTGCTGTTGGAAAGTGAACCTTCGCCCTAGTATGAGGTCCTGAGCACTCTGGAGCAGGTTTCCATCAAGGATCTCTCTGTACTTCGCTCTGTTCATCTTTCCCTCGGTCCTGACAAGTCTCCCAGTCCCTGCCGCTGAAAAACATCCCCACAGCATGATGCTGCCACCACCATGCTTTACTGTAGGGATAGTGCAAGGTTTCCTCCAGACGTGACGCTTGGCATTCAGGCCAAAGAGTTCAATCTTGGTTTCATCAGACCAGAGAATCTTGTTTCTCATGGTCCGAGAGTCCTTTAGGTGTCTTTTGGCAAACTCCAAGTGGGCTGTCATGTGCCTTTTACTGAGGAGTGGCTTCCGTTTGGCCACTCTAATATAAAAGCCTGATTGGTGGAGTGCTTCAGTGTTGGTTGTCCTTCTGGAAGGTTCTCCCAGCTCCACAGAGAAACTCTTGGTCACATCCCTGACCAAGGCCCATCTTGCTCAGTTTGGCCAGGCGACCAGCTCTAGGAAGAGTCTTGGTGGAGGCCACTGTGTTCTTGGGGACCTTCAATGCTGCAGACATTTTTTGGTACCCTTCCCCAGATCTGTGCCTCGACACAATCCTGTCTTGGAGCTCTACGGACAATTCCTTTGACCTCATGGCTTGGTTTTTGCTCTGACATGCACTGTCAACTGTGGGACCTTATATAGACAGGTGTGTGCCTTTCCAAATCATGTCCAATCAATTTAATTTACCACAGGTGGACTCCAATCATGTTGTAGAGACATCTCAAGGATGATCAATGGAAACAGGATGCACCTGAGCTCAATTTCAAGTCTCATAGCGAAGGGTCTGAATACTTATGCAAACAAGGTATCTGTTTTTTATTTGTTTTATATTTGCAAAAATGTAAAAAAAAAAAAGTTTTCGCTTTGTCATTATGGGGTATTGTGTGTAGATTGATGAGACCTTTTTTAAAATATTGAATCCATTTTAGAATAAGGCTGTAACGTAACAAAATGGGGGAAAAGTCAAGGGGTCTGAATACTTTCTGAATGCGCTGTAAGTGGATGCATGTGGCATTTTGGCAACTTTAAGAAAAATTTCTTAGTTGGGCCTATTGTTCACACGTGTATCTGCCCTCTCATTGGCTAGAATGGTCCCACCTGATCTCGCCTGCCTTCAATCATTGACGACATGCATTTCCATTGTTCGTCAACTCGGTATTTTGTCAATATAATAGATCAACTTCAGAGCAAGTGAGAGAAATCGGAGAGAAGAGAGTGCGTATAAGAGAAGAAGAGGACGTGACCAGAGAGAACTCAATTAGAATTTCTCTAACTGAAGCTTTTAATTTCAACACTTATTTTAGAAGGTTGTACTTACGACGTTCATATTGTAATTGTTTCAGCCTCATCATTTCTATGCTCTAGATAAGAGTATCCTGCACTATACAGGGAATAGCTTCATCTCAACAAAACGCAACATATCCTTCCCTCCCTTTCCCTCGGACTCACCGGATCCCTCCGAGCGCCCGTCGCTCCCGATGAGGGGCACTGTGATGGCAGCGGTGGCCACCCCGTCCGTGGGCATGGTGGTGTAGACCAAGGGCAGAGACTGGACCACCACGGGGATGGTCTGCAGCTGGCCCATCTTACTGGGCATGTTGACCGACGGGATGGTGTGGATGACATGCAGGATCTGCTGACCGCCTGCCCCCTGGGTGGATGCTAGGATGGACCCGGGAGAGAGCATCTGGAGGAGGGAGGGATGGAGGAGAGCAGGGGTTAAGGTGGGTATACAGGGAGGGGAGCAGTACTGTCTGAAATGGCACCAGATTCCCTATATAGAGCTGTGTTTCCCAAACTGGGTAGTACATCATCAGTTTCCCTCTTGTCATGTCAGTCATTACATACCTCAGAGAACCATTTATAACTTGTCAGAAATGTCCAGATCAACTGGCCCATGTCGGCAAATATATTTTTTTTATCTCTAAATTTTTGCCCAAAACTTTTTGTTGTAGTGTTTGAGTCACTCCATGTTGCGAATTACAGGGGAGCCAGGGGGGGGCTCAGCTCCCCTATATCCAACAAAAGTCAAACTTTGGTGGGGTCTCTAAATAATGCTAATTTAACTATTCTCCTATTTGTTTAAAATGCAGTGGTAAATATGTTTTACAGTGGTAAATATGAAAATAAAATCTTCCAAATGAAACTAACCCCCCCCCCCCCACCCCTCTGTCATGGTTTAAACCATTTATTTCTAGGTGGCTGTGCTGCCCATCCGGTAGGCCTGAATTTCAGACTCAGCTTAGCTCCTTTACTCATCGATTCTCCTTTGTACTTCCTCATTTCCACCACGTGTCCTTAATTAAAAAAAAACAAATCTTTACTCCAATGTATTCCATTAATCTGTTGATTTATCATCGTTTGCTTTTGTCAGTCAGCCGGTGGACGGTAAATGCAAGTTAACGGCGTTTACACACATTGTTGTTGTTGAATTCATCGAAAGCATAGGGAGCGTTATTTATATCACCGTGACCGGCAACCAGAGTTTACCCACCTATTTTTTTTTTTTTAACACTACATCACTGGCTACCAGGAATCCTATTTCAGACCCATTTTAGGTATTCCAACTTCAGGCTACTAATGCAGGCCTAATCAATAGCAATCGCTGAATGTCACTAGGCACACTGTGGTGTTTTGTAACAGACGTCGATTTCCATTCATCAAATGGCACGGGTACACATGCAGTTTTGGATGTTGGAATTATTTTGGACTGGACGACAATCAGATTCAAATATCATGACTGGTTGTGTTCATGCCACATTGAAAGGTAATAATTGTGTAGAATAATGTGTAGAATTGTAGGAATTAAGCTTTAAACCAGCAAAATGTTCTCTCCACCAACAAGAGGGGTGTGAACAGTGTGTCATGAATAGTGCTTGTCCCCATAGAAACAGACATGGCACGCGCGGGGTGGGGGTCTGAGTGAAAAAGTTTGGGAAACCCCGATAAAGTGCACTACTTTTGGCCAGAAAGGCAAATAGGGTGCCATTTTGGACACAGACATTGAGTCAACAGCTAAGCTGACAAGAAAATAAAGAGCATGTAAGTATTAGGTAGGCCGTCATTGTAAATAAGAATTTGTTCTTAACTGACTTGCCTGGTTAAATAAAGGTTAAATAGATACATAAAAACAACTGTTAAACTGAAAAGACAAAGCCGCTCAGAATTAAAACATTGTAAACTAACAGTTACTACATAAGGCATAGGAATCTGACTTCTACATTTTTGGCAGGCCCTAATATGTGTGAGTGATTTCACTTTTCAGCCAACAGACACTACTACCCATCATTCCAAAAGAGGAGCTAGCTAACGAGCCGACTGGCTTAATAACTGGCGTGGTTACCATGGTGTCTAGAATGGTTACCGTAGGGATGTGGTTTGCCGACAGCGTGGGCGGCGCCACGGAGCTGGGGGCGGGGTTGGCTGTGTTGGACGGTGTAGAAACGGGCAGGGAGGGGCGTGGCTTGCCAAGTGACAGGTCGACAGGTTCCGTCTGGTCCTCTGGGGGGCGGGTGGAGTCATCTTGCGTGTCCGTTGTGGTTGTGTCTATGGTCATGTCTGTGGCTGTGCAGAGGGGAGGGGGAGACTCAGGCTGGGTCTTCTCTGTCTTGATCTTCAGGTCTGTCGGCTGGGGACACTCCTCACCCACTTCAGCCTGCTCGACAGAGAGAGGGAAGAGGAGGCGAGAGAGAGGAAGGAGAGGGAGGGGATGGGAGTGAGGGAGGGTTGGAGAGAAACAGAGGAGAGAAACAGAGGGTAGAGAGATATTAAGAAGAAGGGTTGACAGAGTCAAGGAGAAAGAAGTGAGATGAATAGGGCGGAAAAAGGAAGAGAAAGAAGGAAAGGAAAGAAGAGAGAGAGATGATCAGCACATGATTTCCCTCCACATGCCACACACTACACACACACACAGACCTGGCACCCAGACCCTGTTCTCCCCTTGGCTCAGCTCAGCTGTACTCTCTGGCTGCACAAACAGAGCAGAGCAAAGCAGGGTAGGGGAACAATGGCTGCTGTGTGGGGCCCTGGGAGCTGAGAGGGAGAGGTGGAGCTGGGAGATGGAGAGCAGAGCAGCAGGCCTAAAAGATGGCACACTGCCAGGAGAGAGCTGCCCTGCCCTGCCTAGCCCCGGCCAAGCCCTGCACTGAGGCACAGAGTGCACCCAGCGACAGCATACAGAGCAGAGAGCACTAAGCATAGAACAGTACACAACATCCCTATCCAGGTTGGAGCAGAGCACTACCCAGTGCTCAGGCATACGCCCAGCCCAGGGGGGCAGGCATGCACATACCTACACTCGCCCACGCTGACACACAACCGCCAGCATGCACACACGCACAAGAAAAGGCAGGGGTTCGGTAGTGACTGTACACAGACACTGAGCCTCAGTGCATGTGAGGTGAATGATGGGTATTATTGAGTTCATCATTACTGAAGTCATTTCAAGACAAACACACAATTCCTGCTTTTGGGTTGTGTGGTTCAGTATTCAGTGAGAGATGGCTAGCGGGACGATGGGCTAAACCCACTACCCAAACTCTCCTAACCTACATAACCACACTTACAGAGTGGACACAGGTGGACCCAGAGAGGGAAGGAGGTCAGTCGGTGTACATAACATAGAGGTTAGGATACATGTTGTTGGGAAAAGGGGAGAGAAAGAGAAAGAGAGAGAAAGAGAGAGAGAGAGAGAGAGAGAGAGAGAGAGAGAGAGAGAGAGAGAGAGAGAATGAGGGTGGCAGAGTGAGAGAGAGCGAGGGTGGTAGTGAGAGAGAGTGAGGGTGGCAGAATGAGAGAGAGCGAGAAAAAGGAGAGTGGGTGGGAAAGGCCTCCGGTTGCCATGGAAACTGGGAGGTATCAGCTGACAATTTTTTCCCTTCATTCTATCTTCACGCCCACCCACTCCCTTCCTCCCTCTCCTCCTCTTTCCCTCCCCGTCTCTGCTTCTACTCCTTTCCTCCCTCTCCTCCTCTTTCCCTCCCCATCTCTGCTTCCACTCCCTTCCTCCCTCTCCCCCTCTTTCGCTCCCCATCTCTGCTTCCACTCCCTTCCTCCCTCTCCTCCTCTTTCCCTCCCCATCTCTGCTTCCACTCCCTTCCTCCCTCTCCTCCTCTTTCCCTCCCTGTCTCTGCTTCCACTCCCTTCCTCCCTCTCCTCCTCTTTCCCTCCCTGTCTCTGCTTCCACTCCTTCCTCCCTCTCCTCCTCTTTCCCTCCCTGTCTCTGCTTCCACTCCCTTCCTCCTCTTTCCCTCCATGTCTCTGCTTCCACTCCCTTCCTCCCTCTCCTCCTCTTTCCCTCCCTGTCTCTGCTTCCACTCCCTTCCTCCCTCTCCTCCTCTTTCCCTCCCTGTCTCTGCTTCCACTCCCTTCCTCCCTCTCCTCATCTTTCCCTCCCCATCTCTGCTTCCACTCCCTTCCTCCCTCTCCTCCTCTTTCCCTCCCTGTCTCTGCTTCCACTCCCTTCCTC
This sequence comes from Salvelinus namaycush, assembly GCF_016432855.1. Lineage (NCBI taxonomy): Eukaryota > Metazoa > Chordata > Actinopteri > Salmoniformes > Salmonidae > Salvelinus > Salvelinus namaycush. Next base: position 51,628,149 of record NC_052318.1, on the reverse strand, counting down.
CCTCTCCTCCTCTTTCCCTCCCCGTCTCTGCTTCCACTCCCTTCCTCCCTCTCCTCCTCTTTCCCTCCCCATCTCTGCTTCCACTCCCTTCCTCCCTCTCCTCCTCTTTCCCTCCCTGTCTCTGCTTCCACTCCCTTCCTCCCTCTCCTCCTCTTTCCCTCCCTGTCTCTGCTTCCACTCCCTTCCTCCCTCTCCTCCTCTTTCCCTCCCCATCTCTGCTTCTACTCCTTTCCTCCCTCTCCTCCTCTTTCCCTCCCTCTCTGCTTCCACTCCCTTCCTCCTCTTTCCCTCCCTGCCTCTGCTTCCACTCCCTTCCTCCCTCTCCTCCTCTTTCCCTCCCTGTCTCTGCTTCCACTCCCTTCCTCCCTCTCCTCCTCTTTCCCTCCCTGCCTCTGCTTCCACTCCCTTCCTCCCTCTCCTCCTCTTTCCCTCCCCGTCTCTGCTTCCACTCCCTTCCTCCCTCTCCTCCTCTGTCCCTCCCCGTCTCTGCTTCCACTCCCTTCCTCCCTCTCCTCCTCTTTCCCTCCCTGTCTCTGCTTCCACTCCCTTCCTCCCTCTCCTCCTCTTTCCCTCCCTGTCTCTGCTTCCACTCCCTTCCTCCCTCTCCTCCTTCCACTCCCTTCCTCCCTCTCCTCATCTTTCCCTCCCCATCTCTGCTTCCACTCCCTTCCTCCCTCTCCTCCTCTTTCCCTCCCTGTCTCTGCTTCCACTCCCTTCCTCCCTCTCCTCCTCTTTCCCTCCCTGTCTCTGCTTCCACTCCCTTTCTCCCTCTCCTCCTCTTTCCCTCCCCATCTCTGCTTCCACTCCCTTCCTCCCTCTCCTCCTCTTTCCCTCCCTGTCTCTGCTTCCACTCCCTTCCTCTTTCCCTCCCTGTCTCTGCTTCCACTCCCTTCCTCCCTCTCCTCCTCTTTCCCTCCCCATCTCTGCTTCTACTCCTTTCCTCCCTCTCCTCCTCTTTCCCTCCCTCTCTGCTTCCACTCCCTTCCTCCTCTTTCCCTCCCTGCCTCTGCTTCCACTCCCTTCCTCCCTCTCCTCCTCTTTCCCTCCCTGTCTCTGCTTCCACTCCCTTCCTCCCTCTCCTCCTCTTTCCCTCCCCGCCTCTGCTTCCACTCCCTTCCTCCCTCTCCTCCTCTTTCCCTCCCCGTCTCTGCTTCCACTCCCTTCCTCCCTCTCCTCCTCTGTCCCTCCCCGTCTCTGCTTCCACTCCCTTCCTCCCTCTCCTCCTCTTTCCCTCCCTGTCTCTGCTTCCACTCCCTTCCTCCCTCTCCTCCTCTTTCCCTCCCTGTCTCTGCTTCCACTCCCTTCCTCCCTCTCCTCCTCTTTCCCTCCATGTCTCTGCTTCCACTCCCTTCCTCCCTCTCCTCCTCTTTCCCTCCCTGTCTCTGCTTCCACTCCCTTCCTCCCTCTCCTCCTCTTTCCCTCCCCATCTCTGCTTCCACTCCCTTCCTCCTCTTTCCCTCCCTGTCTCTGCTTCCACTCACTTCCTCCCTCTCCTCCTCTTTCCCTCCCATTCTCTGCTTCCACTCCCTTCCTCCTCTTTCCCTCCCTGTCTCTGCTTCCACTCCCTTCCTCCCTCTCCTCCTCTTTCCCTCCCTGTCTCTGCTTCTACTCCTTTCTTCCCTCTCCTCCTCTTTCCCTCCCCATCTCTGCTTCCACTCCCTTCCTCCCTCTCCTCCTCTTTCCCTCCCTGTCTCTGCTTCCACTCCCTTCTTCCCTCTCCTCCTCCCAGTCTCTGCTTCCACTCCTTTCCTCCCTCTCCTCCTCTTTCCCTCCCTGTCTCTGCTTCCACTCCCTTCCTCCCTCTCCTCCTCTTTCCCTCCCTGTCTCTGCTTCCACTCCCTTCCTCCCTCTCCTCCTCTTTCCCTCCATGTCTCTGCTTCCACTCCCTTCCTCCCTCTCCTCCTCTTTCCCTCCCTGTCTCTGCTTCCACTCCCTTCCTCCCTCTCCTCCTCTTTCCCTCCATGTCTCTGCTTCCACTCCCTTCCTCCCTCTCCTCCTCTTTCCCTCCCTGTCTCTGCTTCCACTCCCTTCCTCCTCTTTCCCTCCCTGTCTCTGCTTCCACTCCCTTCCTCCCTCTCCTCCTCTTTCCCTCCCTGTCTCTGCTTCCACTCCCTTCCTCCCTCTCCTCCTCTTTCCCTCCATGTCTCTGCTTCCACTCCCTTCCTCCCTCTCCTCCTCTTTCCCTCCCTGTCTCTGCTTCCACTCCCTTCCTCCCTCTCCTCCTCTTTCCCTCCATGTCTCTGCTTCCACTCCCTTCCTCCCTCTCCTCCTCTTTCCCTCCCTGTCTCTGCTTCCACTCCCTTCCTCCTCTTTCCCTCCCTGTCTCTGCTTCCACTCCCTTCCTCCCTCTCCTCTTTCCCTCCCTGTCTCTGCTTCCACTCCCTTCCTCCCTCTCCTCCTCCCGGTCTCTGCTTCCACTCCTTTCCTCCCTCTCCTCCTCTTTCCCTCCATGTCTCTGCTTCCACTCCCTTCCTCCCTCTCCTCCTCTTTCCCTCCCTGTCTCTGCTTCCACTCCCTTCCTCCCTCTCCTCCTCTTTCCCTCCCTGTCTCTTCTTCCACTCCCTTCCTCCCTCTCCTCCTCTTTCCCTCCCCGTCTCTGCTTTCACCTCATCCTGTCATGCTAGTCTGTTTGTCCCCCACACCTTCCCTCCAGATCACCTTCTCTCGCTTTCTTTCTAGCCATCTCTCTCCCATATCCTCTTCCCAATGGTTTACATTTGAAAGCGTATTGAGACACATACATGTCAATCTCTCCTGGCTCAAAGTGGAGAGATTGACTTCATCACTACTTGTTTTTGAAGAAGTGTTGACATGCTGAAATATACCGAGCTGTCTGTTTAAACTACTCGCACACAGCTCAGACACCCATGCATACCTCACAAGACATGCCACCAGAGGTCTCTTCACAGTCCCCAAGTCCAGAACAGACCTATGTGAGGCACACAGTACTACATAGAGCCATGACTACATGGTACTCTATTCCAAATCAAGTAACTGATGCAAGCAGTAGAATCAGATTTAAAAAAACAGATAACAATACAACTTATGGAACAGCGAGGACTGTGAAGGGGACTGTGAAGCAACACAAACATAGGCACAGACACATGCATACACACACACGATAACATAGGCACTATACACACACGTACACATGGATTTTGTGTTGTAGATCTGTGGTAGTAGAATAGTGGTTTGAGGGCACACACTTCATGTGTTGTGAAATGTGTTATGAATGTATTGTCATGTTTTTTAAATTATATAACTGACTTAATTTTGCCGGACCCCAGGAAGAGTCTTGGCAGCAGCTAATGGGTATCCATAATAAATACAAATACACACCCACTATTCTCAGCTAAAACATTTAAAACAATGCTCCTGAAAATCAGATAAAAATTACACTCACCCCGTTCCTACTACACACTAACAAATGGCACCCTATTCCCTATTTCAGGGGTATTCAACTTTTACCCTACGAGGTCCCGAAGCCTGCTGGTTTTCTGTTCTACCTGATAATGAATTACACCCACCTGGTGTCTAAATAAGTGCCTGATTAGAAGAAACCATTTATAAAAGCAGTGAAACTTGCTCCGAGGGCCAGAGTTGAGTTTTCAGGCCCTATATAGTGCACAGGGCTCTGGTGTAAAGTAGTGCAGCATATAGGAAATAGGGTGCCATTTTGGACAAACCCAGTGAATGTATGAGCAGTGGAGAGCTCACAAACACTGAGAGATAAAGTTGGCCACCTCACACACAGACAGTGGCGTCAGTAGTTAGGCAACGATAGGTTATAACATCTAATTCAAGCAAACCGCTGGGATCACACTGGTTGAATCAACGTTGCTTCCACGTTATTTCATTGAAACGACGTTGAACAGACGTCGAATTGACGTCTGTGCCAGAGCGAAGGCTTGGTCTCAAAGAGAAGACGACGCCATTGAGATCCTGAGGCTGTAGCGTATTAGCAAAAGGCCTAGCGAATGGGAGAAGTACTGTGTCAGCGTGGCAGAGATGAGAGGTCTCCTGTAAGAACAAAGACATGGAGGGCAGCATTGAAGTGTTCTCTGCGTCTACTTTTACTACTACACCACTGAACACTCAGAGATCCTGAGTATCTCTCTGTACTCTATACTGAGTGACTTTCTATCAGTCTCTAACCCTGTATTCTCTAGGCAATGACTAACAGCTTGACCCCCCCATCATCAGCCTCTGCCTCTATATCCTTGTACTTTGAGCTAAGCATCTATCCTTTCCCTGCAGCCTCCATCTCTCTCCCTGCACGGTCTCGGAGTGATCCGCCTCCCTCTCTATCCTTGTAGGCTACCCTCCCAGCGCTGCTTTATATATAGACCTCGATCTATCTCGTTGCACGTCTATAAAAGCTAAGCCTCCAGACCTGCACCGCAGCCACCCACTATCACCACAGAGAGAGAAAGGGAGGAGAGAAAGAGATTGAGAGAGATGGAGAGGAGACTTACGGGATGAAGAGAGAGAGAGAGAGAATGTATGGGCCCATTAACAAAGTGATTGGGTAAAGGCGACGGCGACACGTTAAATGAAGGAAGTAACCGAGAGAACAATACTGGTGGCAGAACTGTGTCAGACACCCTGGAAGGTTGGCAAGAGACGAGAGGGGTGTTTACTCTCACTTTTAATTCAACAACTCTGCCATATAAATGGGTCACCAGATGCAGAGTAGTTGATGCCATTTAAACGTGAATGGCTTGCTATGCACGGGTGTATGTCTTGTGATGTGTTATGTATGCCAGGAATAGCCTGTATTGTTGCCAGACACATTTCCCTATGGTACAATAAAGTATTCATTCATGCTACTGCACTGCAATGCTGGTGTTGATATTGCATTGTTGGTTATGGCAATGGAGAGCTGAGAGGGAACCTATAGCTCTGGCAGTCAACTCAATTGAACTCCAATAGGCTCTGACTAAGTCACTAAGTTATTCTAAAGGAGGAAATCAATAGGTCACGAGGTGAGAGAAACAATGCTTTGTCTCTGTGTGTGTGTGTGTGTGTGTGTGTGTGTGTGTGTGTGTGTGTGTGTGTGTGTGTGTGAGAGCGTAGAGAGAGAGTAGAGAAAAGGAGGCAGGAGAAAGAGAGAGAGAGAGAAGAGAAGACAGAAGGAGAAAGAGAGAGCGTAGAGAGAGAGAGTAGAGAAAAGGAAGCATGAGGAAAGAGAGAAAGTAGAGAAAAGGAGGCAGGAGGAGAGAGAGAGAGAGAGTAGAGAAAAGGAGGCAGGAGGAGAGAGAGAGAGAAAGTAGAGAAAAGGAGGCAGGGGGAGAGAGAGAAAGTAGAGAAAAGGAGGCAGGAGGAGAGAGAGAGAGAGAGAGAGTAGATAAAAGGAGGCAGGAGAGAGAGAGAAGACAGAAGGACAAAAGAGAGAGCGTAGAGAGAGAGTAGAGAAAAGGAAGCATGCGGAAAGAGAGAAAGTAGAGAAAAGGAGGCAGGAGGAGAGAGAGTAGAGAAAAGGAGGCAGGAGGAGAGAGAGAGTAGAGAAAAGGAGGCAGGGGGAGAGAGAGAAAGTAGAGAAAATGAGGCAGGAGGAGAGAGAGAGAGTAGAGAAAAGGAGGCAGGGGGAGAGTGTGAGTGCAAGTGCAAACGGTACCTCTCCCAATTTCTGTGACCCTCTCTTTCTCTCTCTCTCTCCCTTCCTACCCCTCACTCTCTCCAGGCTTATCTGTCTCCAGTCAATAGCTCTCTGCCATGGCCCTGAAGGTCATGCCTAAAGCCTGAGGTGAATCTTAATAGAGCCAAGAGTTCAAAGGGTTAATGGATTTCTACTCACAGCCAGATAGAGAGAAGAGAGGAGAGAGAGAAATAGATACTAGAGTACGGTCATACGCCCTGGTTAAGGTCCATATGATGATGGAGTCAACAATGTTGTGTTCCAGCTATAGTACTACCTAGACAACTAGATAGCAGTGGTGTGAGAGAGAGAGTAAAACTACTTTGAAATACTACTTAAGTCGTTTTTGGAGAATCTGTACTTCACTTTACTATTTTGGACAACTTTTACTCTACTACATTCCTAAAGAAAATATGTACTTTTTACTTTTTCTCTGAAACCCAAAATTAGTTACATTTGGAAATCTCAGGCAGGACAGCAATATGAGCCAATTCACGCACCTATCAATATAATGCGTTATCAGCTTTACTGTCTCTGATCTGGCGTACTCACTAAACACAAATACTGTGTTTGTAAAATTGTCTGAGTGTTGGAGAATGGCCTTGTCTGTCCGTAAATTAAAAGTACAAGAAATCTGAGCCAGACGGTTTGCTTAATATAAGGAATTGGATGTATAGCATTTGATTTTTACTTATGTAAGAAAATGTTTAACTTTTTCCAACACTGTAATTAAGTACATTTTAAACCAGATAATTTTAGACATTCACTAAAGTAGTTTCTAACTGGGTGAATTTACTTGAGGTATTTTCTATTAAGGCATCTTTACTTTTACTCAAGTATGACAGCTTTGCACACTCTTGGCATTCTCTCAACCAGCTTCACCTGGAATGCTTTTCCAACAGTCTTGAAGGAGTTCCCACATATGCTAAGCACTTGTTGGCTGTTTTTTCTTCACTCTGCGGTCCAACTCATCCCAAACCATCTCAATTGGGTTGAGGTCGGGTGATTATGGAAGCCAGGTCATCTGATGCAGCACTCCATCACTCTCCTTCTTGGTCAAATAGCCCTTACACAGCCTGGAGGTGTGTTGGGTCATTGTCCTGTTGAAAATGGGATGGGATGGCGTATCGCTGCAGAATGCTGTGGTAGCCATGCTGGTTAAGTGTGCCGTGAATTCTAAATAAATCACAGACAGTGTCACCAGCAAAGCACCACCACAACATCACACCACCTCCTCCATGCTTCGCGGTGGGAACCACACATGCGGAGATCATCCAGTCACCTACTCTGCGTCTTACAAAGACACGGCAGTTGGAACCAAAAATCTCAAATTTGGACTCATCAGACCAAGACCGATTTCCACTGGTCTAATGTCCATTGCTCGTGTTTCTTGGCCCAAGCAAGTCTCCTCTTATTATTGGTGTCCTTTAGTAGCGGTTTCTTTGCAGCAATTCGGCCATGAAGGCCTGATTCACGCAGTCTCCTCTGAACAGTTGATGTTGAGATGTGTCTATTACCTGAACTCTGAAACATTTATTTGGGCTTCAATTTCTGAGGCTGGTAACTCTAATGAAAGTATCCTCTGCAGCAGAGGTAATTCTGGGTCTTCCTTTCCTGTGGCGGTCCTCATGAGAGCCAATTTCATCATAGCGCTTGATGGTTTTTGCGACTGTACTTGAAGAAACTTTCAAATACTCCTTCCGGATTGGCTGACCTTCATGTCTTAAAGTAATGATGGACTGTCGTTTCTCTTTGCTTATTTGAGCTGTTCTTGCCATATTATGGACTTGGTTTTTTACCAAACAGGGCTATCTTCTGTATAACACCCCTACCTTGTCACAACACAACTGATTGGCTCAAATGCATAAAGGAAAGAAATTCCACAAATTAACTTTTAGCAAGGCTCACCTGTTAATTGAAATGCATTCCAGGTGACTACCTCATGAAGCTGGATGACAGACTGCCAAGAGTGTGCAAAGCTGTCATCAAGGCAAAGGGTGGCTACCTTGAAGAATCTCAAATATAAAATATATTTTGATATGTTTAATACTTTTTTGGTTACTACATGAGTCCATATGTGCTATTTCATAGTTTTGATATCTTCACTATTATTCTACAATGTAGAAAATAAAGAAAAACCCTGGAATGAGTAGGTGTGTCCAAACTTTTAACTGGTACTGTATGATAGGGCTGACCACATTAAGTCAACTGGTCAATTGTTTGGTCGATAGGCTGTTGGTCGACTGATCATTTTTTAGTCGAGCAGTTGCAAAAAACGAAATGGTTATGGCACATTTTGATTGATGCATTTCTCAGTGGACTAATCGATTGCGGACACACACCAGTATCACCAGTATTACATTCACCGTTAATTCACAGAATTTCTAACCTTCATTGTTTTGTATTGTTACCGTAATTTCTGTTAATGCATTCAATATATTATTATTATGACAGTATTTTACAGTTCTCATTGTCAGAGTGGACAACTCTGACAAGGACGAGCACCTGACTATGCATAGAAGTATACACAGTCGAAGTCGGAAGTTTACATACACACGGATGGAGTCATTAAAACTAGTTTTTCAACCACTCCACAAATTTCTTATTAACAAACTATAGTTTTGGCAAGTCGGTTAGGACATCTACTTTGTGCATGACACAAGTAATTTTTCCAACAATTGTTTACAGACAGATTATTTCACTTATACTTCACTGTATCACAATTCCAGTGGGTCAGAAGTTTACATACACTAAGTTGACTGTGCCTTTAAACAGCTTGGAAAATTCCAGAAAATGATGTCATGGCTTTAGAAGCTTCTGAAAGGCTAATTGACATAATTTGAGTCAATTGGAGGTGTACCTGTGGATGTATTTCAAGGCCTACCTTCAAACTCAGTGCCTCCTTGCTTGACACCATTGGAAAAATCAGCCAAGACCTCCACAAAAATTGTAGACCTTCAAGTCTGGTTCATCCTTGGGAGCAATTTCCAAATGCCTGAAGGTACCACGTTCATCTCTACAAACAATAGTACGGAAGTATAAACACGGGGAACACACAGCCGTCATACCGCTTAGGAAGGAGACACGTTCTGTCTCCTAGAGATGAACATACTTTGGTGCGAAATGAGCAAATCAATCCCAGAACAGCAAAGGACCCTGTGAAGATGCTGGAGGAAACAGGTACAAAAGTATCTTTATCCACAGTAAAACGAGTCCTATATCGACATAACCTGAAAGGCCGCTCAGCAAGGAAGAAGCCACTGCTCCAAAACCGCCATAAAAAAAGGCAGAATACGGTTTGCAACTGCACATGGGGACAAAGATCGTACTCTTTGGAGAAATGTCCTCTGGTCTGATGAAACAAAAATAGATCTGTTTGGCCATCGTTATGTTTGGAGGGAAAAGGGGGAGGATTGCAAGCCGAAGAACACCATCCCAAACGTGAAGCACGGGGGTGGCAGCATCATGTTGTGGGGGTGCTTTGCTGCAAGAGGGACTGGTGCACTTCACAAAATAGATGGCATCATGAGGGAGGAAAATGATGTGGATATATTGAAGCAACATCTCAAGACATCAGTCAGGAAGTTAAAGCTTGGTTACAAATGGATCTTCCAAATGGACAATGACCCCAAGCATACTTCCAAAGTTGTGGCAAAATGGCTTAAGGACAACAAAGTAAAGGTATTGGAGTGACCATCACAAAGGCCTGACCTCAATCCTATAGAAAGTGTGTGGGCAGAACTGAAAAAGCGTGTGCGAGCAAGGAGGCCTACAAACCTGACTCAGTTACATGGGCCAAAATTCACCCAACTTATTGTGGAAAGCTTGTGGAAGGCTACCCGAAACATTTGACCCAAGTTAAACAATTTAAAGGCAATGCTACCAAATACTAATTGAGTGTATGTAAACTTCTGACCCACTGGGAATGTGATGAATGAAATAAAAGCTGAAATAAATTACTCTCTCTACTTTTATTCTGACATTTCACATTCTTAAAATAAAGTGGTGATCCTAACTGACCTAAGACAGGGAATTTTTACTAGGATTAAATGTCAGGAATTGTGAAAAACTGAGTTTTAATGTATTTGGCTAAGGTGTATGTAAACTTCCGACTTCAACTGTAGGCCTATGGGCTACCTAGCCTGCGTGCAAATGTAAGCATATAAATGTGCCCATTTGGGAATCTGATAGTACTTCTGAATGTCACCACCACAAATGTCGAGCTTCTCAAAGAAATGTTTTCTTCACCTCAAAATGCAAGTAAACAAAGTCTGTTTTTACATACATTGAGAATGACAATCGTTCCTCAATGTAGCCTATTTGAAAAATATGACCAGCTCTCTTCCTTTCCATAACCACACTGCGAGAAAGGGGAAAATGGTCATGCTCTGATCTGGCGGAAAATAGGACTACCTGATTACTTATTTTCCCTTGTGCAAATAGCCTACAGCTGTCTGTCCGGAGTTCACTGGCGCAGGAAACTCTGAGGGTCCAAAATATTTGATACAAAGTTTGTTAGCACCAACTTCAGGCTGGACCAAGCTGATAGTTGGCAGACAGATAGCAGACAGTCCATGCATAGCAAATGTGATTTATTTTGATCAGGATATTTTCTACCTGCAGGCTGCAATGTTTTTATTTGTTGCCTTTATGTAGGCTATTTTTACATAGTTGGCTATGACAATAGATATTTGTATCATTTTCATTTAGATATACTTTTTATTAATCACGACAACGATTTTGAGATGCAAAGACTATTATAAAAGAAATGAAACTGCTCCACGAAAATGTGCATATGAAAAGCATAACTGGCACGCAGATCTGTAGAAATGGTAAGATAAATTGGCACTCCAAATGGAAAAGATTGCCGACCCCTGGTGTAGCCATTACTGCCAAAATCGGGAGCGTAATGACAGAATTTATGAAGGCCAGCAGCCTTGGTTCGGCAACAGGTTTTTTTCTTCTCGTTAGGCTCCTTCGAGTAATTTGTGTATCTTATTTTTTATTTTATTTTCAATTTTACCCCCTTTTTCTCCCCAATTTCGTGGTATCCAATTGTTAGTAATTACTATCTTGTCTCATCGCTACAACTCCCGTACGGGCTCGGGAGAGACGAAGGTCGAAAGCCATGCGTCCTCCAAAACACAACCCAACCAAGCCGCACTGCTTCTTAACACAGCGCGCATCCAACCCGGAAGCCAGCCGCACCAATGTGTCGGAGGAAACACAGTGCACCTGGCAACCTTGGTTAGCGCGCACTGCGCCCAGCCAGCCACAGGTGTCGCTGGTGCGCAATGGGACAAGGATATCCCTACCGGCCAAACCCTCCCTAACCCAGACGACGCTAGGCCAATTGTGCGTCGCCCCACAGACCTCCCGGTCGCGGCCGTCTGCGACAGAGCCTGGGCGCGAACCCAGAATGAATTAATAATTTTATCAGTGTGCTTAAAGCGTCAAACAAGCTCAGTAGCCTACATATATAGTTGATTTTACTCAAGCACATGGTGTGCAATGATATGCATGACTGGGAACACAAATATGCATCTGTTGGTCACAGATACTTTACCTTAAAAAAAAGGTAGAGGTGTGGATCAGAAAACCAGTCGGTATCTGGTGTGACCACCATTTGCCTCAAGCAGCACAACATCTCCTTCGCATAGAGTTGATCAGGCTGTTGATTGTGGAATGTTGTCCCACTCCTCGTCAATGGCTGGACATTTTCAGCTTTGGGAATTGTGTACAGATCCTTGCGACAAAGGGGCCGTGCATTATCATGCTGAAACATGAGGTGATGGCGGTGGTTGAATGGCACTACAATGGGCCTCAGGATCTCGTTACAGTATCTCTGTGCATTCAAATTGCCATTGATAAAATGCAATTGTATTCACTGTCCGTAGTTTATGCCTGCCCATACCATAACCGCACCACCGCCATGGGGCACTCTGTTCACAATGTTGACATCAGCAAATCGCTCGCCCACACGACACCATACACATGGTCTGCGGTTGTGTGGACGTACTGCTAAATTGTCTAAAACGATGTTGGAGGCAGCTTATGGAAGGGAAATTAACATTCAAATCTCTGGCAACAGCTCTGGTGGATATTCCTGCAGTCAGCATGCCAATTGCAAGCTCCCTCAAAACTTGAGACATCTGTGACAAAACTGCACATTTTATAGTGGCCTTTAATTGTTCTCAGCACAAGGTACACCTGTGTAATGATCATGCTGTTTAATCATTTTATTGATATGCCACACCTGTCAGGTGGATGGATTATCTTGGCAAATAACAAATTCACACTAACAGAGATGCAAACAAGTTTGTGCAAAACATTTTTAGAGAAATACGTTTTTTCTGGGATCTTTTATGTCAGCTCATGAAACATGGGACCAACACTTCACATGTTGCATTTATATTTTTGATCAGTATTGAACACCTGTTAGGCAACTGTATAAAACACATGGTCAACCCTCAGTCTGGAGAAATACTGGGTGTGCAGGCTTTTCAAGGTCCACTTGAGCAGCTCATTTCTAAAATGTATTTTTTTAGAGGGGGACTGGAATAAAGGCCTCCACGCTTGATGTAAAACATTGCGACATCACAACCAAATACGTTTTATGCCTTTTGAAATAATTAGCTCATTCAATATCTCAAAGATCAAATGGCTATGGTAGGCTACAAGTCATTTTATTCAGCTGAAGCAAGCCCACACATTTTCAGGAAATTTACCTTTTCTAGTTTAGTCATGTTTATCTTAGCTACCTTAGATGTATTGACTTTGCAGGCTGACTAGTATGTATTGAGTTGCAATGTCTTATACATTGAATGGCCAAATCAACTGGAAGTACTATCTACAAAACACGTTTTGAAGCCACACTATCCAAAAGGAAGGCTACATCTAAAATGAATGTTTATGATTTACAAATTATTATTTTGATTCACCGCGATTGAACCGAATCCCAACTAATACAATGGAGAAGTGAATCTTTTGTTTTGTCAAAAATAATAGTTTAAATTAGTCATATGAATCGTTGAAAAAAGTAATTTGCGAGTGTCGGTGGAAGATATTTCGGGACATGACGAAAACATTAATACAAGCTAATAATAGCTTAACAGTTAACTAGAGGGTACAAGATATGTTTTTAATTGGCTACCTAGTTAATTTGTTCTCTATCATATTTTATAGGCTATGCCTACCTGCTGCTGTAATGTCCAACTGTCCAAGTGTCATTACATCCTGGCTGATATGTTGATTTTTGTTAAATTTATCAAATATTTTTAAATTGTGCCTAAATAAATTACATTAACATAAATAATTTATTTAATTTCCATTACTTTTCTAAAACTTTTTGGATTTGATAATTTTCCAAAACGCTTAAATATCCATGACTTTTCCACAATTTTCATGACTGTACATACCCTGTATAAATGAGTACTATTTTCACAATAATGTTAAATAATAAAACATTGGATGTCAAGCCAGTTATATTATATGACTAGCCTACGAATAGTTGATGATAATGACGTTTGTGTTGCTATAGTATCTTCTACCTAGCTTTTAGTTAGCTAGCTAGGCTAACTTTGGCTGCTATGTGTAAGCTAGCTAACGTTGGCTGCTATGTGTAAGCTAGCTAACGTTGGCTGCTATGTGTAAGCTAGCTAACGTTGGCTGCTATGAGTAAGCTAGCTAACGTTGGCTGCTATGTGTAAGCTAGCTAACGTTGGCTGCTATGAGTAAGCTAGCTAACGTTGGCTGCTATGAGTAAGCTAGCTAACGTTGGCTGCTATGTGTAAGCTAGCTAACGTTGGCTGCTATGTGTAAGCTAGCTAACGTTGGCTGCTATGTGTAAGCTAGCTAACGTTGGCTGCTATGTGTAAGCTAGCTAACGTTGGCTGCTATGTGTAAGCTAGCTAACCTTGGCTGCTATGTGTAAGCTAGCTAACGTTGGCTGCTATGTGAAAGCTAGCTTGACTTGCTAGGAAAGAGGAAAGTAACTAAACAAAATATGTTTTTTTTAATCACCTGAAACAATATGTTTCTCCTGTCTTGAATAAAAAGGTAATATTTTGCAATCTCCTAAAATGAATGCAATCTCTGACAAGAGACAGTCTCTCCTCCATCTTGCGTTACAAACACTACACTTGTGCAACCAGTTCACACACACAAGCTCTGCTACCTGGCCCGAGCCCAAACGGCCTAGGCCTATTTTTTCATCAATAACTAGGGTATGGGTAGGACTCGGCTATCACTAAATTGATCATTAACATTTTGAAGCAAAGACATTTGCTTGTGATCTGCTGCGTAGTATATATCATGGTATCAGAAGTGCTTCAACCTCGTCAAAAACATGACCAGAATATTATCAGAGTCCACAGCAGAGATTCTTTTCCACAAAATAATAATGTTCCTTGAGTTTTGTCAGACTTTAGAGTGAAGAAAGCAGAGGCGTTGCTATGGATATTCACACAAGCAGAGCCATGCACAGAGCGCATGCAGCGCAGGGAGCGAAAGCCAGACAAGCAGCTAATGGATACTACAGTAGGAAGTTATTTCAGATTTTGGGTTTGCCTTAAATTTGGCAGAAGCAAATCGGGTAGGGCCTGAACGTCTCGGACATGGGTAGGGCTTAAAATTAATTCCCGTGCAGGGCTTTAACACACACACACACACACACACACACACACACACACACACACACACACACACACACACACACACACACACACACACACACACACACACACACACACACACACACACACACTAACCTGTGCTTTAAAGCAGGGTGGAGCCCACAGTTGATTGTGGTTACAACAGTTGAAAACACAGAATCTAAGTGCATGACACGAACACACACAATAAAGAGCCGTCAGTCAAACCCAAACATCAAACACATCAATATAAAGTCTTGATGACGACTGGTTATTACAAACAATAACACAACACAACTTGACACAAGCACACACACCCCAAAGTGGAGTTACTGTTGTCTCTGAGTCAGGAGAACTAACTCGCCCTGGACAACAACACCATGACTGACTGTGGGTGAACAGGGACAGAAAATAGAGCTAGCTGCATCCTAGCGATACTACAGTAATCTGTGTGTGTGTTAGACAAACGTTTAAACAAAATTAAATCCTTAATGTTAAAACTAAAGGAAAATCACAATGCAGTTATCACAAAACTACCACTAAGTCCCGATCATCATCATAAAGGGATTATAATTTTCATAAAAGGAAATTGGTGGGCAGGCTTTTGTTAATAATGAAACAAAGTAGGCACCGAGATTAATTCATACGAATACACAATTTGCCTTCATAAAAACGATGTCTTTGTTGCATATTTCAGTCTGGAACCTACCTAGGTTTATGGGGGTTTTAACCTATTCTTAACCTATTCTAAATGCCACTCCCAAGTGGCGCAGCGGTCTAAGGCACTGCATCTCCGTGCTAGAGGGGGCACTACAGACCCTGGTTGGATTCCAGGCTGTATCACAACAGGCCGTGATTGGGAGCACAATTGGCCCAGCATCGTCCGGGTTAGGGTTTGGCTGGAGTAGGCCGTCATTGTAAATAAGAATTTGTTCTTAACTGACTTGCTTATAAAAGTTAAATAAAAAAATATTTAAAAAATTGCAGTTAGCAAAAAACCCTAAAAGAGACGAGACACATTTATTATTCCAAAACTACAACTCGTGGTTGAAACACATACTTCCCTACTTTAATCGACCTGTCCATTTTGAATTTGTGATAAAGTCGGCGTGATTTGGCAGAGGAATGTAGCTTGTCAACAGTTTTTTGTGTGTATCCCATCAGTTAGATTTTCAGTCATTTCCGTAGGCCTAATGGGAGCTTGGGTGAACAGCATGCCTGTGTATAGAGGGAGCGCTTGGAGCGAAACCGAGAGAATGTCGGGAGAAGAACTGAAATCACTTGGCTAGGTATCTTTTTTGTTGTGAGTTAACGGTAGTCTTCGGTACAACATTTCACCTGCCCGAAGCGGATTCCAGATGCTGTCACCTATTGTATGACTGTGGTAGAACTTCATTGCACCCTAACGGTCATACCATGCAATAGGATTTGACATGGAATTTTATGTTAAATGTTCTTATTATTTTAACGGAAAACCGTGTGTGTGTGTGTGTGTGTGTGTGTGTGTGTGTGTGTGTGTGTGTGTGTGTGAGAGAGAGAGAGAGCCAGAGATTGCGAGAGAGAGAGAGAGAGAGTATCCAAATGTATTGCTAGCAGGTATTTATTTTTGTGTGTGTGTCAGTTTAACTGTGTGTATTTGTGTTTGCGTGCGCCTTTGGCAGTAGTGGTGTGTTGTGCGGAGGGTTGCAAGGGAGGGGGTGGGGTAGCAGTGAAGAGGTGTAGGAGGGGGTAGGGAGGGGTGTGGGCAAGCAGACTACATCACACAGTCTTTCCAACTCCCGCCAGAGCCCCGTTGCCATGGCTACCAGAGAACGGAAGCCTCCCTCGATATTAGGGGCCTAGGCGAGAGAGAGAGAGAGATGCAGCTTGAGCCCCACCCTCTTCAACATATACACTGACTGTACAAAACATTAAGGACACCTGCTCTTTCCATGACACTAACCACATTTTCATCCACACTTTTTCTGCGAGTAAAGTCAAACCGTACAAAAAAAACGACAGCTGTGACGGAAACAGGAAGTTACGTTACAATTTTATAAATACCGACAGATAATTCGTTCGTTCGACATGGTGGGATTTTTTGTGCCGGTAAAATGTATTATGTGCAAAATGGCGGTGGAAATGCCTTTATGCACAGATCTTGATATAATAACCATCATATTGAAGTCAACATGGATTCGGCGAAGATATGGTGTGTGGCGACTCGGGAAAGCACGCAGTTTATGAGGCTACAGATGAAATAAACTATGATGGACTTCACAGGGTGGTGAAAGTGCACGGTGATGAGCTGGATGCTCCTTTCAATAAACATCAAGGGTCTTATTCTGCTGACATGATGATCGCTACCTTTTGACCAATACACATATTTTCAGCCTTATCCATACTAATCCCATCGTGTAGAAAAGGCTACCCACACAGCGCCACCTGCACTGCATGGAGGGCCTACAGCAGAACCTAGATCTTCTGCACAGATCTGTCAGACCTGGGCCCTGGCAGTGAATCTCAGTAATACAAAAAAATAATGGTTCCAAAAAAGGTCCAGTTGCCAGAAACACAAATTCCATCTAGACACCATAGCCCTAGAGCACACAACAAATTATACCTACCTCAGCCTAAACAGAACCACAGGCAACTTCCACAAAGCTGTGAATGATCTGAGAGACAAAGCAAGAAGGGCCTTCGATGCTACAAAAGGGAACATTCCGTAAAATTCAACAACTTGCCCTTCATGGTTGTGAGGTCTGGGGTCCGCTCACCAACAAAGAATTCACAAAATAGGACAAACATCAAATTGAGACTATGCATGCAGAATTCTGCAAAAACAGCTGCCGTGTATCAGCGTAAAACACCAAATAATGCATGCAGAGCAGAATAAGGACCATACCCGCTAATGATCAAAATCCAGGAAAGAGCCGTTAAATTCTACAACCACCTAAAAGGAAATGATTCCCAAACTTCCCATATCAAAGCCATCACCTACGGAGAGATTAACCTAGAGAAGAGTCCCCTCTGCAAGCTGGTCCTGGGGCTCTGTTAACAAACACAAAGAGACCCCGTTGAGCCCCAGGACAGCAACACAATTAGACACACCCAAATCATCAAATTACTTGACGCATTGAAAATAATTAACCAAACAGAACAAACTGGAATGCTATTTGTCCCTAAATAGAGAGTACACAGTGGCAGAATACCTGACCACCGCGACTGACCCAACATTGAGCGAGTGAGTGTGTGTGAGATGAAAGAGCGAGACAAATCAGAGACTTACACCAGGCTCCCTTGAGAGTGAATCTAATGCTGGGGGGGGACACAAATCCTCTAGTTCTCTCTCTCCCTCTCACTCTGTCCATCCCTTACTTCCTTTCCCCCTCTCTCTCCTCTTAGTCTCTATCCATCTCCCACTTACTTACTTGTTCAGTCTAGTATTACCTCTGGCTCTGGCTGTTACTAGTGAGACAGTCTGGCAGGGTCCAGGGTTGTGTTCAGTAGGCACGAAATGGGAAAAAAAACATTTTGAATTGAATCAGAACGTG
Organism: Salvelinus namaycush; assembly: GCF_016432855.1. Lineage (NCBI taxonomy): Eukaryota > Metazoa > Chordata > Actinopteri > Salmoniformes > Salmonidae > Salvelinus > Salvelinus namaycush. The sequence goes on along the minus strand of NC_052318.1, from coordinate 51,610,327 downwards.
TCTAACAAAAATCATCCAAAAATGTCCTTTGACAAATGAATTTTAAATGAAAAGCTGAAATGTTGTGAGTCAACAAGTATTCTACCCCTTTGTCATGACAAGCCCAAGTCATATAATAAGTTGCATGGACTCACTCTGTATGCAATAATAGTGTTTGACATGATTTTTGAATGACTACCTCATCTCTGTACCCCCACACATACAATTATCTGTAAGGTCCCTCAGTCAGGCAGTGAATTTCAAACACAGATTCAACCACAAAGACCAGGGAGGTTTTCCAATGGCTATTGGTAAATGGGTAAAAAAAACAAAAAAAACACATTGAATATCCCTTTGAGCATGGTGAAGTTATTAATTACACTTGGATGGTGTATCAATACACCCAGTCACTACTTTCTAACTCAGTTGCCGGAGAGGAAGGAAACCTGTACAGAAAAGGAGTGAAAAGAAGGAAGCTTGTACAGAATAAAAATATTCCAAAACATGCATCCTGTTTGCAACAAGGCAATAAAGTAATACTGCAAAAACTGTGGCAAAGCAATTAACTTTCTGTCCTGAATACAAAGTGTCATGTTTGGGGCAAAACCAATACAACACAAAACATAAAAAACTTTGCTATCGCCCCCTTGTGAATGGGAGTGGGACCGGCGAGGGTATCATGTTACCAAAAAGTGTCCGCTGCTCCAGAAATGCCCCTCCACCCACCCATAGATCAACGACGTGAAGCTTGTAGTAATCTTTACTGGGCGGCTCACGATTGGTGGTCAACACACACACACAGACGTGCACACACTCACAGGCACGGGCAAACATGTATGCGTGGGCAAACACAAACAAGGGTGCGGGCACAAACACACGACAACCCAACCACACCCCTCTCTAAAGAGCACTTATGTAATGGTGGCCCACCCAGCCCCCGCCCCATCAGCCCATCCACCCATCCCCCTCCCTCCCTTTACCCCCTCTAACTCTCCCTGCCTTTCTCCATTCCCAACGTACCACGTAGAAATGTAACACAGGCCTATAGAGCCAACATGATTACCTATTTCACACGAGAGAGAATCTATTCTACGCAACACATTTCTCTCGAGATGCTCTGTAACTTTGTATTGCTTACCCAACTCCCCCTCTCTCTCTTCATTCACGGCATTGCACATAGAAACGTAACTTAGGCCTCTAAAGTACACTGTTGCTACTCTCTGTTTACCATATATGCATAGTCACTTTAACTATACATTCATGTACATACCACCTCAAATCAGCCCGACTAACCAGTGTCTGTATGTAGCCTCGCTACTGTTACTTTTCACTGTCTTTTTACTGTTGTTTTTATTTCTTTACCTACCTATTGTTCACCTAATACCTATTTTTTACTTTAAAATTGAACTGTTGGTTAGGGCCTATAAGTAAGCATTTCAATGTAAGGTCTACACCTGTTGTATTCAGTGCACGCGACAAATAAACTTTGATTTGATTTGATTTAAAGCTGCCACGATTCCCTATTCCAAATAATCTGTCCTACACCAAACATTTTATTCCCGAATTTTCTGTAACTTAGTTTGCACAGTCCTAACCCAACGAACCCCACCCACTCTGCAGGTCCCCTCCTCCATCTCGCTCCCTCACTTCACCAACCTCCCCCGCCCTCACTCTTCTTATCTAACGGTCCACACCCTCTCCACCCTTCTCTCTCTCTCTCTCACTCTTTCCTCTCCAGCCAGTCATCACCACCCCACCTTTTCCTCCACCCTCTCTAACAGTCCAGAGACAGACCCGGTCTCCATTTTTTTTCAGCCTCTCTCTACACCTACCCACCTACAACCATTCATCCATTCAGACCTGTTTCTCTGTGTCTCTCTAGTCTCCACCACCCAGCCCCTCTAATCCCCTCTCACTGTCCCTCCACCCAAACTCATTCACCCATTCCTATCCTTCTCTCACCGTGCACTCCACCTCTTCTGGTTCTGGTTTGATGTGTACCGAGGGCATGTCTTCTTCTTCTTCCACCTGGGTCTGGGGCTCTGTCTTGGGTTCCTTCTTGGGAACCTTGGGTTGGGGCTCCTTCTTGGTTCGGGGCTCCTTGGGATGTGGTTGGGACTGGGAGCTGGCACCACTGCTGGCCTTCTTAGGACTCGACTGGCACTGCAGAGGAGAGGGAGAGAGAGGAGTGTTAGCCAGCAGCAGCACATACGGAGAAGAGAAACAGTTACACTGGAAGAGATAACATGTTAGACATATATAGAGAACGGCGAGAGAGAGAGAGAGAGGGGCACAGTAATCTGTACAGGGGGACGGGTAAGACTGCAGCTACACAGGGAGAAAGGACACGCTAGCCAACTGTTACATACCCTGACATATAACGCAGAGAGATGAGAGGAGGAGGAGGAGTTGGGTGAGAGAGAGGGAGAAGTGGAGTGGAGAGGTGAGATAGAGGTCGAGAGAGGCAAAGAGAAAGATAACAGAGCCATAAGAGAGGAGAGGTGAGAACGGGGGGAGGGGTAGGAGGAGTAGAGACAGGTAAGAAAATAGGAAATGACACAGAAATGCAACCAGCATTACCCTCTTCTCAAACGGTAGGCCCACTACTCTGAAACTGTGCTACGCAGAAAGACAAAATCATAGAGATACAATAAAGGGTAGGCCTATGCGAGAGGAAAAGAGAAGAGACATAGACGTAGAGAGAGCGAGAGAGAGAGAGAATGCCTAATCCTAGCCCTGCCAGTGAGGGAATGAGAGCGAAAGAGAAACAGAGAAGCTGCTCAACTGAAGTATTGTGTCCCCTCCTCTCTCGCTGGTAGGCAGTCACACCCTTCTCTGGAAGCAGAGGGGAGTGGAGAGAGAGAGAAAGACACGCACACAATCTAGACGCACACACTCTTTCAATTCAATTCAAAGGGGCTTTACTGGCACGGGAAACGTTGGATTACACTGCCAAAGCAAGTGAAATAAACAATAAAGAAAAGTGAGGAGAAACCAGAAAACTATTATCAACTGTGCAGTGTTTTTAACAATGTGCAAATAGTTGTAATAGGAAATAGTAGAGGAAGATCAGTAAACAGATAAATATGGGTTGTATTTACAATGTTCGTGCTCCACCGGTTGCCCTGTTTCCATAGCAGCGGGTCACAAATCCTGCTGCTGTGACGGCACATTGCTGTATTTCGCCTGACAGATATGGGAGTTTATCAATGTCTGATTTGTTTTCTAATTCTTTGTGGGTATGATCTGTGGGAAATATGTCTCTCTAATATGGTCATACATTTGGCAGGAGGTCGGGAATTGCAGCTCAGATTCCACCTCATTTTGCGGGCAGAGGGCACATAGCCCGTCTTCTCTCTCTGGCGATCTCTCTCAAACAGCAAGACCATGGTCACGGAATCTGTACATAGTCAAGGATTTCCTTCATTTCGGGTCCGTCACAGTGGTCAGCTATTCTGAAACTGTGTACTCTCTGTTTAGGGACAGATAACATTCCAATTCGCTCCGTTTTTTTGGTTGATTCTTTCCAGTGTGTCAAATAGTTCTCTCTTTGCTTTCTCGTGATTTGGTTGTGTTGCTGTCCCGGGGCTCTGCGGGGTCTGTTTGTGAACAGAGCACCAGAAACAGCTTGCTGAGGGGACTCTTCTCTAGGTTCATCTCTCTGTAGGTGAGGGCTTTGTGGTGAAATGTGTGGGCATCGCTTCCTTTCAGGTGGTTGTAGCACTTAAAAACAGCTCTTTTCTGGATTTTGATCATTAGCGGGCATAGTCCTAATTCTGTTCCGCATGTACTGCTTGGGGTTATGCTTTGTACATGAAGGTTGTTTTTGAAGAATTCTGCATGCGATGTCATTTAGAAAATAGCCTCCAACACTCTACTCAGAAAATTGGATGCAGTCGATCACAGTGCCATCCGTTTTGTCACCAAAGCCTCATATACCACCCACCACTGAGACCTGTATGCTCTCGTCGGCTGGCCCTCGCTTCATACTCGTCGCCAAACCCACTGGCTCCAGGTCATCTGTAAGTCTTTGCTAGGTAAAGCTCCGCCTTATCTCAGCTCACTGGTCACCATAGCAACACCCAACCGTAGCACGCGCTCCAGCAGGTATATTTCACTGGTCGTCCCCAAAGCCAACACCTGCTTTGGCCGCCTTTCCTTCCAGTTCTCTGCTGCCAATGACTGGAACGAACTGCAAAAATCACTGAAGCTGGAGACTTTTATCTCCTTCACTAACTTTAAGCATCACTTGTCAGAGCAGCTTACCGATCACTGTACCTGTATACAGCCAATCTGTAAATAGCCCACCCAACTACCTCATCCCCATATTGTTATTTATCTTCTTGCTCGTTTGCACCCCAGTATCTCTACTTGCACATCATCATCTGCACATCTATCACTCCAGTGTTAATGCTAAATTGTAATTACTTCGCCACTACGGCCTATTTATTGCCTTGCCTCCCGAATCTTACTACATTTGCACACACTGTACACAGATTTTTCTATTGTGTTATTGACTGTACGTTTGTTTATGTGTAACTCTGTGTTGCTGTTTTTGTCGCACTGCTTTGCTTTATCTTGGCCAGGTCGCAGTTGTAAATGAGAACTTGTTCTCAACTGGCCTACCTGGTTAAATAAAGGTGAAATATATATTTTTTTAAATGCATAGTCTCATTTGGGTGTTTGTCCCATTTAGTGAATTCTTGGTTGGTGAGTGGACCCGAGACCTGACATCTAGAGCAGTGGGTTCTATAACTGATTTAAGTATTGGGCACAAACACCGAATTGAGACTCTGCATGCAGAACTCTGCAAAAGCATTGTCTGTGTACAACGTAAAACACCAAATAATGCATGCAGAGCAGAATTAAGGACCATACCCGCTAATGATCAAAATCCAGGAAAGAGACATTAAATTCTACAACCACCTAAAAGCAAGCGATTCCCAAACCTTCCATAACAAAGCCATCACCTACAGAGAGATGAACCTAGAGAAGAGTCCCCTCAGCCAGCTGGTCCTGGGGCTCTGTTAACAAACACACCCCACAGAGCCCCAGGACAGTAACACAATTACACCTAACCAAATCATGAGAAAACAAAAAGATAATTACTTGACCCATTTGAAAAAACTAACCAAAAAAACTAAGCAAACTGGAATGCTATTTGTCCCTTAACACAAGAACTGCTGGGCCACAAGGAACCCCCCTTCAATCTAACAAGCAGTCATTTAGACAGCAACATTTTAACAGTGTTATTAATATATATATATATATATATCATATATGCTATCGCAAAAAAATTATAATTTGGTTGTTTATGAAGGTTAGAATACGATTAACATTAGAATACGATTTTAATTTGATTTCAAATATACAATATATACAATTGATTTCAAATATACAAAATATACAATAGCATGTTCATTAGTTTATGTTACTGTCGGATATATGTCAAACACAAAAAACACCAAAATTCAAGTGTTCAATACATTCTTTTTGTGGGATGCCTTTGTTACAACTATGAAACAGAAAGCATGTGTGTTAAAACACGGAAAAAGCTTCTATTTATAACTACTAAATAAAATACCCCATTCCACAGACGCACGGTGAGCAATTAGAAAACGTCAGTAGTGTGCTCGAGAAATAGTGAAAATCTGCACAAAACCAATAATGGCATTGTAATGAATATAAAAGTGTCGATATATGACAGCAGTCAAATATTGTCTGCACTTGTTCCAAACGTCGGATTCCATGGCAAATGTGTATGTTTCCAGGCGTCACGTTCTCGTTTCTCTGTCATCAAAATGGAGGTAACGCATGATCTCTCTGGAACGATTCCGTGACATGGTTTTTCCAAAGAATGGTATCCCACACACGTCTGAGCAGAAGCTCTCCGTACACACGCGCGTTCCGCCGAATGCTCCACGCACATACAGGAATGAAATGAACGCTTCCAGGTCATCAACAGGCAGCTTCCAGGTCATCAACAGGCAGTGTCTCCTTGCTCCCTCTGCACCTCAGCCACAGTAAAGTGGGCTGTGCGTCCATGCCACGTAAACAACGAGTGTGTTGCCGATATTGATTTTAGCCGGAGATGTATAGTGCCTGCTTGCTCAGTGATGACATTTAGTGCTGATAAATCGGCCCGTAGCATTGTCACCGGCTTATTCTATCCAAACGGTGCCATCCCTTTCTAATGCTCAACATTTCCTTTGGTGGTGGCGCGGGCAACTGCTCAGCGAGCACCGCTCTGGCTGTTTAACGCTTAGACCTCGCATGTATAGGCTCAGACGGAGGCCCAGAATCAGAAGGATAATCATCAGAGATGTCATGATTCATTTCTTCCCCACCACCTGAGTTGTTTTCAGTCAGATGTTGTAGCATCCGTTCGTCTCGGCCTTTTTGCCGTTGTAAATTTTTTGACACTCTCACTGCGTAGGAGTCGACTGAGTCTACAGTGGCGCGTGGATTGATATAGGGTACATACCGTTTTGAGATTACAATTAGAACATACAGTATCAATAAAATTTTATGGGCAGCCCTGTTCTTCATTCACAACTGGTGATTACATAATTATGCATCGTTCGCTTCCCCTCGCTCATCAACTCACCCATTCTCCCCAATCATACTCGACTCCATTTATTTCATCTGTTATGTGTGTGAAATTAGTTTGGGTATAGTTTATGTTCAGTTGAGGCAATTATCAGGGTGATTATCAACTGGGCTCGGGCACCTTCCACTGTCGGGAGGAGGAGGGGCAATGGGGGAAAACCTTTTTAAAAAATGACATGCCCTCTTAAAACTGGTTGTAACTCCAGTTCTGTTTATGATATTACAATTCTAACAGCAGTATGTAATATAGACTTATTTAGCAAATGGTCAGTCACAGTGGTATTCTGCCACTGTGTACTCTCTGTTAACACTAGATTCACTAAAGCATTCATTTGACTGCTCATGATTTTCTATTTTTGTTATTACGCTGCCATTTTTTAAGTCACGCCCCCCTCTGTCCTTCACCAAAATGAAGGAACGCTTTGACTATGTACAGACTCAGTGAGCATAGCCTTGCTATTGAGAGAGGCTGCCGTAGGCAGACCTGGTTCTCGATAGAAGACTGAGGTGCACTTCCTAACCTCCTGCCAAATGTATGACCATATTAGAGACACATACAGGGCCTTCAGAAAGTATTCACACCCCTTGACATTTTCCACATTTTGTTGAGTTACAACCTAAAATGGATTAAATTGAGATTTTTGTCACTGGCCTACACACAATACCCCATAATGTCAAAGTGGAATTATGTTTTTAGAAATGTGTACAAATGAAGCAAAAATGAAAGGCTGAAACGTCAACACCTTTTATGGCAAGCCTAAATAAGTTCAAGAGTAAAAAAAAAAAAAAAAGGTCACAAAATAATTACCTGGACTCACTCTATGCTTGGTATGTCAACAGCACCGCCCTCGATCGCATGGCGCTACAGAGGGTGGTGCGGACACCCCAATACGTCACTGGGGCCGAGCTCCCTGCCATCCAGGACCTCTATACCAGGCGGTGTGAAAGGAGACTGTTCTCTTTGCTTCCGCACGGCAAGCGGTACCAGTGCATGAAGTCTGACACCAATAGGCTCCTGAACAGCCTCTATCCCCAAGTCATGAGACTATTTAAATAGCTAACAGAATGGCTACGTGGACTGAGTAGACGCATGTAATTTAAAAAATGTTTTGCCTTGTCTCTATGCACACCTACAGGACTCTACACACTCACTGACACTCCTAACACACACACATAACATGCACACACATCAGGGTTTCCTTAGGAAACTGTGGGGACGGAAATGTGTGTCCGGCACCATTTTCGTTTAACCGGGCATTTAAGAAATGTACTGGATTCATATGCATTGGGTGTGTAACCTGATTAGGGCGTCCACACACGGTACTCAGAATGCCAGAAATCACTTTTAGTTTCTGCTAAGATGAATTAACAGAACATGCAATGGCGTGCATCATTCTTACCGAATCCCCATGAGATGTTATAATACATAGGTGGCACTTCCGCCCGGCTAGGGGAAGCTTTCCCTAAAGTACATTGAATTAAACTGCTAAAATTATATAGCCTAAATAGCTCATTTACATATGTAAATAAACTGATTCAAAATAGGGTACTACATCAGAAAGCATGATTTGGCCACACAGTCCACACTTCTTAAACGAAAAAAAGGCTGTGGCTTTAAAATCGCATAGCCTACAGTCAAGAGTCTTAAGAGTCTATTGACACACCCGTGCGTTTATCTGAGTAACATAATAAAACAATCCCCATCAAAATGTCAGTTTAAATTAGAGATACATTTTTTTTTTGTATCGGCTGCATCCGCCTATGTCGGCCTTCCGCATCTGCGGTGGAAGGTGGCCGAGCCGTAGCGGTGTTCGTCAGACCACGAGACGTCCGGAAAAATATATGACCCCGCCGTGTAAAGGGGAGACTCTCACAAACACGATGGTGGTCTCCGTTTTGCTCTACGCCCCCCACAAGCCCCGCGGGACTGGTCTGAATTTGGTATCGCTGATGTACAAACTTCTGTGGCGTCCAAACCGTTTGGGCTACAAACCAACATGACCCCACTGTGTAAAGGGGAGACTCTCACAAAACAGATGGTGTTCTCCGTTTTGCTCTACGACCCCCACAAGTGTCATGGGACTCATCGGAAGCTAACCCATACAAATGAATGGAAGTATGGAGGTAGATGATTCTAACAAAAATAAGGGGTTAAATATGTGACCATCTTAATACAATCCCATATGTTAGCTTAGAAGAAGCTAGCAATGATCAACAAACAATTTGACAGTGCTTGAAGAATTTTGAAAATAATAAAAAATGGGCAAATGTCGCCCAATCCAGGTGTGGAACACTCTTAGAGACTTACCCAGAAAGACTCACAGCTGTAAACGCTGCCAAATGTGATTCTAACGTGTATTGACTCAGTGGGTTGAATACTTATCTAATCATGATACTGTATATGAGTGTTTTTCCCCCCACTTTGACATCAAGAGTATTTTGTGCCGATCACTAGCAAGAAATGACACCGTTTAATCCCATTTAGTCACAACAAATGGGGATAAAGTCCAGGGGTGTGAATACTTTGACGGCTCTGTAGCATATTTCCCTCAGATTACACAGACCTGAATTTGAAAACAAATCCAATCTTGATAAACTCCCATATCTATTCGGTGAAATACCACAGTGCACCATCACAGCAGCAAGATGTGTGACCTGTTGCCACAAGAAAAGGGCAACCAGTGAAGAACAAACACCATTGTAAATACAACCTAATGTCAACATGTTTCCCATGCCAATAAAGCCCATTGAATTGAAAGAGAAAGAAAGAATTGGCTGCAATATGGAACTGTTTAGGTGTGGGGGTGGGGAAGGAGGGAGGAGGGGCAGACATGTGACCCAGCTGCAGCAGATTCCTCACAGAGGTGTGGTCCCCCAATCAGCCTAGGTGTGGCTCCACTCACACGCACACACACACCCCATCCCCCCACCACACACACCCCTCCCCCTTCACACATGCTGTCCTCTCCCAATGCCCATTGTAGAAGAACAGAGACCCCTCTATAGCCACAAAAGTAAGCAGTGAGCTCAATGTGATGCGACACCTCTGACTAGCTAGCTAACCACGACAGACAGAGAGCAGTAGATCCACAAAGAGTCAGTCGGGAAGGCTACAGGCTCAGGATGGCTAACTGGGCTAGCTTCCTCTCTCCCTCCCTTCTCTTCCACTGGGAGAATCTCAATGGCATACTCCTCGCTCCTTCTCAAAACTCATTGGATGAGAAAGCCAGCGGTCCCTCCCTTCTGACCTTCTCCTCCAATGGGTTTTGAGAAAGAGGCGAGGAAGAGGACGCAATGAGTATGCAATTGAGATTCTCCCCCTTTCTCTCTATCTGTACTAGGCTACTTCCTGTGTTCACCCAGCGCTTTGAGAAGAGAGAGCTGAGATGCCAGCTGAGGGGGCAAGGGGCTTGGGGGACTGTTTGTATGCATGTGTCAGAGAGAAAGAGAGAGACATGGGGGCTAAGGGTATGTGGGGTATGCTTGTGTCTCCCCTCACCTGGGACCTCACACTGTGGGGAGTTCCAGGAATAAAGAGGGTGGGGTGGGTGGGGGTGGGTGGGACCCCCCCCAGCCCTGCTTGTCCCACTACAGGAAGTTACAGAGAGAGAGGGGGAGGGAGGAGAGGGTGTGGTGGGTGTGACCCCAGCCCTGTTTTTCCCACCACAGGAAGTTACAGAGAGAGAGGGGGAGGGAGGAGAGGGTGGGGTGGGTGGGACCCCAGCCCTGTTTTTCCCACCACAGGAAGTTACAGAGAGAGAGGGGAGGGAGGAGAGGGTGGGGTGGGTGGGACCCCAGGGTGGGGTGGGTGGGACCCCAGCCCTGTTTTTCCCACTACAGGAAGTTACAGAGAGAGAGGGGGAGGGAGGGAGAGAAGGGGGGAGGGAGGGGAGAGAGAGGGAGGAGGGAGGGGGAAGAGAAAGTAGAAGGCAGAAGGGTGAAGAGAGCATGGGGAGAGAAAGAGGGTGGGATAGAGGGAAGGGGAACAGAAACAGAATCGGGAGTGAGAGGGATAGAGGCAGGGAATGAGGGGCAGACAAAAAGATGAAGAAAAAGAGAGAGCGTGACGAGTGTCAGAGAGGGGAAGACCGTGTGTGACAGAGAGCGAGAGGGGGGAACAGAGTGACTATTTGGGTCAGTGCTCTTCCCTCCTCTCCTCCCCTGTCGCCACACCTCGTGGCTGCCTGGCTGTGTCCCTCCCTGTGGGTACCGCACGTGGGCACAGTGTGGCCTGTCGTCTGGAACACACACGCCTGTATCCCACAGACACAAAATTAGACACAGGAGTCTCTGGGACCATTGTGGCTTTAACAGCACACAGTGACACAAGGCCCATCACAGTGCCATCTGTTTTGTCACCAAAGCCCCGTATACTACCCACCACTGCGACCTGTATGCTCTCACTGCGACTTGTATGCTCTCGCTACATATTTGTCACCAAACCCACTGACTCCAGGTCATCTATAAGTCTTTGCTAGGTAAAGCCCTGCCTTATCTCAGCTCACTGGTCACCATAGCAACACCCACCCGTAGCAAGCGCTCCAGCAGGTATATCTCACTAGTCATCCCCAAAGCCAACACTTCCTTTGGCTGCCTTTCCTTCCAGTTCTCTGCTGCCAATGACTGGAACGAATTGCAAAAATCACTGAAGCTGGAGTCTTATATCTCCCTCTCTAACTTTAAGCATCAGCTGTCAGAGCAGCTTACCGATCTCTGCACCTGCACACAGTCCATCTGTAAATAGCCCACTCAACTACCTCCGCCCCATATTGTTATTTATCTTCTTGCTCATTTGCACCCCAGTATCTCTACTCGCACATCATCATCTGCACATCTATCACTCCAGTGTTTATTTGCTAAATTGTAATTATTTCGCCACTATGGCCTTTTTATTGCCTTACCTCCCTAATCTTGCTACATTTGCACACACTGTACATATATTTTTCTATTGTGTTATTGACTGTACGTCTGTTTATCCCATGTGTAACTCTGTGTTGTTGTTTGTGTCGCACTGCTTTGCTTTATCTTGGCCAGGTCGCACTTGTAAATGAGAACTTGTTTTCAACTGGCCTACCTGGTTAAATAAAGGTGAAATAAAAAAAACTAAATATAAAAAATTGCCATTGACTATGAGGTGAGGAAAATGGGATAGATCCAGACTGAAGGAAGTGACAGTACGTTCTGTCTACTGTAACTGTACCGCGACTTCATGTTGGTTCAGTATGAAGTAAGACAGTTTATGGTTTACCATCGCGACTCACAGATGACACAGCTGACACAAATAGAAGACCACAGCCAAGAGGCGACTGAGGGGAAGAGAACACAGACAGACACATAATAAAACGCTCTGTCTCGCACGCACGCACGCGCACACACACAAATTACACCGCATATACAGCAAACACGTGCACACACAGTGACCTGGCCTTGCCCCCTCTCCTCCAGTTTCAGTGCTGCCTCTCAGTGGCTGCTATGAAGTCTGCCACTCTGACCTCTGTGTCTTCTGCTTAACAGTCATAATGAATAAGGAGCATAATTCTAGTGGGCACTCTGGACACACACACACACACACACACACACAGTCTTCCTCTGGTGGAGAGTAGCAGATCAACACACTTCCACGTAAGAGAGAAAACGTCCTGTTTACCATGCAGGCGGATGAGGGAGGGAGGTTTCTAGGCTCTGGTCTTAGGTTCTGCAGGCGGATGAGGGAGGGAGGTTTCTAGGCTCTAGTCTTAGGTTCTGCAGGCGGAGGAGGGAGGGAGGTTTCTAGGCTCTAGTCTTAGGTTCTGCAGGCGGAGGAGGGAGGGAGGTTTCTAGGCTCTAGTCTTAGGTTCTGCAGGCGGAGGAGGGAGGGAGGTTTCTAGGCTCTAGTCTTAGGTTCTGCAGGCGGATGAGGGAGGGAGGTTTCTAGGCTCTGGTCTTAGGTTCTGCAGGCGGATGAGGGAGGGAGGTTTCTAGGCTCTAGTCTTAGGTTCTGCAGGCGGAGGAGGGAGGGAGGTTTCTAGGCTCTAGTCTTAGGTTCTGCAGGCGGATGAGGGAGGGAGGATTCTAGGCTCTAGTCTTAGGTTCTGCAGGCGGAGGAGGGAGGGAGGTTTCTAGGCTCTAGTCTTAGGTTCTGCAGGCGGATGAGGGAGGGAGGATTCTAGGCTCTAGTCTTAGGTTCTGCAGGCGGATGAGGGAGGGAGGTTTCTAGGCTCTAGTCTTAGGTTCTGCAGGCGGATGAGGGAGGGAGGTTTCTAGGCTCTAGTCTTAGGTTCTGCAGGCGGATGAGGGAGGGAGGTTTCTAGGCTCTAGTCTTTTATTTTTATTTTTTTATTTTACCGTTATTTTACCAGGTAAGTTGACTGAGAACACGTTCTCATTTGCAGCAACGACCTGGGGAATAGTTACAGGGGAGAGGAGGGGGATGAATGAGCCAATTGTAAACTGGGGATTATTAGGTGACCATGATGGTTTGAGGGCCAGATTGGGAATTTAGCCAGGACACCGGGGTTAACACCCCTACTCTTACAATAAGTGCCATGGGATCTTTAATGACCTCAGAGAGTCAGGACACCCGTTTAACGTCCCATCCGAAAGTCGGCACCCTACACAGGGCAGTGTCCCCAATCACTGCCCTGGGGCATTGGGATATTTTTTTTTAGACCAGAGGAAAGAGTGCCTCCTACTGGCCCTCCAACACCACTTCCAGCAGCATCTGGTCTCCCATCCAGGGACTGACCAGGACCAACCCTGCTTAGCTTCAGAAGCAAGCCAGCAGTGGTATGCAGGGTGGTATGCTGCTGGCTTATACTTATACTTATATATATTCTGCAGGCGGATGAGGGAGGGAGGATTCTAGGCTCTAGTCTTAGGTTCTGCAGGCGGATGAGGGAGGGAGGTTTCTAGGCTCTAGTCTTAGGTTCTGCAGGCGGATGAGGGAGGGAGGTTTCTAGGCTCTAGTCTTATGTTCCACTAGGCTCAAAAGCTCTACCACTGTTTGCTTATCCTCCATATGACACCTAGAGCACTGGGTGAGAGGAGAAGAGGGGGTGGAGAGGAGAAAAAGGAGGGGAGAAAGGATGAGATGAGAAAAATAAAATAGGTATGAGAGAGGAGAGGAGAACAGAGAGCTAGAGGGGTAGTAGGAGAGAGAGGAGAGGAGAACAGAGAGCTAGAGGGGTAGTAGGAGAGAGAGGAGAGGGAACAGAGAGCTAGAGGGATAGTAGGAGAGAGAGGAGAGGGAACAGAGAGCTAGAGGGGTAGTAGGAGAGAGAGGAGGGAACAGAGAGCTAGAGGGGTAGTAGGAGAGAGAGGAGAGGGAACAGAGAGCTAGAGGGGTAGTAGGAGAGAGAGGAGAGGGAACAGAGAGCTAGAGGGGTAGTAGGAGAGAGAGGAGAGGGAACAGAGAGCTAGAGGGATAGTAGGAGAGAGAGGAGAGGGAACAGAGAGCTAGAGGGGTAGTAGGAGAGAGAGGAGGGAACAGAGAGCTAGAGGGGTAGTAGGAGAGAGAGGAGAGGGAACAGAGAGCTAGAGGGGTAGTAGGAGAGAGAGGAGAGGGAACAGAGAGCTAGAGGGGTAGTAGGAGAGAGAGGAGAGGGAAGAGAGAGCTAGAGGGGTAGTAGGAGAGAGAGGAGAGGGAACAGAGAGCTAGAGGGATAGTAGGAGAGAGAGGAGAGGGAACAGAGAGCTAGAGGGGTAGTAGGAGAGAGAGGAGGGAACAGAGAGCTAGAGGGGTAGTAGGAGAGAGGAGAGGGAACAGAGAGCTAGAGGGGTAGTAGGAGAGAGAGGAGAGGGAAGAGAGAGCTAGAGGGGTAGTAGGAGAGAGAGGAGAGGGAACAGAGAGCTAGAGGGGTAGTAGGAGAGAGAGGAGGCTGTGAGGTTCACAGCGATCCGTTACACAATCACTGTAACTGGAGCTGTAAGGCTGGAGTCCACTCACCACCCACCCCTCTTGCCTCCCCCTACATGGCTAGGGCATGGGGCTGGGGCTGAGGATGATGTTAAAGATTCAATGTATAGCCAATTAGAATTTGTGGTCTGTATATTTCATAATTTCATTTAGGATACCATCAACAACACAGGCCTTTTTGGTTTGGAGGGTTTGTATTTTGTCCTGTAGTTCCTTTAATGCAATTGGACAATCCAGTGGGTTCTGGTAGTCTTTCAAAACTGATAAGATTTGTAATTGATCATGTATATGTTTTTACTTTGTCAGCTCAGGTATTCGATCCAGCAACCATTCGGTTAGTGGCCCAACGCTCTAACCACTAGGCTACCTGCTGGTACTGTGTGTGTGTGTGTGTGTGTGTGTGTGTGTGTGTGTGTGTGTGTGTGTGTGTGTGTTCGTGCGTATATATATATATATATATATATATATATATATATATATATATATATATATATATATATATACTGTATATATATATATATACTGTATATATATATATAAAATTAAGAAATATCAGAATTGAGCAATGCCAGAGACAGGAATACAGTGGGGCAAAAAAGTATTTTGTCAGCCACCAATTGTGCAAGTTCTCCCACTTAAAAAGATGAGGCCTGTAATTTTCATCATAGGTACACTTCAACTATGACAGACAAAATGAGAAAAAAAAATCCAGAAAATCACATTGTAGGATTTTTAATGAATTTATTTGCAAATTATGGTGGAAGGTTTTAGGTTTGTAATTTTGATTTGGAGTGAAGGTTGTTGTAGAGGGTAGTATCCTCTGTAAGTCTTTGCAACAAAAAAAATATTATTACATTTTTTTGGCAGAAAAAGTCAGGCTCTCTCTCTCTCTCTCTCAAGGTGGAGTAGGAGTGGGGTCAGAAGGAAGGGGGGCGAGGTGTGCAGCCTCAGTAACAGGAGGCTTGACATGGGGGGGGGGGGGGGGGGGGGGGAGAGAAGGGGTGGGGCGGGGCAATAAAGCTCCCTCTCTATAACTGTGTCCAGGGGGGAGGGATGTGACTGGAGAGAGGACAGTACACGCGCAGGCACGCAGGCGTGACCCCTTCAGACCACACGCTGTAACGTCTGACTGCTGATAGTTTTTCACACAATTCTTCATGTCTGAGCCCTCCCTCTCTTCCTACGGATATCATGGACCTCCAACCTCCTCAGATCCCCCTCTATCCACCAGTCTGTACAATATATGTGTCAACTCCACCAGCCCCAGCAAATTACCAATTGTCCCAGCCCCTTGCCCCAGCCCCAACATGTCCCAGCCACGGCTCAGTTTAGCATAGTAGTAGAACACACAGTACATGATACACATTATATCCAGGAAAACTAGCTGAGACCCAGCAGTAAGTACCAGGTGGCTACTTCTCACTACATACAGTCCCTCAACATAGACACCGAACACAAATAGAAATGCAACATATCAAGTGTTGGTCCCATCTTTCATGAGCTGAAATAGAAAGAGCCCAGATATTTTCCATACGCACAAATGTGTTCACATGCCTGTTAGTGAGCAGTTCTCTTTTGCCAAGACAATCCATCCAGCTGACAGGTGTGGCTTATCCAGAAGCGGATTAAACAGCATGATCACTACACAGGTGCACCTTGTGCGGGGCACTCTAAAATGTGCAGTTTTGTCACGCAGCACAATGACACGGATGTCTCAAGTTGAGGGAGCACCGAGTCGGCATGCTGACTGCAGGAATGTCCACCAGAGCTGTTGGCAGAGAATTGAATGTTCATTTCTCTACCATACGCAGTCGCTTTAGAAAATTTGTCAGTACGTTCAAACGGCCTCTGATCCCAGACCAAGTGTATGGTGTCGTGTGGGCGAGCGGTATGCTGATGTCAACGTTGTGAACAGAGTGCCCCATGGTGGCGGTGGGGTTATGGTATGGGCAGACATAAGCTACGGACAACGAACACAATTGCATTTTATCGACGGCAATGTGAATGCACAGAGATACCATGACGAGATCCTGAGGCCCATTGTCCTGCCATTCATCCGCTGCCATCACCTCATGTTTCAGCATGATAAAGCACAGCCCCAAGTCGCAAGGATCAGTACACAATTCCTGGAAGCTGAAAATGTCCCAGTCCTTCCATGGCCTGAATACTCACCAGACATGTCACCCATTGAGCATGTTTGGGATGCTCTGGATCAACATGTATGACAGCATGTTCCAGTTCCCACCAATACCCAGTAACTTCACACAGCCTTTGAAGAGGAGGGGGACAACATTCCACAGGCCACAATCAACTCTATGCAAAGGAGATGTGTCGCGCTGCATGAGGCGGTCACACCAGATACTGACTGGTTTTCTGATCCACGTTTTCTGATCCACGTTTCTGATCCAAAGGTATCTGTTACCAACAGATGCATATCTGTATTCCCAGTCATGTGAAATCCATAGAATAAGGTCTACTTAATTTTTTTCAAATCTCTTTTCTATGTTGCGTTTCTATTTTTGTTCAGTATAGAAGTGTGTGTGTTTAACCATCATCTGTTTACGGAGGAGGCGCATCGTGTGTCTCTGTATCTGTGTGCACATGTAGTGTTTAACATGAGTGTGTCTGTGTGGGTCTGCATGCCCATGTGCCTATATGTGTGTGTATGAACGTGTGCCTGTGTGTGTGTGTGTGCCGTTTTAAACACAGTGCCTTCAGAAAGTATTCACAACCCTTGACATTTTCCAAATGTTGTTGTGTTACATCCTGAATTTAAAAATGTATTACATTTAGATTTAGCGCCACAGGCCTACACACAACACCCCATAATGTCAAAGTGACTAGCCTACACACAACACCCCATAATGTCAAAGTGACTAGCCTACACACAACACCCCATAATGTCAAAGTGACTGGCCTACACACAACACCCCATAATGTCAAAGTGACTGGCCTACACACAACACCCCATAATGTCAAAGTGACTGGCCTACACACAACACCCCATAATGTCAAAGTGACTAGCCTACACACAACACCCCATAATGTCAAAGTGACTAGCCTACACACAACACCCCATAATGTCAAAGTGACTGGCCTACACACAACACCCCATAATGTCAAAGTGACTGGCCTACACACAACACCCCATAATGTCAAAGTGACTGGCCTACACACAACACCCCATAATGTCAAAGTGACTGGCCTACACACAACACCCCATAATGTCAAAGTGACTGGCCTACACACAACACCCCATAATGTCAAAGTGACTAGCCTACACACAACACACCAATATGTCAAAGTGACTGGCCTACACACAACACCCCATAATGTCAAAGTGACTGGCCTACACACAACACCCCATAATGTCAAAGTGACTGGCCTACACACAACACCCCATAATGTCAAAGTGACTGGCCTACACACAACACCCCATAATGTCAAAGTGACTGGCCTACACACAACACCCCATAATGTCAAAGTGACTAGCCTACACACAATACCCCATAATGTCAAAGTGAATGGCCTACACACAATACCCCATAATGTCAAAGTGACTGGCCTACACACAATACCCCATAATGTCAAAGTGACTGGCCTACACACAACACCCCATAATGTCAAAGTGACTGGCCTACACACAATACCCCATAATGTCAAAGTGACTGGCCTACACACAATACCCCATAATGTCAAAGTGACTGGCCTACACACAACACCCCATAATGTCAAAGTGACTAGCCTACACACAATACCCCATAATGTCAAAGTGACTGGCCTACACACAATACCCCATAATGTCAAAGTGACTAGCCTACACACAACACCCCATAATGTCAAAGTGACTGGCCTACACACAATACCCCATAATATCAAAGTGACTGGCCTACACACAATATCCATAATGTCAAAGTGACTGGCCTACACACAACACCCCATAATGTCAAAGTGACTGGCCTACACACAATACCCCATAATGTCAAAGTGACTGGCCTACACACAATACCCCATAATGTCAAAGTGACTGGCCTACACACAACACCCCATAATGTCAAAGTGACTAGCCTACACACAATACCCCATAATGTCAAAGTGACTGGCCTACACACAATACCCCATAATGTCAAAGTGACTAGCCTACACACAACACCCCATAATGTCAAAGTGACTGGCCTACACACAATACCCCATAATATCAAAGTGACTGGCCTACACACAATACCCCATAATATCAAAGTGACTGGCCTACACACAATACCCCATAATGTCAAAGTGACTAGCCTACACACAACACCCCATAATGTCAAAGTGACTGGCCTACACACAATACCCCATAATATCAAAGTGACTGGCCTACACACAATATCCATAATGTCAAAGTGACTGGCCTACACACAACAGCCTATAATGTCAAAGTGACTGGCCTACACACAACACCCCATAATGTCAAAGTGACTGGCCTACACACAACACCCCATAATGTCAAAGTAGAATTATGTTTTTAATAAGTATTCAACCTCTTTGTTATGGCAAGCCTAAATAAGTTCAGGAGTAAAAATGTGCTTAACAAGTCACATAATAAGTTGCATGGACTCACTCTGTGTGCAATAATAGCGTTTGACATAATGTTGGAATGACTGCCTCATCTCTGTACCCCCACACATACAATCATCTGTAATGTCCCTCAGTCAAGCAGTGAATTTCAAAACACAGATTCCACCACAAAGACCACCACAAAGTTTTCTAATGCCTCGCAAAGAAGGGAACCTTCTTGAATATCAGGCATTGAATATCCCTTCGAGCATGGTGAAGTTATTAATTACACGTTGGATGGTGTATCAAGACACCCAGTCACTATAAAGATAGAGGCATCCTTCCTAACCCAGTTGCCGGAGAGGAAGGAAACTGCTAAGGGATTTCAACATGAGGCCAATGGTGACTTTAAAATAGTTATAGAGTTTAATGGCTGTGATAGGATCAAACCGAGGCTGGATCAACAACGTTGTAGTTACTCCACAACACTAACCTAAATGACAGAGTGAAAAGAAGGAAGCATGTACAGAATAAAATATTCCAAAACATGCATCATGTGTGCAACAAGGCACTAAAGTAAAACTGCCAAAAATGTGGCAAAGAAATTAAATTGATGTCCTGAATACAAAGCGTTATGTTCGGGGCAAATTCAACACACCACCGAGTACCACTCTTCAAGCATGGTGGTGTCTGCATCATGTTATGGGTGTGCTTGTCATTGGCAAGGTCTAGGGTTTTCATGTTGATAAAAAGAAAATGAATGGAGCTAAGTACAGGCAACATCCAGACACTGGGAGACAAATTCACCTTCCAGACGGAAACTAACCTAAAACACAAGGCCAAATATACACTGGAGTTGCTTACAAAGACGGCACTGAATGTTCCTGAGTGGCCTAGTTTGAGTTTTGACTTAAATTGTCTCGAAAATCAATGGCAAGACTTGAAAATGGCTTTCCAGCAATGAGCAATGACCAACCTGACAGAGCTTGAAGACTTTTTTTAATAATAATGTGCAAATATTGTACATTCCAGGTGTGCAAAGCTCTTAGAGACTTACTCAGAGAGACTCAGAGCTGTAATCGCTGCCAAAATGGATTCTAACATGTATTGACAAAAATGTTTTCATTATGGGTTATAGTGTGTAAATCCATTTTGAATTCAGGCTGTAACACAACACAATGTAGAATAAGTCAAGGTGTATGAATACTTTCTACTTTCTGAAGGCACTGTATATACGAGGCGGCAGGTAGCCTAGTGGTTAGAGCGTTGGGCCAGTAACCGAAAGGTTGCTAGATCGAATCCCCGAGCTGACAAGGTAAAAATCTGTCATTCTGCCCCTAAACAAGGGGCAGAATGTTCCTAGGCTGTTCCTAGGCTGTCATTGAAAATAAGAATTTGTTATTAACTGACTTGCCTAGTTAAATAAAGGTAAAATAAATAAATAAAAAACAACAAAATGTGGAATTAAGTATGAATACTTTCTGAAGGCACTATCTACATTTTAATTTTGTATGTCAGGGCAGTGTGTGTGTTGTAAGGGCAGCCCTGGGGCACACAGTGTTCTGTACCAGCCAACGCCATCCCTCCCTTGTTCCCTCCCTGCCCCTCTGTCCTGCATATGGCCAACTGCACTAACACACAGAGCGACAGAAGGGAGAGCGAGAGAGAGAGAGAGGGTGTGCAGCAAGAAGGAGAGAGCAATGGGACAGGATAGAAAGAGAGCACCACTGCGTCACTGACTGCCTCCTCCGCTGTGTGTCACTAACCTCGCTCTCTCTCTAATATGGTCATACATTTGTCTCTCTCTCTCTCTTTTTTTCCTCTCTGCTGCTCCCCCATCCCCCACCCCCCAAGCCAACCCCACACAGATGTGCCCTTACATGTGTATCCTCCTCTCTGCCTCCCTCAGTCACTCCCTCTCCCGGACCCACCCTGTCCCACCCTCTCCCGGTTCCACCCTGTCCCTCCCTCTCTCACTCTTTCCCCCTGTCTATTGCTCTCTGCCTGGCTTTGGCAGTGGTTCTTAAAGAGCGACTGCCCCTAAAACCAACAAATCCCTTTTAAAAACGGCCTATGTGGCATCGATATGATACAGAAACATTTATTCTGGTGTAAACATTGCCTACAAAGTGTGATTTTGGATCATTTTGGTCATAAAGTCAGTCTCGTCCAAAACGGAGTATGGAACCTCAGTGCGTCACAATGAGTAAATTAAGGTTGGGTTTAGATTATACAATTATGTCAACAAATCATGCCCCCTTTTGCCACGCTCCACGTGCAAATCGCCCCTCCACCCACTCCACTTCCCTTCATTAAATGGGGTTCCGTTGTTTTATTGCCCCCCCCAGCGAGTTCAAAAGGTCACGGTTGTTGGAGACTGAATAGTCCTAGCTATACGGATTGACCAACTATGGTTTGCATGCCCTGCCGAAGGTCCCGATCTTGTGGAATCGGTGGTTGGATTTCGTTGGTCCCCAGTGGTGGTGAGTATACCAGCAGCCAAACCATAGACTGCTGGTTATGTATATTTTGATAATCATTATCACTATCATTCCTAGCATAACTGGCGTTAGCTAGCTAGCTACCTAACTAGCTCGCTGGTTAACGTTAGCCTACCTCAATACGGGCCCCGTGTGGCTCAGTTGGTAGAGCATGGCGCTTGCAACGCCAGGGTTGTGGGTTCGATTCCCACGGGGGGCCAGTACAAAAAAGTATGAATGTATGTACTTGTAAGTCGCTCTGGATAAGAGCGTCTGCTAAATGCCTTAAATGTAAATGTAAAACTCGGATTTGGCTTGGAAACACGATAACAAGTCAAAAGAAAGCAAATAATTAGTAATAAAACCTTAGTAATAAAACATTTCGGCATGATTGTGATGTCGCCAGACTGACTTTAGATGCAGTATAACTTTAGCCAGCTAACTAAGACTGAGGGGACCACTGTATTTTACCTTGCTAACATTAGCATTGCCAGCTATTTGACTAACTTTGCTAGTAACAGTAATTGCAACATTGCCATCTCTCTTAAGGTAATTTTACAACGTCATAATATGGCAAATTTGTTTCCTTCTAATTATTTGCCTACTTTACCAATGTCATCGTATATCCATGCCACTCTAAATTGGTGTAATTTAGACTAAACAGTCACAATAGTCTGAGGTTCAACCCATGTCTAGGGCACAAGTAAATATTAGATGCAGCTATGGTGGTACTAGCTAACTCATGTCTGACTACAACAACGTACTAACTAGCAACAACAAACTCAAAACCAACCCAGGGCCATAGCAAAACATGTCACAGTTGGTTGCATACTGTAATGGTGTCACTGGCCTGAATCTAATCCATTCTGGAGTCAGTCAGTCTACATCTGTAAAGCATAGAATTAGCTTCCAAACGAGATTACGATATTTTCTCAAGCTATGTTTATAATTGAGGGATGATGACAATCGTTGACCCTGTTTTTCTGTTCGACAAAGTGCACAGTTGGGTGTCAGATGGATCCCCTGGTCATGAATGGATGCCGGGACCTACCAGAAGGAGCAAAGGTGGCTATCATAACCTGTCCAGCAATGTGATTGCAATGGAATAGGGACTTCCAAAAATAATTTCATTCACCGTTCACTTGCAGTTTTCACAGCTTGTCAGGCAAGACCTCAGAATACAAGTGTGTCATGCGACACAAGTACCCTTGTGATTAGAGGTTGACTGTTTGAATTTTTTCTGAGGTGGCAGATTTTCAACCAAGCTCTCATTGAAATTACAGCGAGAGATTGATGAGTTTTCACTTCCCTTCACCATATAATGTCCAGGGCATAACCTAGCCTGGTGGAACCAGCCTGATCCCTGGGTTCACCATATAATGTCCAGGGCATAACCTAGCCTGGTGGAACCAGCCTGATCCCTGGGTTCACCATATAATGTCCAGGGCATAACCTAGCCTGGTGGAACCAGCCTGATCCCTGGGTTCACCAAATAATGTCCAGGGCATAACCTAGCCTGGTGGAACCAGCCTGATCCCTGGGTTCACCATATAATGTCCAGGGCATAACCTAGCCTGGTGGAACCAGCCTGATCCCTGGGTTCACCATATAATGTCCAGGGCATAACCTAGCCTGGTGGAACCAGCCTGATCACAGGGTTCACCATATAATGTCCAGGGCATAACCTAGCCTGGTGGAACCAGCCTGATCCCTGGGTTCACCATATAATGTCCAGGGCATAACCTAGCCTGGTGGAACCAGCCTGATCCCTGGGTTCACCAAATAATGTCCAGGGCATAACCTAGCCTGGTGGAACCAGCCTGATCCCTGGGTTCACCATATAATGTCCAGGGCATAACCTAGCCTGGTGGAACCAGCCTGATCACAGGGTTCACCATATAATGTCCAGGGCATAACCTAGCCTGGTGGAACCAGCCTGATCACCATATAATGTCCAGGGCATAACCTAGCCTGGTGGAACCAGCCTGATCCCTGGGTTCACCATTCTATTTCACTTCATATTTTATAATATCTGAAGGCTGATCATAACCACCATTGTTAATGTAATCAGTAGTGTTTGTGTGAGTGACAGACCAGTATCTTTGTTGAGGTGCCAGGAGTTGATCTACGCTGCTATGCCCATCAACAGGGCTCTGGCAAAGAACTCACCTCCAGGCTCACCTCTTGCCTGCTCACCAACGGTCGTCGATGGGGAGATCGGAATTAGGAAGGTTTAGTCTGACTTTATTTTTTAAACTTTGACATAGGTGATATCTGACACACAAACAGGTACTATCCTAACTTCCATTGGGAATAGAACAGTGACTGTGTGTCAGATATCTCCTGTCCTAACTTCCATTGGTAATAGAACAGTGACTGTGTGTCAGAGTGCACCTGTCCTAACTGCCATTGGTAATAGAACAGTGACTGTGTCAGATATCACCTCTCCTAACTGCCATTGGTATCAGAACAGTGACTGTGTCAGATATCACCTGTCCTAACTGCCATTGGTAATAAAACAGTGACTGTGTGTTCACAGAAACATATATGCAGCCAGCACATGGAGACTTGCAAGATGATGATGAAGTCCAGACTGACAGATGGGCTTGACACTGATGTCCCTGAATGGAGAGAGACCTGGCACTCTGACAGACAGACTTGATACTGATGTCTCTGAATGGACAGATACCAAACAATAGAACGCAAGTATAAACACCATGGGACCACGCAGCCGTCATACCGCTCAGGAAGGAGACACGTTCTGTCTCCTAGAGATGAACGTACTTTGGTACGAAAAGTGCAAATCAATCCCAGAACAACATTAAAGGACCTTGTGAAGATGCTGTAGGAAACAGGTACAAAAGTATCTAAATCCACAGTAAAACGAGTCCAATATCGACAACCTGAAAAGCCGCTCAGCAAGGAAGAAGCCACTGCTCCAAAACTGCCATAAAAAAGCCAGACTGCGGTTTGCAACTACACATGGGGACAAAGATCGTACTTTTTGGAGAAATGTTCTCTGGTCTGATGATACAAAAATAGAACTGTTTGGCCATAATGACCATCATTATGTTTGGAGGAAAAAGGGGGAGGCTTGCAAGCAGAAGACCACCATCCCAACAATGAAGCACGGAGGTGGCAGCATCATGTTGTGGGGGTGCTTTGCTGCAGGAGGGACTGGTGCACTTCACAAAATAGATGGCATCATGAGGGTGGAAAATTATGTGGGTATATTGAAGCAACATCTCAAGACATCGGTCAGGAAGTTAAAGCTTGGTCGCAAATGGGTCTTCCAAATGGACAATGACCCCAAGCATACTTTCAAAGTTGTGGCAAAAAGGCTTAAGGACAACAAAGTCATGGTATTGGAGTGGCCATCACAAAGCCCAGACCTCAATACTATAGAACATTTGTGGGCAGAACTGAAAAAGCGTGTGCGAGCAAGGAGGCCTACAAACCTGACTCAGTTACAACAGCTCTGTCAGGAGGAATGGGCCAAAATTCCCCCAACTTATTGTGGGAAGCTTGTGGAAGGCTACCCGAAAAGTTTGACCCAAGTTAAACAATTTAAAGGCAATGCTAACAAATACTTATTGAGTGTATGTAAACTTCTGACCCACTGGGAATGTGATGAAAGAAATAAAAGCTGAAATAAATAATTCTCTCTACTTTTATTCTGACATTTCACATTCTTAAAATAAAGTGGTGATCCTAACTGACCTAAGACAGGGAATTTTACTAGAATTAAATGTCAGGAATTGTGAAAAACTGAGTTTAAATGTATTTGGCTAAGGTGTATGTAAACTTCTGACTGTATATCCTACCAACGGGACATTAAAAACTCTAAGTAATATCTTATGTTTCACCGAGTCGTGGTTGAACGACGACATGAATAACATACAGCTGGTGGGTTATACACTGTGTCGGCAGGATAGAACAGGAGTCTCTGGTAAGACAAGAGGTGGCAGTCTAGGTATATTTGTAAACAACAGCTGGTGCACAGATATCTTAGGAAGTTTCAAAGTTTTGCTCACCTGAGGTAGAGTATCTCATGATAAGCTGTACACCACACTATCTGTATTTTTCGTAGCTGTCTACATACCACCACAGACCGATGCTGGCACTAGGACCGCACTCAATGAGCTGTATACAGCCATAAGCAAACAGGAAAACTCTCATCCAGAGGCAGCGCTCCCAGTAGCCCGGGGACTTTAATGCCGGGAAACTCAAAACCGTTTTACCTCATTTCTACCAGCATGTTAAATGTGCAACCAGAGGGGGGGAAAAATCTCTAGACCACCTTTACTCCACACACAGAGACGCATACAAAGCTCTCCCTCGCCCTCCATTTGGAAAATCTGACCATAATTCTATCCTCCTGATTCCTGCTTACAAGCAAAAAATTTAGCAGGAAGCACCAGTGACTCGGTCAATAAAAAAAGTGGTCAGATGAAGCAGATGCTAAGCTACAGGACAATTTTGCTAGCACAGGCTGGAATATGTTCCGGGATTCTTCCGATGGCATTGAGGAGAACACCATAACATAACCATACCTACCATACATAAGAAATCCCGCTATGTCCTCTGATGAACCATCAAACAGGCAAAGCGTCAATACTGGACTAAGATCAAAACGTATTACACCGGTTCCGACGGTCGTCGGATGTGGCAGGGTTTGCAAACTATTATTCCAAAGGGAAGCACAGCCGAGAGCTGCCCAGTGACACAAGCCAACCAGATGAGCTAAATGCCTTCAATGCTCGCTTCGAGGCAAGTAACACTGGAACATGCATGAGGGCATCAGCTGTTCAGGACAACTGTGTGATCACACTCTCCGCAGCCGATGTGAGTAAGACCTTTAAACAGGTCAACGTTCACAAGGCCGCAGGGCCAGATGAATTACCAGGACATGTACTCCGAGCATGCGCTGACCAACTGGAAAGTGCCTTCACTGACATTTTCAACCTCTCCCTGTCCGAGTCTGTAATACCAACATGTTTCAAGCAGACCACCCTGTGCCCACGAACACGAAGGTAACCTGCCCAAATGACTACCGACACGTAGCACTCACGTCTGTAGCCATGAAGTGCTTTGAAACGCTGGTCATGGCTCACATCAACACCATTATCCCAGAAACCCTAGACCCACTCCAATTTGCATACCACCCCAACAGATCCACAGATGATGCAATCTCTATTGCACTCTATTACACTGCCCTTTCACCCCTGGCAAAAGGAACACCTGTGAGAATGCTATTCATTGACTACAGCTCAGCGTTCAACACCACAGTGCCCTCAAAGCTCATCAATAAGCTAAGGTCCCTGGGACTAAACACCTCCCTCTGCAACTGGATCCTGGACTTCCTGACGGGCCGTCGCCAGGTGATAAGGGTAGGTAACAACATATTCGCTACGCTGATCCTCAACACGGGGGGCCCCTCAGAGGTGCGTGCTCAGTCCCCTCCTGTACACCCTCTTCACTCATGACTGCACGGCCAAGTATGACTTCAACACCATCATTAACTCCTTCTACTTCTCTGACAGAATTCAGTGTGTCAAATTGGAGGGCCTGTTGTCCGGGCCTCTGGCAGTCTATGGTGGTGCCACAGGGTTCAATTCTTGGGCCGACTCTCTTCTCTGTATACATCAATGATGTCGCTCTTGCTGCTGGTGAGTCTCTGATCCACCTCTACGCAGACGACACCATTCTGTATACTTCTGGCCCTTCTATGGACACTGTGTTAACAACCCCCCTAGACGAGCTTCAATGCCATACAACTCTCCTTCTGTGGCCTCCAACTGCTCTTAAATACAAGTAAAACTAAATGCATGCCCTTCAACCGATCGCTGCCTGCACCTGCCCGCCCGTCCAGCATCACTACTCTGGACGGTTCTGACTTAGAATTTGTGGACAACTACAAATACCTAGGTTTCTGGTTAGACTGTAAACTCTCCTTCCAGACTCACATCAAACATCTCCAATCCAAAGTTAAAACTAGAATTGGCTTCCTAATTCACAACAAAGCATCCTTCACTCATGCTGCCAAACATACCCTTGTAAAACTGACCATCCTACCGATCCTCGACTTCGGCGATGGCATTTAAAAAATAGCCTCCAATACCCTACTCAATAAATTGGTTGCAGTCGATCACAGTGCCATCCGTTTTGTCACCAAAGCCCCATATACTACCCACCACTGCGACCTGTACGCTCTCGTTGGCTGGCCCTCGCTTCATACTCGTCGCCAAACCCACTGGCTCCAGGTCATCTACAAGACCCTGCTAGGTAAAGTCCCCCCTTATCTCAGCTCGCTGGTCACCATAGCGGCACCCACCTGTAGCACAAGTTCCAGCAGGTATATCTCTCGTCACCCCCAAAGCCAATTCCTCCTTTGGCCGCCTCTCCTTCCAGTTCTCTGCTGCCAATGACTGGAACGAACTATAAAAATCTCTGAAACTGGAAACACTTATCTCCCTCACTAGCTTTAAGCACCAGCTGTCAGAGCAGCTCACAGATTACTGCACCTGTACATAGCCCATCTATAATTTAGCTCAAACAACTACCTCTTCCCCTACTGTATTTATTTATTTTGCTCCTTTGCACCCAATTATTTCTATTTCTACTTTGCACATTCTTCCACTGCAAATCTGCCATTCCAGTGTTTTACTAGCTATATTGTATTTACTTCGCCACCATGGCCTTGTTTTGCCTTCACCTCCCTTATCTCACCTCATTTGCTCACATTGTATATAGACTTATTTTTCTACTGTATTATTGACTGTATGTTTGTTTTACTCCATGTGTAACTCTGTGTTGTTGTATGTGTCGAACAGCTTTGCTTTATCTTGGCCAGGTCGCAATTGTAAAGGAGAACTTGTTCTCAACTTGCCTACCTGGTTAAATAAAGGTGAAATAAAAAATAAAAAAAATGTAAAAAAATGTTGTTTGCCGATGACACAACAGTGGTAGAACTGATCACCAACAACGAGAAAGCATATAGGGAGGAGGTCAGAGACCTGGCCATATGGTGCCAGTACAACCACCTCTCCCTCAACGTAATCAAGACAAAGGAGATCATTGTGGACTACAGGAAAAGGAGGACAGAGCAGGCCCCCATTCTCATCGACGGGGCTACAGTGGAGCAGGTTGAGAGCTTCAAGTTCCTTGGTGTCCACATCACCAACAAACTAACATGGTCCAAGCACCCCAAGACAGTTGTGAAGAGGGCACGACAAAACCTATTCCCCTTCAGGAGACTGAAAAGATTTGGCATGTGTCCTCAGATCCTCAAAATGTTCTACAGCTGCACCATTGAGAGCATCCTGACTGGTTGCATCACTGCCTGGTATGGCAACTGCTCGGCCTCCGACCGCAAGGCACTACAGAGGGTAGTGCGTACGACCCAGTACTTCACTGGGGCTAAGCTTCCTGCCATCCAGAGGAAGGCCCTAAAAATTGTCAAAGACTCCAGCCACCCTAGTCATAGATTGTTCTCTCTGCTACCGCACGGCAAGCGGTACTGGAGCGCCAAGTCTAGGTCCAAGAGGCTTCAAAACAGCTTCTACCCCCAAGCCATAAGACTCCTGAACATCTAATCAAATGGCTACCCAGACTATTTGCATTGCCCCCCCCTCCCTCCCTCTTTTTGCGCTGCTGCTACTCTGTTATTATCTATGCATAAGTCACTTTAATAACTCTATCTACATGTATATACATGTATCTACATATATATATATATATTACCTCAATTACCTCGACTAACCGGTGCCCCTTATATAAAGCCTCAAAGGTAATTTGCTGTTATTTGATTGCTGTTTTGTTTCATATTGTGTTGCTGTGATCATGGCACCCTTTTAAACAAGACCCTGGTCTCAATGGGTTTCCCATGAATAAATAAAAGCTTCCTCTGGCATCTCACCATACATTGCCTTCAGAAAGTACGTATTCTACATTGTTGCATTACAGCCTGAATTCAAAATGGATTTTAAAAAATGGATTAGCACCGGACGTGCTACCTGTCCCAGACCTGCTGTTTTCAACTCTCTAGAGACCGCAGGAGCGGTAGAGACACTCTTAATGATCGGCTATGAAAAGCCAACTGACATTTACTCCTGAGGTGCTGCACCCTTGACAACTACTGTGATTATTATTATTTGACCATGCTGGTCATTTATGAACATTTGAACATCTTGGCCACGTTCTGTTATAATCTCCACCCGGCACAGCCAGAAGAGGACTGGCCACCCCTCATAGCCTGGTTCCTCTCTAGGTTTCTTCCTAGGTTTTGGCCTTTCTAGGGAGTTTTTCCTAGCCACCGTGCTTCTACACCTGCATTGCTTGCTGTTTGGAGTTTTAGGCTGGGTTTCTGTACAGCACTTCGAGATATTAGCTGATGTACGAAGGGCTATATAAATTAATTTGATTTGATTAAATAGATGTTTCTTCTCACCTATCTGAACACAATACCCGATAATGACAAAGTGAAAAAAATGTTTTTAGAAATATCTAATTTAAATAACTATTCACACCCTTGAGTCAATACTTTGTAGAATCACCTTTGGCTGCAAGTACAATCTTTCTGGGTAGATCTCGAAGAGCTTTCCACAACTGGACTGTACAACATTTGCCCATTATTCTTTTCAAAATTCTTCAAGCAGTCAAATTGGTTGTTTACCATTGCTATACAACCATTTCCATGTCTTGCCATAGATTTTCAAGTAGATTTAAATCAAAACTTTAACTCAGCCACTCAGGAACATTTACTATCTTCTTAGTAAGCAACTTCAGTGTAGATTTGGCCTTGTGTTTTAGGTTATTGTCCTGCTGAAAGTGAATTCATCTCCCAGTGTCTTGTGGAAAGCAGACTGAACCAGGTTAACCTCTAGGATTTTTGCCTATGCTTAGCTCCATTCCTTTTCTTCAGTCCTGAACGATTACAAGCATACCCATAACATGATGCAGCCACCACTATGCTTGAAAATATGGAGAATGGTAGTCAGTAAATGTGTTGTATTGGATTTGCCCCAGACATAACACTTTGTAGTCAGGGCAAAAAGTTAATTGCATTGCCACATTTTTTTGCAATATTACTTTAGTGCCTTGTTGCAAACAGCATGCAAGTTTTTGAATATTTTTAATCTGTAGAGGCTTCCTTCTTTTCACTCTGTCAATTAGGTTAGTATTGTGGAGTAACTACAATGCTGTATATTTGTGGTGACTGGGTGTATTGATACACCTTCCAAAATGTAATTAATAACTTCACCATGCTCAAAAGGGATATTCAATGTCTGTTTTGTTTTTTTATCTACCAAAAAGGTACCCTTCTTTGCGAGGCATTAGAAAACGTCCCTGGTCTTTGTGGTTGAATCGGTGTTTGAAATTCACTGCTTGACTGAGGGACCTTACAGATCCTTTTATGTGTGGGGTACAGAGATCAGGTAGTCATTCAAAAATCAATGTTAAACACTATAATTGCACATACAATGAGTCTATGAAACGTATTATGTGACTTGTTAACCAAAGTTTTACCCCTGAACTTATTTAGGCTTGCCATAACAAAGGGGTTGAATACTTATCGACTCAAGACATTTCAGCTTTTCATTTTTTATTAATTTGTAAAAATGTCAAAAAACACAAGACCACTTTGGCATTACGGGGTATTGTGTGTAGGTCAGTGACAAAACATATATATGTAATCCATTTAAAATCAGGCTGTAACACAACAAAATGTGGAAAAAGTCAAGGGTGAATACTTTCTGAAGGCACTGTAGATATTGAACTCAACCTGCAGGAGGTTTGTTTGTTGCGATTGAGTGGGGGGAAACAGCTGCAGCAAGGTTCTGACAGATGGCTGTGTCTTGGTGGTGACAAGGACACACCCCCACATCA
This sequence comes from Salvelinus namaycush, assembly GCF_016432855.1. NCBI lineage: Eukaryota > Metazoa > Chordata > Actinopteri > Salmoniformes > Salmonidae > Salvelinus > Salvelinus namaycush. The sequence goes on along the minus strand of NC_052318.1, from coordinate 51,578,941 downwards.
TGCCACACCCCCCAAGCCATCTAACATTTGGCTTCAGTCATGGCCGGCAACTTTTCTTGAAGAGCAAGACAAAAAACTAGGACAAATCAGCGGGTGTGGTTTCCCTTTAAAAAGGGTACAGGGAGTCCCTGAAAGCTCTACCCAAGCCTGGGTGCCCCTTACATAGCTCCCCTTCATCCCCCTGAAACTTGGTGCTGGAGCTGGGGTATAGGATAGGGTCTGAAACTGAGAATGAAGCTGGGTACTGAGATAGGCTCTGGCTTGAGTAAGGGGTTAAGACTGGGTTACTGTCCACCTCTCTCCCAGGATGAGGAGGAGCAGGAGCAGAACAACAAAGGAGTGGTGTTCACTGACAGGCTGGGATCAAAGGTGAACTGCTGTGGGTTATGCAACATGTTGTCACACTGACTTGTTATTGTGTTTTTGTCTATCAGGAAGAAGGAGAGAATAGGGATGGAGAGATAAAGGAAAGTGGGGAGAGAAAAGTTGTGGTTTAAAAGGGGAACTTAATAGAAGTGTATAGTACTTTATCAGAGGGCGCCATAAACACCAAAAAGTGTGTTCTTCCTCTGTACCCTCAAAAAGGCATTTATTGACTGTGTCACACAGATACCAAAAGAAAGACACAAACACTACTATTTAATTGTTTTAAGGCTTTAGCAGGCTTGGTCAAAAAATGAAGGAGTCTATGTGTGTGTACACACACACACACACACACACACACACACACACACACACACACACACACACACACACACACACACACACACACACACACACACACACACACACACACACACACACACACACACACACACACACACACACACACACCTGGGAGTGTCTCCCTCCCTGGTTGGCAATGCAGCTCACAGCAGGAGAGGAGAAGGGAGGAGAGGCTGGGTCTTATCTTACCACACCCTGCTGACGCAAGGCTGGCCACCGCTTCCGACACGCCCTAAAGAGGCACTGCACACTGTGCACAATACTCTCTTGTCCACACAGACAGAAACACACACATTGCCCACCCCACATAAACACTAACTGGGATTGGGATCCATTTGAAGAGGACATTCAATTCAAGAATTGGAGTTTGAATTCCAATCTACCTGCCTGCCTCCCAAACTCTTCCTAACTGACTCACCCGCACACTTAAAAAGAGAGAGAGAGAGAGAGAGAGAGAGAGAGAGTGTGAAAAAGAAAGAGAGGAGAGACCGAGAGAGGCAGAGTGAGAGAAAGAAATGGCAAACAGTTCTCAGAAGCTTGTTCCCTGGTAGCAATGTTTATCTAGGGGGGGGGGGGGGGGGGTCTCTCTCAACAATCAGAAGACAGTCACACAGCTGTATCTGAAATGGCATCCTATTCCCTATGTAGTGCCCATAGAGTCCTGGTTGAAAGTAGTGAACTATATAGGGAATAGGGTACCCTTTGGGATGCACGTGATGGCTGATTGACACCATATTAGACACAGGAAGGAAGGAGTTTGGCCTAATGACTGCTACTTCTCCAAAAGACAGCTCATCTGTACTGCACACTGAAGAAGGCAGGCCAGGGTCACTATTCAACATGTATCTATTCTATTATTATAGGATTTATCAATGCTTGAAAACATATTTATTAGGCCCTTCTTTTTGATCTACAGTGATATACAGCGCATTCAGAAAGTATTCAGACCCATTCACTTTTTACACATTTTGTTACGTTACAGCCTTGATCCTTAATCTTATTTTTTTAATTCTCATCAATCTACACACAATACATCATAATGAAAATGCAAAAACAGGTTTGTAGACATTTTTACAAATGTACATACATTTTTGGGGGAAATACCACATTTACATTTCCTCGCAAAAGTATTCATCCCCATTGTCATTTTTCCTATTTTGTTGCATTACAACCTGTAATTTAAATAGATTTTTATTTGGATTTCATGTAATGGACATACACAAAAGTCAAAATTGGTGAAGTGAAAAAAGAAAAGGGGCATATGTATTCACCCCCTTTGCTATGAAGCCCCTAAATAAGATGGTGCAATCAATTACCTTCAGGAGTCACATAAATAAGTTAAATAAAGTCCACGTGTGCAATCTAAGTGTCACATGATCTCAGTATATATACACACACCTGTTCTGACAGGCCCCAGAGTCTGCAACACCACTAAGCAAGGGGCACCACCAAGCAAGTGGCACCATGAAGACCAAGGAGCTCTCCAAAACAGGTCAGGGATAAAGTTGTGGAGAAGTACAGATCAGGGTTGGGTTCTAAAAAAATATCCGAAACTTTTAACATCCCACGGAGCACCATTAAATCCATTATTAAAAAAATGGAAAGAATATGGCACCACAACAAACCTGCCAAGAGAGGGCCGCACACCAAAACTCACAGACAAAGGCAAGGAGGGCATTAATAAGAGGCAACAAAGAGACCAAAGATAAAACTGAAGGAGCTGCAAAGCTCCACAGCGGAGATTGGCGTATCTGTCCATGGGACCACTTTAAGCCGTACACTCCACAGAGCTGGGCTTTAAGGAAGAGTGGTCAGAAAAAAGCCATTGCTTAAAGAAAATAATAAGCAAACACGTTTTGTGTTTGCCAAAAGGCATGTGGGAGACTCCCCAAACATATGGAAGAAGGTACTTTGCTCAGATGAGACTAAAATGTAGCTTTTTGGCCATTAAGGAAAACGTTATGTCTGGCACAAACCCAACACCTCTCATCACCCCGAGAACACCCTCCCCACAGTGAAGCATGGTGGTGGCAGCATCATGCTGTGGGGATGTTTTTCCATTGCCAGGGACTGGGAAACTGGTCAGAATTGAAGAAATGATGGATGGCGCTAAATACAGGGAAATTCTTGAGGGAAACCTGTTTGTGTCTTCCAGAGATTTGAGACTGGGACGGAGATTCACCTCCAGCAGGACAATGGCCCTAAGCATACTGCTAAAAAAACATTTGAGTGGTTTAAGGGGAAATATTTAAATGGCTTGGAACGGCCTAGTCAAAGCCCAGACCTCAATCCAATTGAGAATCTGTGGTATGACTTAAAGATTGCTGTACACCAGCGGAACCCATCCAACTTGAAGGAGCTCGAGCAGTTTTGCCTTGAAGAATGGGCAAAATCCCAGTGGCTAGATGTGCCAAGTTTATAGAGACATACGCCAAGAGACTTGCAGCTGTAATTGCTGCAAACGGTGGCTCTACAAAGTATTGAATTTGGGGGGGTGAATAGTTATGCAAGCTCAAGTTCTGTTTTTCAAGTCTTATTTCTTTTTTGTTTCACACAAAAAATATTTTGCATCTTCAAAGTGGTAGGCATGTTGTGTAAATCCAATGATACAACCCCCCCCCCAAAATCAATTTTAATTCCAGGTTCTAAGGCAACAAAATAGGAAAAATGCCAAGGGGGGCGAATAATTTCGCAAGCCACCGTACATAAGTATTCAGACCCTTTACTCCTTTGGCAGCAATTACAGCCTTGAGTCTTCCTGGGTATGACGCTACAAGCTTGGCACACCTGTATATGGGGAGTTTCTCCCATTCTTCTCCTCTCAAGCTCTGTCAGGTTGAATTGGGGGGGGTCACTGCACAGGTATTTTCAGGTCTCTCCAGAGATGTTTAATCGGGTTAAAGTCCGGGCTCTGGCTGGGCCACTCAGGGACATTGAGACTTGTCCCGAAGCCACTCCTGTGTTGTCTTGGCTGTGTGCTTAGGGTCGTTGTCCTGTTGGAAGGTGGACCTTCGCTCCAATCTGAGGTCCTGAGCGCTCTGTGGCAGGTTTCATTCTTTTTCTAAAACATATTATAATGAATATGCTGACAATACACAGCTAACTCCTGCTAGCTAACTAACAACAACATGCTTCGTGATCAAGTAACGTTAGCATGTAAAAAATGAACGTTAATCATATTATAATATAAGCTACACAGCTAGGTAACGTTAGCTAGATGGCTAAACAAAACCAGTTTGAGTCCTCACATAAACGTGCTGGCTGTAGCTGAATGCTGACGTTTAGCTGAACCATAGCTAGATAGGAGCGCTTAGGCTTACACTAGCTACCATATTAAAATTAGCTTGGAACTAACCAGGCTTCATTTTATCAATATCATGGAAGTCGTTATATATGAGGTAAAAGCAAATTACAACTGAAAACGTTGATCATTCCCAGGGGAGATGCTTCTTGCCTGGACCTCCCTTAGTGCAGTCAAGCAACAACAAAAAAATCAACACTTGAGACTAAAAGTTATGGCGACAATTTCAGAATGTAATGGCAGTTGTTACTATAATTTCTGGTACAAAAATCAATAAAAACAAGTCTAAAACCATAAGGAAAATGTCTGTACATTTCAGCTGTTTCAAAAGCATTGCTGTTGCAATTGTTACTGTAAAAGTGTTGGCTCAACGAGACAATTCTCTTTACACTGCCCTGCTTAGAGGACGGCAACTGTCGGGCAAGTGTTATACGCTATCTCCGGAGGTAGCTGTCGAGACGTGACAAGTTCACAAGTTTGTATTGCAGTATACGTAGCCAAGGTTTTTTTTGCGAAAAGTCTAGTAAGTGTGAAGACCCTCTTAGAAGGAGAACAACATGTTCACTATACAGTCACAGACACACGTGTCAAATGTTCCTAACACCTCAGCTCTGAGGAATTCCACAGTAACAGATTTTTTCACTTAAATTGTTTTTGTTTGGCATACATTTTATTTCAAAGTTTAACAAACCACACAACTCTTCGCACAATGACAACTTTTAACAATTTACACTGAACATTTTTACAAAAACACATTTACTGGAAAAACTGTGCACGTTTTCTAAAATCTCTTCAATATCTCATCCGAATTAAGATTCAACGATATATGCAGACAGAATGGGGTGTCAGCTATGGCATGACACATTGACTTTGAAAAAAAATCTCTTTTGGTTATTGAACTACAGTAAATGAAGTGGATTTACACCAGGTAACGGAATTGCGGTAACGGAATTTCATCATGTGTCCCTGATCTGTACTACACAAAAAACTGTGCTGTCCAAACTTGATTCTAGATTCTCTATTGTACTCTACTGTACTGGACTCTACTGTTATGTACTGTACAATTTGGTAACAGAATTTGAATCACTTAATAATTCATAAACAAAATGGATATCGATAAAACACTAACTAATTGATAGGTGTATCTTTACTTAAATTCACATTAACAGTTAATTCTGTGCACTTTCATTATCCTCCCTCATGAGGAATATCTTCAAGATATGTGGGTTTTTGGTAACATAATATCAAGGCATAAAGCAATGTTTCTTAAACTTACAGAAGGCAGAATCATTTCTCCAAAACGAAGTAAAAGTGTTGGTATTGGTTGGCAGGGTCTTAACTTCAGCAGTATTGTGTTTTAAAGCATGTCTAATTCCTGTTAAGACTTTTTCTGGTAGATGTTTCATAAGACCCCTTTTCCATTTGTTTGACAAGATATCAAAGCCTTTACTTATTCAACATTTTTGGGACGGAAAATAATTCGGGTTATTTCCCGGGTTACTGCGCCACCCGCCTCCCGGGTGGCGCAGTGGTCTAGGGCACTGCATCGCAGTGCTAGCTGCGCCACCAGAGTCTCTGGGTTCGCGCCCAGGCTGGGCTGGGTTCGCGCCCAGGCTCTGTCGCAGCCGGCCGCAACCGGGAGGTCCGTGGGGCGACGCACAATTGGCATAGCGTCGTCCGGGTTAGGGAGGGTTTGGCCGGTAGGGATATCCTTGTCTCAGTATGTAAAAAAATAAAAAATAAAAATAATGTAATAAAATGTATGCACTCTACTGTAAGTCGCTCTGGATAAGAGCGTCTGCTAAATGACTAAAATGTAATGTAAATGTAATTGAAAAAAAATGACACGCCTTCATTTCTCAAAAATATAGATGCTCATCTTTCACTTGACACCCAATTTGACATTCTCCTATGAACTTTACATGTTGGTGCTCTCTCACTCTCTCTCTCCCTCCATTGCCAAAGCAAGTTAAATAGATAAACAAAAGTGAAATAAACAATACAAATTCACAGTAAAAATGACTCATAAAAGTTCCAAAACAATAAAGATGTTTCAAATGTCATGCGTTGTAACGATGTGTAAATAGTTAAGAGTACAAAAGGGAAAATAAACAAACATAAATATAGGTTGTATTTACAATGGTGTTTGTGCTTCACTGGTCGCCCTTTTCTTGTGGCAACAGGTCACAAATCTTGCTGCTGTGATTGCACACTGTGTTATTCCACCCAATAGACATGGGAGTTTATTGTGGGCCTGTGTAATGTGAGGGAAATATGTCTCTAATATGGTCATACATTTGGCAGGAGGTTAGGACGTGCAGCTCAGTTTCCACTCCATTTTGTGGGCAGTGTGCACATAGCCGGTCTTCTCTTGAGAGTCAGGTCTGCCAACGGCGGCCTTTCTCAATAGCAAGGCTAAGCTCACTGAGTCTGTACATAGTCAAAGCTTTCCTTAAGTTTTGAGTCAGTCATGATGGTCAGGTATTCTGCCACTGTGTACTCTCTGTTTAGGGCCAAAAAGCATTCTAGTTTGCGCAGATTTTTTTTGTTATAAATTCCCTCTCTCATACACATTGACACACCCTTCCCACCCCACCTCCTCCTCCTCTCGCTTTTCAGCTTGGCAGAGCTGCAGGGGTTGCTATGGGGACAGAATTATTTTGCTGGTTAATGATTGTGGTGCGATGGTAGGGGGTCACTCCGTCACATCAGCCCTAATCTGGAAAGACATGGACAATATCCCCCCCCCCACACACACACACACACCTACCAGAGGCACTCAGATACAAGAGCTGTTCTCCCCTTCTCGTCTCTCCCAAACAGCCTTCATCCCCACCCTCTCCAACAGAAAAAAAAAAAACGCAGTTCCTTTTCTCCAAGCTAAACCACACAGCCAGCTAGCCAGGCAGCCCCCTCCTATCCTACTAAACCCAACCCAGACTGACTCCCTCCCTCGCAGTTCCCAGCTCCCCTCCGCCTGCAGTCTGCCTTCATCCTCTCACCCAGCCGATTGCTCCTCCTTTCCCCAAGACACACACACACAAAGACCCATAACACACACACACACACACACACACACACACGTTCCTCAGAATCCTCCAACTAGAGGCTCCCACTAAGTAAACCTTCCCCCGGCTGATAACATCTGCAGTGTGAGTGTGTCTCAGCTGCCACCCTTCTCTTTGAAGCAGCCCTAGTTCTAAGACGTAGGAAACATTCTGTTTCAATACACCTGAATCATGGAACAATGGTTCTATGTGCCAGACAGGCCCAGATGGAGCCAAACTGGGCTCTATCTTACTGGATTCACAAGAAGCGCTAGAGGAATAGGAGTTTCAGGAGAGCACTCAGGGCAAAGGAGGACAGAGAGCGAGAGCCATATGACACTTCAAAAGTTTATATTCCTTTCTATTCCAAATGTTTCGATGAAATTTTGTGAGTTTAATGTTTACGGTTAATTTTTTTGTTGTTTATTTCAATTTTGTTTATTATCCACTTCACTTGCGTTGGCAACGTAACATGTGTTTCCCATGCCAATAAAGCCCTTTGAATTGAAATTTAGAGAATGAGTGAATTAGAGAGAGAAAATGAGTGAACAAGAGGGAGACCATCATTAAGCCACAATGAGATGTGTTCTTGCTATAACCTCACCTTACCTTACCACCTTCAAACAAGCTTCCTGTAAAATAACATACACCGTGTATTCTAGATACACATCCATTGTCCTAATCTAAGCAATCCATAACCAAATTATTATGCGAATGCTTCTGGTTTTGGTTCTGAGGTAACATCGACAGTACATTTGGAAAGTATTCACACCCCTTCACCTTTTCCACATGTTGCGTTAAAGCATTATTCTAAAATTGATGATATAATTATTTTTCTTCAATCTACACACAATACCCCGTAACAACAAAACAGGTTAAGAATTTTTTGCAAATGTTTAAAAAAAAAACTGGAAATATCTTCTTTACATACAGTTGAAATCAGAAGTTTACATACACCTGAGCAAAATACATTTAAACTCAGTTTTTCACAATTCCTGACATTTAATCCAAGCAAAAATTCCCTGTCTTAGGTCAGTTAAGATCACCACTTTATTTTAAGAATGTGAAATGTCAGAATAATAGTAGAGAGAATTATTTATTTCAGCTTTTATTTCTTTCATCACATTCCCAGTGGGTCAGAAGTTTACATACACTCAGTTCTGCCCACACATTTTCTATAGGGTTGAGGTCAGGGCTTTGTGATGGCCACTCCAAAACCTTGACTTTGTTGTCCTTAAGCCATTTTTCCACAACTTTGAGGGTATGCTTGGGGTCATTGTACATTTGGAAGACCAATTTGCGACCAAGCTTTAACTTCCTGACTGATGTCTTGAGATGTTGCTTCAAAATATCCACATAATTTTCCACCCTCATGATGCCATCTATTTTGTGAAGTGCACCAGTCCCTCCTGCAGCAAAGCACCCCCACAACATGATGCTGCCACCCCCATGCTTCACGGTTGGGATGGTGTTCTTCGACTTGCAAGCCTCCCCCTTTTTCCTCCAAACATAACGATGGCCAAACAGATCTATTTTTGTTTCATCAGACCAGAGGACATTTCTCCAAAAAGTACGATCTTGTCCCCATGTGCAGTTGCAAACCGTAGTCTGGCTTTTTTATGGCGGTTTTGGAGCAGTGGGTTCTTTCTTGATGAGCGGCCTTTCAGGTTATGTTGATATAGGACTTGCTTTACTGTGGATATAGATACTTTGTACCCATTTCCTCCAGCATCTTCACAAGGTCCTTTGCTGTTGTTCTGGGATTGATTTGCACTTTTCTTACCAAAGTATGTTCATCTCTAGGAGACAGAACGTTTCTCCTTCCTGAGCGGTATGATGGCTGCATGGTCCCATGGTGTTTAAACTTGCGTACTATTGTTTGTACAGATGAACGTGGTACCTTCAGGGGTTTGGAAATTGCTCCCAAGGACAAACCAGACTTCTGGAGGTTTACAATTTTTTTTATGAGGTCTTGGCTGATTTCTTTTGATTTTCCCATGATGTCAAGCAGAGGCACTGCGTTTGAAGGTAGGCCTTGAAATACATCCACAGGTACACCTCCAATTGACTCAAATGATGTCAATTAGCCCATCAGAAGCTTCTAAAGCCATGACATCATTTTCTGGAATTTTCCAAGCTGTTTAAAGGCACAGTCAACTTAGTGTATGTAAACTTCTGACCGACTGGAATTGTGATACAGTGAATTATAAGTGAAATAATCTGTCTGTAAACAATTGTTGGAAAATGACTTGTGTCATGCACAAAGTAGATGTCCTAACTGACTTGCCAAAACTATAGTTTGTTAACAAGAAATTTGTGGAGTGGTTGAAAAACGAGTTTTAATGACTACAACCTAAGTGTATGTAAACTCAGACTCTTTGCTATAAGAATCTAAATTGAGCTCAGGTGCATCCTGTTTCCATTGATCATCCTTGAATCAAGTTGTAGAACCATCTCGAGTCCACCTGTGGTAAATTCAATTGATTGGACATGATTTGGAAAGGCGCACACCTGTCTATATAAGGTCCCACAGTTGACAGTGCCTGTCAGAGCAAAAACCAAGCCATGAGGTCGAAGGAATTGTCCGTAGGCACAGATTTGGGGAAGCATTGAAGGTCCCCAAGAACACAGTGGCCTCCATCATTCTTAAATGGAAGAAGTGTGGAACCACCAAGACTCTTCCTTGAGCTGGCTGCCCGGCCAAACTGAGAAATCGGGGGAGAAGGGCCTTGGTCAGGGAGGTGACCAAGAACTCGATGGTCACTCTGACAGAGCTCCTTTGTGGAGAAGGACAACCATTTCTGCAGCACTCCTCCAATCTGGCATTTATGGTATAGTGGCCAGATGGAAGCCACCAAAAGGCACATGACAGCCCGCTTAGAGTTTGCCAAAAGGCAGCTAAAGGACTCTCACACCATGAAAAACAAGATTTTCAGGTCTGATGAAACCAAGACTGAACTCTTTGGCCTGAATGCCAAGTGTCACTTCTGGAGGAAACGTGGCACCATCTCTATGGTGAAGCATGGTGGTGGCAGCATCATGCTGTGGGGATGTTTTTCAGCAGCAGGGACTGGGAGACTAGTCAGGATCGAAGGAAAGATGAACTGAGCAAAGTACAGAGAGATCCTTGATGAAAACTTGCTCCAGAGCGCTCAGGACCTTGGAAGGTGAACTTTCGCCCCAGTCTAACAGGACAACGCCCCTAAGCACACAGCCAAGACAACGCAGTCTTTGAATGTCTTTGATTTGCCCAGCCAGAACCCGGACTTGAACCCGATCTAACATCTCTGAAGAGACCTGAAAATAGCTGTGCAGCGACGCTCGCCATCCAACCTGACAGAGCATGAGAGGATCTGCAGAAAAGAATGGGAGAAACTCCCCAAATACAGGTGTGCCAAGCTTGTAGAGTCATACCCAAGCAGACTCGAGGCTGTAATCGCTTCCAAAGGTGCTTCAACAAAGTACTGAGTAAAGGGTCTGAATACTTATGTAAATATGATATGAACCTGTCTTTGCTTTGTCATTATGGGGTATTGTGTGTAGATTGATGAGGGGGGGGAAAAACTATAATACATTTTAGAATAAGGCTGTAACATAACAAAATGTGGACAAAGTCAAGGGGTCTGAACAGTTTCCGAATGCAATGTATATGATGAGTCGGTTGAGGTGAGGGAGGATGGATGCGTTCCAAATGGCACCCTATTCCCTATATAGGTATTGTGGTATTTTTTGACCAGAGCCCATATGGGCCCTGAGTGGTATACTATGAAGGAAGTTAGAAAACACAGAGTAGATCTAAAGCTAGCCGCTAACTCTCGCAGGCATGGTACTTTTAGAAGTGCCGTCTTTATTGTATTACTTATTGTCATGCCAACTAGGGTGTGCTTTGGTGTGTACAAGCATCTTTTCCCCCACTCCTAACAAATGCATTCTGTCATTACTAAATGTGGAATGTGATAGGTATTTTAACATTACTCTTTTTTTTGGGACACAAATAAACATTTGATTAATTAAATATCGAATCAGTCATCTTCCTCAAATGAAGGGAATACTCCTGAGTGGAGTTAGCTTGCCCTGGAGCAGGTTAGTTCTGAATGCAGGATAATGGAGTTAGCCCTGAGTTAGCCTGCCCTGGAGCAGGTTAGTTCTGAATGCAGGATAGTGGAGTTAGCCTGCCCTGGAGCAGGTTAATTCTGAATGCAGGATAGTGGAGTTAGCCTGCCCTGGAGCAGGTTAATTCTGAATGCAGGATAGTGGAGTTAGCCTGCCCTGGAGCAGGTTAGTTCTGAATGCAGGATAGTGGAGTTAGCCTGCCCTGGAGCAGGTTAATTCTGAATGCAGGATAGTAGAGTTAGCCTGCCCTGGAGCAGGTTAATTCTGAATGCAGGATAGTAGAGTTAGCCTGCCCTGGAGCAGGTTAGTTCTGAATGCAGGATAGTGGAGTTAGCCTGCCCTGGAGCAGGTTAGTTCTGAATGCAGGATAGTAGAGTTAGCCTGCCCTGGAGCAGGTTAATTCTGAATGCAGGATAATGGAGTTAGCCCTGAGTTAGCCTGCCCTGGAGCAGGTTAGTTCTGAATGCAGGATAGTGGAGTTAGCCTGCCCTGGAGCAGGTTAGTTCTGAATGCAGGATAGTGGAGTTAGCCTGCCCTGGAGCAGGTTAATTCTGAATGCAGGATAGTGGAGTTAGCCTGCCCTGGAGCAGGTTAGTTCTGAATGCAGGATAGTGGAGTTAGCCTGCCCTGGAGCAGGTTAATTCTGAATGCAGGATAGTAGAGTTAGCCTGCCCTGGAGCAGGTTAATTCTGAATGCAGGATAGTAGAGTTAGCCTGCCCTGGAGCAGGTTAGTTCTGAATGCAGGATAGTGGAGTTAGCCTGCCCTGGAGCAGGTTAGTTCTGAATGCAGGATAGTAGAGTTAGCCTGCCCTGGAGCAGGTTAATTCTGAATGCAGGATAGTGGAGTTAGCCTGCCCTGGAGCAGGTTAATTCTGAATGCAGGATAGTAGAGTTAGCCTGCCCTGGAGCAGGTTAATTCTGAATGCAGGATAATGGAGTTAGCCCTGAGTTAGCCTGCCCTGGAGCAGGTTAGTTCTGAATGCAGGATAGTGGAGTTAGCCTGCCCTGGAGCAGGTTAGTTCTGAATGCAGGATAGTGGAGTTAGCCTGCCCTGGAGCAGGTTAATTCTGAATGCAGGATAGTAGAGTTAGCCTGCCCTGGAGCAGGTTAGTTCTGAATGCAGGATAGTAGAGTTAGCCTGCCCTGGAGCAGGTTAATTCTGAATGCAGGATAGTGGAGTTAGCCTGCCCTGGAGCAGGTTAATTCTGAATGCAGGATAGTAGAGTTAGCCTGCCCTGGAGCAGGTTAATTCTGAATGCAGGATAATGGAGTTAGCCCTGAGTTAGCCTGCCCTGGAGCAGGTTAGTTCTGAATGCAGGATAGTGGAGTTAGCCTGCCCTGGAGCAGGTTAATTCTGAATGCAGGATAGTAGAGTTAGCCTGCCCTGGAGCAGGTTAGTTCTGAATGCAGGATAGTGGAGTTAGCTTGCCCTGGAGCAGGTTAGTTCTGAATGCAGGATAGTGGAGTTAGCCTGCCCTGGAGCAGGTTAGTTCTGAAGGATTGGTGAGCCACTTTTGTAGTACCGGTCATAGTATAGTATAGGGAGCAGGTCAAAAGTAGTGCATTAAAAGGTAATAGGAGGAAATTTGGGACGCATACCCTGGTAGTAGAACCCTTTAATGTTTTATCACTGAGTGTTAGTCCACCATAAAAAGACAGGTGTAGCTCACTCTCTCTATCCTTATCAGACATGAGAATCCACCAACCCCACTCTTCACACACACATCAGTCTGTGTGTGTGCATGCTAGCGTGTGTACCCCTGACAGAAATGACACCATTACATTCCCTGTTCCTTCTCTCTTTCCCGCCCTTCCTCTGTCCCCCTCTCTTTTCCGTCCTTTATTCTGCGGCTCCCGCCACCTCACACTGCATAGAGTCCAGAAAGAATCTTCTCTGAGAGGAGCTACTTTAGCTGAAACCAGCGTCAGTCAGCAGGTTGACACACATATGAACTGAGTCCTGGCACTACTGGAAGAAAAGGTAGAAGTGAGAGAATACCTGTGTCTCGTCTTAACGCCTTAACAGAGAGACAGAGGATGCATTCCAAATGGCAACCTATTCCCCATGTGACAAATACAATTTGATTTGTAGCGCACTACTTTTGACCAGGGCCCAGGTCAAAAGTTGTGCACCATATAGGGAATAGGGTGCCATTTGGGATTTATCCAATGAGACAGAGACAGAGTACTGGAGTATGCATTCCTAGATGGTGGCTGCAAGGTTAGGGTATAGCAGCTAGCTGATCCTTGTTATAGCAGGCGAGAGTGTTGGGGAGTTATTCTCCAGCCAGAGCTCTCTCTATGTCTCCACTCCTCTCCATGTTGGGCAGGGGAAGGCTGGTTGAGGGAGGGGCAGAAATAAGAGCGAGAAGGGTAGTGTGCCTGTTGTCTCTGACAGCACCTCTGCTTGACTGCTTCTCCTCACAGTCAGCCTCGTCCCTATAACCCTGCCCCCATCAGTGTTTTTCCTAGGTGCCTAAACAGCCGATAAGAGTCATTGTCGGCCGGCTACTTTCCCCAATTCAGGCTTTTTCCCCCCTCATTTAAAAGTTTCAATTCGCTAGTCAGAAAAGTCTGTATAGCCCTCTACCGCTCGAATGAACGATATGCATCTTCTAGTGATCTATTGATAGGACAGGCGCCTGTCAGTCACAAAGCCAGCTATGACATGGAAACACTGCTGGTTTGTCAGTCTACAGTCTGTCCCGCCTCTCGGTACCGGTGTTATTTTGTGCAGTGTGGTTGGTTGCAGTCAAATTTATTTTCACGAAAGAGGGAGAGAGCATGATGCTTCTTCATCGTCTCCTGTGAGTGAATGTACACGTACCGACGAGACAGCCTATAGGGAGGAGGTTCATGGACCTGGCCGTGTGGTGCCTGAATAACAACCTATCCCTCAATATAGCCAAGAATAAGGAGATGATTGTGGACTACAGGAAAACGAGGACCGACCACGCCCCCATTCTCATCAACGGGGCTGTAGTGGAGCAGGTTGAGAGCTTCAAGTTCCTCGGTGTCCACATCAACAACAAACTAGAATGGTCCAAACACACCAAGACAGTCGTGAAGAGGGCACGACAAAGCCTATTCCGCCTCAGGAAACTAAAAAAAATTGGCATGGGTCCTCAGATCCTCAAAAGGTTCTACAGCTGCAACATCGAGAGCATCCAGACTGGTTGCATCACTGCCTGGTACGGCAATTGCTCGGTCTCTGACCGCAAGGCACTACAGAGGGTAGTGCGTATGGCCCAGTACATCACTGGGGCCAAGCTTCCTGCCATCCAGGACCTTTATAGCAGGCGGTGTCAGAGGAAGGCCCTAAAAATTGTCAAAGACCCCAGCCACCCCAGTCATAGACTGTTCTCTCTACTACCGCATGGCAAGCGGTACCGGAGTGCCAAGTCTAGAACAAAAAGGCTTCTCAACAGTTTTTACCCCCAAGCCATAAGGCTCCTGAACAGGTAATCAAATGGCTACCCGGACTATTTGCATTGTGTGCCCCCCCCAACCCTCTCTTTTTACGCTGCTGCTACTCTCTGTTTATCATATATGCATAGTCACTTTAACTATACATTCATGTACATACTACCTCAAATAAACTTTTGATTTGACCATGTAAGTGGTGACGATGAGTTTATTTGGCTTAATTGTTTTGTGGCACACTCATACATTTTATTTTGTGCGTTTCAACTTTCATATTGCCTGCCACAGAGTCGGGCGGCATAGGCTATTCACTGTGCCTTGACTGGACGACCGAACAGCAAGTGTTGAATAGTTTATAAAAGCTGTTGAACTGACTGGATAAAGTCAATCTCCTACATCCCTTTGCCATTCAGAAATCATACAACGTAGTTATACAGTACGTCCATGGTTTCGCACGGGGACAAGTAAACCAAGATCTCGTCGTTTGCATTTTCTTATGCCGAGACTTGCCAGTGACCGCTAAAGTGACTCAATCAGTGATGAGTTGTTCGGGAACGAACGGCTCCTTTTTGAACGGATCAGAAACCGAATCGCATTGGTGAAAGAGCTGTTCATTTGGCTACCTAATTTGCATACTGGCAGGCTACTCCTGCTTTTTGGTGATTATCTGCAGATAAATGAAGAAAACATTTGATGAAGATGTTGAATCCTCACTGCAGGAACAATAGAGAGAGAGCCTCATTCTAGTCCAAAATGTGGGGGAGGCTCCCGATAAAAATAAAAAAAATCATAGGCCCAGTTTTTACCTTTGTTTTTTTTAAATTCTGACTCACCTTTTGATGAGGATGTAAGCTACTCATGGTGACGGCAGATGCGCTACTTTGAAAAACAGTGCTGCTGTTTGCGAAACATTTTGAAAACATTGTTTCAATTGGTTTCCAAACTGTACGTTTTTCCCACAATTGTATTTTGAAACTTGCAAAATGACACTTGCAACCAACCATAGAAATATAATCTATAGATGGCACTTCACATTCAAGACAGGACTGGCATCCATTGCTAGTGTACCCATGAGTTCAACAATCAAATTGGCAGGGTAAGAGGTTCCAATACCCTTCTACGGACTATATATTAATGGCCACAATGCAACAAGCTGTATATTTGATGTGCATGCTGCCCAAACTGCAGCCTTCCTGACTGTAGGCATACCAGTAACTGCCAAAATAAATAAACACATACAGTGTTTATGCACAGTGTGCATAAATTGATCACCACATTTAATCTGATCTTCATCTAAGTCACAACAATAGACAAACATAGTGTGCTTCAACTAATAACACACACATTATTGTATTTTTCTTGTCTATATTGAATACATCATTTAAACATTGAAGGTGTAGGTTGGAAAAAGTATGTGAACCCCTAGGCTAATGACCTAATGACCTGAATTCTCCAAAAGCTAACTGGAGTCCAATCAATGAGACGAGACTGTTGGTTAGAGCTGCCTTGCCCCCCAAAAAATATTATATCTTTTTTTTTACTTAAATTTGAGTTTGCTATTCGCAAGAAGGATTGCCTGATGTGAACCTCGAAAAGAGATCTCAGAAGACCTAAGATTAAGAATGGTTGACTTGCATAAAGCTGGAAAGGGTTAAAAAAGTATCTCTAAAAGCCTTGATGTTCATCAGCCCACTGTAAGAAAATTGTCTATAAATGGAGAAAGTTCAGCACTGTTGCTACTCTCCCTAGGAGTGGCCGTCCTGCAAAGATGACTGCAAGAGCACAGCATAGAATGCTCAATGAGGTTAAGAAGAATCCTAGAGTGTCAGCTAAAGACTTACAGAAATCTCTGGAACATGCTAACATCTCTGTTGACGAGTCTGCGATACGTAAAACACTAAACAAGAATGGTGTTCATTGGAGGACACCACGGAAGAAGCCACTGCGGTCCAAAAAAAACTCATCCCAACTGTAAAGAATGGTGGAGGGAGCATCATGGTTTGGGGCTGCTTTGCTGCCTCAGGGCCTGGACAGCTTGCTATCTTCGACAGAAAAATGAATTCCCAAGTTTATCAAGATATTTTGCAGGAGATTATAGGCTATCTGTCCGCCAATTGAAACGCAACAGAAGTTGGGTGATGCAACAGGATAACGACCCAAAACACAGAAGTAAATCAACAATAGAATGGCTTCAACAGAAGAAAATACGCCTTCTGGAGTGGCACAGTCAGAGTCCTGACCTCAACCCGATTGAGATGCTGTGGCATGACATCAAGAGAGCAGTTCACACCAGACATCCTAAGAATATTGCTGAACTGAAACAGTTTTGTAA
This sequence comes from Salvelinus namaycush, assembly GCF_016432855.1. NCBI lineage: Eukaryota > Metazoa > Chordata > Actinopteri > Salmoniformes > Salmonidae > Salvelinus > Salvelinus namaycush. The sequence continues at coordinate 51,561,998 of NC_052318.1, read as the reverse complement.
AGAGGAATGGTCCAAAACTCCTCCTGACCGTTGTGCAGGTCTGATCCGCAACTACAGTAAACGTTTGGTTGAGGTTATTGTTGCCAAAGGAGGGTCAACCAGTTATTAACCAAGGGTTCACATACTTTTTCCAACCTGCACTGTGAATTCAATAAAGAGATGAAAACATATTATTGTTTGTGTTGTTAGTTTAAGCAGACTGTGTCTATTGTTGTGACCTAGATGAGGATCAAATTTGATGACCAATTTATGCAGAAATCCAGGTATTTCCAAAGGATTCACATACTTTTTCTTGCCACTGTATACAAAGTAAATGTTATGGTGCAGGGTGCATTTTCCTGGCATGGTTTAGGTCCACATGTAAAATCTATGCCAAGGCGCATTCAAGCTGTCTGGAAGCTGGTGGTGGCCCAACACCCTTTTAAGATAATTGATGTTGGGGTTTCCTTTATTTTGGCAGATATATGGTGATTGGCATCTAAACTTTCATAGTATTACCACGACGACCGACAAAACAGTTCGTCTTTCAAATCACCCACGTGGGTATAACCAATGAGGAGATGGCACGTGGGTACCTGCTTCTATAAACCAATGAGGAGATGGGAGAGGCAGGACTGTGTCAGAAATAGAAAGGAGCTCTATTTTAGCCCTTGGCATCGCAGACGCTCATTGGCGCACACGAGCAGTGTGGGTGCAATAATTGAATAACTGGATTTCTAAATTTATTTTGCGACGCTCGCGCACGCGACGTGTCCGGTCTGGTCAGCATGTAAGACGTTGGGGTGGGGGATGGGTGCTAAGCTGATATACCACATAGAATTGTTCCGAGAGCCAATCCGTAACCCGCCATATAAAAATAAATAATAATTATAACTTTATTAGCATTATTATTAGGCTATTATTACTATTCCCCTTCCCTGCATTAATTAATTTGTCTGTATGTCTATTCGATATTTGGATAAAAGGAAACTGTGCTACGAATTAAGAAAAATATTTATTTTCACAATGCGTTGAGTCACTCAAATTGCTTTGAGAAAAAGAGCCTTCTAATTAGCCTTCTTACCTAATAAAAGCCTATAGCCAAAATAACAAAACAATACATATACATTCAATATTGTTAAAATAATCAAATAGTTTAGAATTAATTAAAACTTGAATAAACCATTCCCAATATACCGCACGCATTCGGAAGTATTCAGACCCCTTGACCTTTTCCACATTTTGTTACGTTACAGCTAGGGATGCACGATATATAGTCAACAGGTCGAGCAGTCATTTGAAAAGAGTAAGAACATTTCAGCGAGACAACTCAAAGGTGAAATCCATTAACGCCAAGATAATGGAATTAATTTCCCTTGACAATCAACCGTTCTCTGTCATGGGAGACGTTGGCTTTCGCCAACTGGTCGAGCACCGGTACACGCTACCAAGTGCGCTATTTTTCACATGTTGCCCTACCGGAGTTACACAGTAATAGCGTCACTGCTATTAGCTTCACGACTGACATTTGGAACAGCAATATCAGCCCCATGAGCATGCTGAGTCTGAAAGCACAGTGGGTCGTCGAGAATTTCGTACTGAGGAAAGTCGTATTGCATGCTCATGAATATGCTGGTTGTCATACCGCTGCTGCCATTTCAATGGCATTTGAAAACATGTTTGAAACATGAACACACTAGCAAGCTCAATTCGAACAACTGACTCGAGAAATAAGCTCATCAACTGCACCTGCAGCAGACGTGAAACCCTCTGTCATGGCATTGAAACACCTGCTCAACAAAACTGGCGACACAGGCTGTGAACAATGCTCGATGCTATGTACAAGGACCGCTACTTCGATGCAGACAAGAAACAGGGTTTACGTGAAATGTTACATACACAGCTGGACAAGATGGAAACGGACACAGTGACAGTGTGCACCGAGGAAGAGGCCACTGACAGACAGAGCTGAAACTTCACTGCTTGACATGTATGATGAAATCCTGGTTGAGAATGAAAAGATTGAACAACGAAACAGCACAGAAAGTAAGTGAAAGAAATAGGTTGATTGTTTTACTGGTTAATGGGGACATACGTAAATGCCAACAAAATTTGGTCAGTGTGGTGTGTGTGTGTAACCTTTATAAACCTAGGCAAGTCAGTTATGAACAAATTGTTATTTACAATGATGGCCAAACCCGGCCAAACCCAGATATGAACAAATTCTTATTTACAATGATGGCCTAACCCGGCCAAACCCAGACGATGCTGGGCCAATTGCGCGCCGCCCTATGGGACTCCCATCACGGCCGGATGTAATACAGCCTGGATTTGAACCAGGGACTGTAGTGACACCTCTTGCACTGAGATGCAGTGTCTTAGACCGCTGCGTGCATGTGTGTGTTTTAACTATTTAACTGTACTAGAATGCTTAAAAGGCCACTAAAAGTTTAAATATAGTTATTTTGGCAGACTGAAGCCACTCCTCAGTAAAAGGCAAATGACAGCCCGCTTGGAGTTTGCCAAAAGGCACCTAAAGACTCCAATCAAGTTGTAGAATCATCATGGATGATCAATGGAAACAGGATGCATCTGAGCTCATAGCAAAGGGTCTGAATACTTATGTAAATAAGGTATTTCTGTTTTTTATTTTTTTACTCAATTTGCTAAACTTTCGAAAAACCTGTTTTCACTTTGTCATTATCAGGTATTGTGTTTAGATTGATGAGGGGGGAAAATTATTTAATCAATTTCAGATTAAGGCTGTAACGTAAAACAAAATGTGGAAAAAGTCAAGCGGTCTGAATACTTTCAGATTTTAATTTAAAAAATTACGGTTATGACGATTATTTTATGTTCATAAAGGTCTTCAGCCATAACTGTCCATTACACAGTTAGGCCTATACTGTAATTGTGCCTGCCCTAGTGACACGCTTGACACCCCCCTTACCATCGCCCCACCTCTCCTGTCCTCCAAAACTAATACCCTTATGACACCACCCCAACCCTACCACTGCTGTCCTTCCAAACTAATACCCTTATGACACCACCTCAACCCTACCACTCCTGTCCTTCCAAACTAATACCCTTATGGCTGGGGGCAGTATTGAGTAGCTTGGATGAATAAGGTGCCCAGAGTAAACTGCCTGCTACTCAGTCCCAGAAGCTACGGTATGCATATTACTAGTATATTTGGATAGAAAACACTCTGAAGTTTCTAAAACTGTTTGAATGATGTCTGTGAGTATAACAGAACTCATATGGCAGGCAAAAACCTGAGAAAAAATCCAACCAGGAAGTGGGAAATCTGAGGTTTGTAGTTTTTCAACTCATCGCCTATCGAATATACAGTGGGATATTGGTCATATTGCACTTACTAAGGCTTCCACTAGATGTCAACAGTCTTTAGAACCTTGTTTGATGCTTCTACTGTGAAGGAGGGGGGAATGAGGGCTCTTTGAGTCAGGGGTCTGGCAGAGTGCCATGAGCTAACCACGCTCGTTCACGTGAGAGTTAGCTTGCGTTCCATTGCATTTCTGAAGACAAAGGAATTCTTCGGTTGAAACATTATTGAAGATTTATGATAAAAACATCCTAAAGATTGATTCTATACATCGTTTGACATGTTTCTACGGACTGTAACGGAACTTTTGGACTTTGTCTGCTCGCGCCTCATGAATTTGGATTACTGGGCTAAATGACGTACTTTATCGAACAAATCAAACATTTATTGTGGAACTGGGATTCCTGGGAGTGCATTCTGATGAAGATCATCAAAGGTAAGTGAATATTTATAATGCTATTTCTGGCTTCTGTTGACTCCACAACATGGCGGATATCTGTATGGCTTGGTTTTGTGTCTGAGCGCTGTACTCAGATTATTGCATGGTTTGCTTTTTCCGTAAAGTTTTTTTGAAATCTGACACAGCGGTTGCATTAAGGAGAAGTAAATCTTTAATTCCATTTTCATCAACATTTATGATGACTATTTCTGTAAATTGATGTGGCTCTCTGCAAAATCACCGGATGTTTTGGAAGTAAAACATTACTGAACGTAATGCGCCAATGTAAACTGAGATGTTTGGATATAAATATGCACTTTATCGAACATACATGTATTGTGTAACATGAAGTCCTATGATTGTCATCTGATGAAGATCATCAAAGGTTAGGGATTAATTTTATCTCTATTTCTGCTTTTTGTGACTCCTCTCTTTGGCTGGAAAAATGGCTGTGTTTTTCTGTGAGTAGGTGCAGACCTAACATAATCGTTTGGTGTGCTTTCGTCATAAAACCTTTTTGAAATCGGACACTGTGGTGGGATAAACAACAAGTTTATCTTTAAAATGGTGTAAAATACTTGTATGGTTGAGGAATTTTAATTATGAGATTTGTTGTTTTGAATTCGGCGCCCTGCACTTTCACTGGCTGTTGTCATATCGATCCCGTTAACGTGATCTTAGCCGATATCAGCCATAAGAGGTTAACCTATCCACCCCAACCCCACTCAACTGTCCTTCCCTTCCTTCCAAACTAATACCCCTGTGACTGTGACACCATCCACCCTGTCTCCCCACCCAGCTCATACCCCCGTGACTGGCTGCCCCACAAAGTCAGCTAATGCCCCCAGTCTGCCAAATCAGGGTCACCTCACCTCTCTTTACCCCCTGTTGTGACACTCTCACCAATGAATCCCCTCTCCCTCAAATATCATGCACCACATGCTACAACCCTGTAATAGTACAGGGCCACTCCTGTCTCAAACAAGCTGAACCCAGAAAGGGGCCAATGCTCCTAGCCTGGGTGCCAGTCTGTTTCTGCCTTAGTCAACTTGTCAACGTTTTATTTAGAAATGTGACAATTTGGCATGCTTGAATGCAAAACGGTCAGGTTCAGGCCTAGGTTTGTATTTGTATTTATTATGGAGCACCATTAGCTGCTTCCAAAGCAGCAGCTATTCTTCCTGGGGTCCAGCAAAATTAAGGCAGTTTATACAATTATAAAAACATTACAATACATTCACAGATTTCACAACACATTGTGTCCCCTCAGGCCCCTACTCCACCACTACCGCATATCTACAGTACTACACCGTGTGTATGTATAGTGCGTATGTTATTATGTATGTTATCGTGTGTGTGTATGCATGTGTCTGTGCCAATGTTTGTGTTGCATCACAGTCCCCACTATTCCATAAGGTGTTTTTTTAATCAAATTTTACTGCTTGCTTCAGTTACTTGATGTGGAATAGAGTTCCATGTAGCCATGGCTCTATGTAGTACTGTGTGCCTCCCATAGTCTGTTCTGGACTTGGGAACTGTGAAGAGACCTCGAGGCATGTCTTGTGGGGTATGCATGGGTGTCCGAGCTGTGTGCCAGTAGTTTAGACAGACAGCTCAGTGCATTCAACATGTCAATACCTCTCATAAATAAAAGTAGTGATGAAGTCAATCTCTCCTCTACTTTCAGCAAGGAGAGATTGACATACATATTATTCATATTAGCTCTCTGTGTACATCCAAGGGCCAGCCGTGCTGCCCTGTTCTGAGCCAATTGCAACTTTCCTAAGACCTTTTTTGTGGCACCTGACCACATGACTAAACAGTAATCATGGTGCAACAAAACTAGGGCCTGTCGGACCTGCCTTGTTGATAATGTTGTTAAGGCAGAGCATCGCTTTATTATGGATAGACTTCTCCCCACCTTAGCTACTGTTGTATCAATATGTTTCGACCATGACAGTTTACAATCCAGGGTTACTCCAAGCAGTTTAGTTCTCAACTTCCACATTATTTATTACAAGATTTAGTTGAGGTTTAGGGTTTAGTGAGTGTTTTGTTCCAAATACAATGCTTTTAGTTTTAGAAATATTTAGCGCTAACTTATTCCTTGCCACCCACTCTGAAACTAACTGCAGCTCTTTGAGTGTTGCAGTCATTTCAGTCGCTGTAGTAGCTGACATTTATAGTGTTGAGTCATCCGCATACATAGACACTCTGGCTTTACATGCAACTAAGCCAGTGGCATGTCGTTAGTAAAAATTTTAAAAAGCAAGGGGCCTAAACAGCTACCATGGGGAATTCCTGATGCTAACTGGATTATATTTTAGAGGATTCCATTAAAGAAAACCCTCTGTGTTCTGTTAGACAAGTAACTCTTTATCCACATTATTGTAGGGGGTGTAAAACCATAACACATACAGTTGAAGTCGGAAGTTTACATACACCTGAGCCAAATACATTTAAACTCCGTTTTCACAATTCCCGACATTTAATCCTAGTAAAAATTCCCTGTCTTAGGTCAGTTAGGATCATCACTTTATTTTAAGAATGTGAAATGTCAGAAAAACAGTAGAGAATGAATTATTTCAGCTTTTAGAATGAATTATTTCATCACATTCCCAGTGGTTCAGAAGTTTACATACACTCAATTAGTATTTGGTAGCATTGCCTTTAAATTGTTTAACTTGGTTTAACAATCGTTTAACAAATGTTTCAGGTAGCTTTCCACAAGCTTCCCACAATAAGTTGGGTGAATTTTGGCCCATTCCTCCTGACAGAGCTGCAGTAACTGAGTCAGGTTTGTAGGTCTCCTTGCTTGCACACGCTTTTTCAGTTCTGCCCACACATTTTCTATGGGATTGATGTCAGGGCTTTGTGATGGCCACTCCAAGATCTTGACTTTGTTGTCCTTAAGCCATTTTGCCACAACTTTGGAAGTATGCTTGGGGTCATTGTCCATTTGGAAGACACATTTGCTTTAACTTCCTGACTGATGTCTTGAGATGTTGCTTCAATATATCCACATCATTTTCCTCCCTCATGATGCCATCAATTTTGTGAAGTGCACCAGTCCCTCCTGCAGCAAAGCACCCCCACAACATGATGCTGCCGCCCTGTTGCTTCACGGTTGGGATGGTGTTCTTCGGCTTGCAAGCCTCCCCCTTTTTCCTCCAAACATAATGATGGCCAAACAGTTCTATTTTTATTTCATCAGACCAGAGGACATTTCTCCAAAAAGTACAATCTTTGTCCCCATGTGCAGTTGCAAACCATAGTCTGGGTTTTTTATGGCGGTTTTGGAGCAGTGGCTTTTTCCTCGCTGAGTGGCCTTTCAGGTTATGTCAATATAGGACTCGTTTTACTGTGGATATAGATACTTTTGTACCGGTTTCCTCCAGCATCTTCACAAGGTCCTTTGCTGTTGTACTGGGATTGATTTGCACTTTTCGCACCAAAGTACGTTAATCTCTAGGAGACAGAACGCGTCTCCTTCCTGAGCGGTATGACGGCTGCGTGGTCCGTGGTGTTTATACTTGCATACTATTGTTTGTACAGATGAACGTGGTACCTTCTGGCATTTGGAAATTGCTCCGAAGGATGAACCAGACTTGTGGAGGTCTACAACTTTCTTTTGATTTTCCCATGATGTCAAGCAAAGAGGCACTGAGTTTGAAGGTAGGCCTTGAAATACATCCACAGGTATACCTCCAATTGACTCAAATTATGTCAATTAGCTTATCAGAAGCTTCTAAAGCCATTACACCATTTTCTGGAATTTTCCAAGCTGTTTAAAGGCACAGTCAACTTAGTGTATGTAAACTTCTGACCCACTGGAATTGTGATACAGTGAATTATAAAGTGAAATAATCTGTCTGTAAACAATTGTTGGAAAAATTACTTGCGTTATGCACAAAGTAGATGTCCTAACCGACTTGCCAAAACTATAGTTTGTTAACAAGAAATGTGTGGATTGGTTGAAAAACAAGTTTTAATGACTCCAACCTAAGTGTATGTAAACTTCCGACTTCAACTGTACGTTCTTCCAGCAGCAGACTATGATCGATAATGTCAAAAGCCTCACTGAAGTCTAACAAAACAGCCCCCACAACCATTTTATCATCAATTTCTCTCAGCCAATCAAGTGCTGTGCTTGTTGAGTGTCCTTCCCTATAAGCATGCTGAAATTCTGTTGTCAATTTGTTTACTGTGAAATAGCATTGTATCTGGTCAAACACAATTTTTTCCAGAAGTTTACTAAGGGTTGGTAACAGGCTGATTGGTCGGCTACAGACACTACTGGCCTCCAAATGACTGGGCCTCTCCCTCCACAAAACTCAGTGGTCACCACCATTAGGCCTGCTGAGGCTGCTGCTGTCCTGCATAGGAATGTGGTATAGGCCCTGCGTATAGATTACACCTTCAGAGCTGGCCTAATCCATGCCATGCACACAGAGACAGAGGCGTATACAAGCCAAACTCGCACAGAGAGAGAATACCCGCAGACGAGCACACACACACAAAGACACACACGCACACACAAAGACGCACACTTGCACACACACACATACAGGAAAAGGAGTGTGCTCTGTGTCTCTTGTGTAGCAGTGACGAGTGACGACATCCGATTCATGTTTCATTACAGCATGAAACTGTCAATCATCATAATGAGGCAACTACACAGACTACAGACATGATAAGAAATGGATTTGTGTCACGCTCAGAGAAAAACAATAACTGAGGCCAAAAGTAATGTGGAGGTATCTCAGACATAATGCATCATTTGTGTCAACATGATGATAGATCAGTAGGCTATCTGTTTAATGTATGATGCATAATGAAACCTTCATTGATATTGCTGTTGAAGGATAACGATCTTGTGAATGATGAAAAGTCTTGACACCCCAGACAAGCTTGAAGGATGGGTTCTTTCCTGTCCCTGGTTGAGCCTGAATACTTGTCTTGCACTCTGACCCTTTGCTACTGTACCTGACGGCTGTACCAAAATATGTACAGCAGGCTTCCAAATCATGTAAAGTTCTGTGCACGAGATGCGGCAGGCCGGATGCGTGTACAGTGTCGCTCAAGGCAGTAGGCCTACACCTGGCTCGTTCCCAGGGTTGGGAGGTGAGCGAGTGCTACTGTCCCTTTAAGGAACTCAGACTGTGTCCTACTAGCTCATAGAGATAGATAGAGATCTAATCTTTGTATCTGTGCCATTATGAAGGCTGTGGTGGCATGGGCAACACCATTGAGGCCATCTCCATTTTAAAAGAAGTCAATTTTCTTATTTTGTGTTTGAAAAAAGCATAAAGCTAATATTGGTGATTTACCACCACCTGCAGTGCTGGAGTCCTCAACCAAAGCTTGTGTCATTCATCTATTGTGACCACTAGATGACAGTGATATAGCTTAAAGCCATAGTCAACCCAATTTGAAGAAGACAATGCTATGATCATTTGCTGATCTCTCCCAACCCATAGGAATCCCCACCCAGTTCATGATGGAAACCCTCAATGGCAATGCCCATGCTAAAAGAGGTTATATCCATCTAGAGATCTCTATCCATCTCTATGTACTAGCTGCAGTTCCTGTGTTTCCTTCCTGCCTCACTAGCTCACATAGATCACAGCGCACTTTTAAAAAACCTGTACCCCAAAGCTCGCACAGAGAGAGGGGATGAGAGAGACAGTTACCCGAGAAGGAATATATAGTTAACACGTTTCAGTTCCTTCCATTTGCATGCACGTTAAATTGTTAACGTTTACAGAGGAGAGAACAGTGTTTAAGAGACAGTGAGGGAGAGGCAACAGCACTGTCTGCGGTCGATTGTCGGAGCTATCGAACCTTTCTTTGCTGTGGAAGATGCGAGAGTTTGTGTTCTCGGAAGTAGGCTACGGCAACAGTCTCCTCCGTTGCAAAAATACTGAATCTTATGAGTCGATTCCTAGCTAAATCGAAGCTTGACACACAACTGGGAGTCGATGAATCGATTCGACTCTCCACCTCTAGCTCTCAGTAGCCTGCGTCAGTCACCTAGCTAGCTAACATGCTATTATTATCAGTACCGTTGCCTAGTAGTTGGTCAACTAGCTAGCTAACTGAATGTAACAGTCAAGCTTCTTACATATGCCTTCCCCTTTGTCAGACACTCTCCAATTGTCTTTAAATTGGCACATGTTAAACTGACAATGTAAACTCATTTAAATATCGGCCGATAGCAGTTTGCTGGACAGGGCAAAGTCAATAATGGTCAAGACTGACTTACTTTCTTGCTTCGAGTCTCCGTGTGCATCTCGGTAGCTAGGGTGCAGTGGGGGGGGGGGGTTGATCGGGTGGGGTGAATTTGAATAATAGTAATCTTTTTGGCAGTTTTCCACCTTTTGAATCAATTTGCTATTTGGGAGAAAGTTGTATTGTTTGCCTCTTCGGATATTCTTTTAGATCATATCCACGGCGTCGACTATTCCTCTTTCTTCACCAGTAAAGTCTCTCTCTCTCGGTGTGTTGTTGCCGTGTACAGGGTTGGGCGCTCTCTCTTCGTTTCTCCTCCGCCTCTCCCTGCTTGTGACCCCACCCTGCGTCTCCACCCCTCAACCCTGTCAATCAGAAACTGAGCAGCCAGCCACAGACCAGACCTACCCGAGCTTGCAGCAACGCCAAACTATCCCCCAAAACCACACACTAAATGTGCATGCATTTCGCCGTCATAGCTTCTGTAAAGGCACACACACATCCATGTCAACCTAATGATGTAAAGTAAGTTGTAGTGGATGTCTATGAGGCAAATTGATATGTCACAGCTGAATATTGCAACTAACTTGGAACATGTATTCAATGCAATTCAAGAAAGACCGGTCCCAAAAGACATTAATGTGTTATTACATTCGGAATATTCTGTTTATGCTGGTGTAAGGGGAGGGTAGGATGGCTTTCGACCACACCCTCTGTCATGACGTAGCAAGGGTGTGGTGTCTGTCATGACGTCGGAAGGGTGTGGTTCCTAAAAAATATTTTTTGGAAGGGATAGCGTAGGTGCCCAAATTACTACTGTACATTTATGATCAGTACAGTGACAATATTATCTATAGTAGAAGATATTGACGAGTATGAAAACAAATGTAAAAAATTGACATATTTTCCTAAAAAATATATAAATTCTGGGAGCTCTTTCACAACTCTAGAAAATGTATTAAAAAGGTGTCCTCCAATATTGTATAGCCTATTCATCCTCTACTTTATAGGTATCCATAAGATGCATAAGGAAAATTTGACATTAAGGTGAATTATCACTTCACAACTATCAACGAGCATTTCACTACATCCCCAATAAATCTGCTAAATTTGCGTATGTGACCAGTACAATTTGATTTGATCTGAGTGTTGATCCAACAGAGATGTTTCAACCACATAGTCTATGGTTTCAGCTAAACAGCTAAATGCTATTACAATTATATTACTATCAATGCTGACAATACATAACTGATCCAAGGTTTTTCCTTTTAGTGCAACAAATTGAAACATTTCAGGATCTGGCTTAACCTACCTTTGTAGACTTTCTACACTAAACCTAAGGCACAGCTATGTGGGAATGGCTTCTGTCCTCAAATGCTCTTCCATTAACTCCTTTAAAAGGCTATTATTATAGATTAAACAATCATTCCCTCTGGGAGTCTGTGAAATTGAGCTAGCACAATTTCACTACATTTCCCAAAATCCCGCGCTGCGTCCCAAACTCCTCCTACAGGAGAACAGAACGGAAACATGCGACGGTAAACAACATTCTCTGCTAACAAGCTCACATTACATTGATTTACTACGGTTTTATTGGCCTCATTTTGCTGTATAATATGCATGCATATATGAAGTGTTTATATAATCGTGTTGCCAAAAGCTGTCTGTCACCTGCATTACTAACATTGTGTAGCTGGAATGCGATGCACTAACGTTAGCTAGCCAACGTCAGCTACTCCAGTGATAGCTGCACCGTTAAAATCGGTTGCTAAAAACAGTTGTATATTTAATGAAAATGTATAGAGTAATGTGTATGACACCAACGCATATACTGTGTGTGTGTGTGTGTGTGTGTGTGTGTGTGTGTGTGTGTGTGTGTGTGTGTGTGTGTGTGTGTGTGTGTGTGTGTGTGTGTGTGTGTGTGTGTGTGTTACAGTAAGACCTGTCATTTGTGTGAGGAACGGGACAGAGACCGCTCCACAGTCTCCTCCTACACAGCAGCTAGACACGGACTTCAACATAGACAGGTGAGCCTCCACACACACACACACAAAAGTACAATAGCATCAACCACACAGTTTACATACAATAGCCTACACTCCTACTAAATAATAATAATTTGATTTGGATTTCTATAGCGCTTTTTTTTTTTTTACCAACTTAAAGCTCAAAGTGCTTTGCATAGTAAGGGAGAAACTCACCTCATCCAACTGTTTATTTTCTTCTACAGCATTACAATAGCAAGTTGCAACAGCCCCACTATTTACATATTCTTATATGTCTGAACTGACCTCAGGGGAGGGTCTACATTCTGCTGTGCATTCCAGTACAGGTTCACCTAAGGACAGCCAGCCAGCCAATGATTTGTCAACGTCTAGACACATGAACTCGTCAATTTAACTTAACCCAAGCCGTTAATTAAGCAATGTCTAAAAGTCAGAGAATAAGATAAGAATTCCTCAACTCCCGTGTTTTACCTGATTGACTCTTGAGTTTTACCTGAAATGATCTAGGCATAATAACTAAATTATTAAGTATTACTGCTAAATGTCATTATGTACTTTCAGACCACATTCAGAGAGACTAGACTTTTAGACCTCTCGTGTGTTGTCCCAGATGTGTTGCCAAGATGAAGTGTTTTGCACCTGTGGCGCTGTACAAGCCTTTGGGGAGCAGGCTACCTGGGTGAGGAGTATATCCCAGTTCCAGGCTCACCAGAACGGGGGGAGGGAGCTGGCCAGTCTTAGGGAGTTGGGGCTCTCAGACCTGGAGATAGAACTGTGGTTCCCCAGAGACCAGCCTTAAAACACTGAGAAGGTGAATGTTATTTATTTATATAATTTATGCCATTTACTACCAGGGGACAGTACATTTGGGCAGCCGCATAGAAGGAAGAATAGGTAAAAATAGTGAAGAGAAGGTGATTGTTGCTTCCCAGACAGTGGGCAAACTGGTTGAAATGATGTCTCTACAACCAGGTTGTAATAATGTCCTTTTAACCAGTTTTGCACCACTGTTTTTGCCAGCTGCTGGATGTAACGACGAGATGTTTAATGTATAGAGACAATGTGTGTGGTTATGGTTATCAATTACACCTCCTGAGAAGGAATACAGAGCCTGTATTTAAACCAAACATTGTCAAAATGTTAGTGATATTGACTGATCAACTATGGGTGTGTTGTCAGACATGAAAAACATCCTGGTGGTGTAGCCTGATATTGATTATTTGACTCAGGCATCCATCCAAACTGGAAGAGATCAGGGTGTAACTTTCCTCAACTCTATTTACTTCAATACTCACTGATAAAAGGATGCTATTATTATTCCAGCTGTATTACCGGTTGGACTCATTGAACAACATGGTCAAGTAGGCAGCTGTGTTGTGTGTGTGCTTCAGGCAGCCACGTTGTGTGTTCTGCCCTACAGGGTCATGGGGTGGGTGTGTGTGCCCCCGGGGTGCGGCAGCAGCGTCTGCAGGTGATCCAGGACAAGATGGCGGCTCGGGCAGAGCTCATGTCAATCCACATTGCTTCTCAGCCAGCCGACCCCTGTCCCGCAGAGAGATGGAGGTCGAGAAGGCCCTGTTCCATGGTAATGACCACCAGGGCTTCCTCACTGCACTCTATCACCAAGGTGGGATGATGTTATATATGCTAAGTGTCTGGTCGTTCACACTGCAACTCCCATAGACCAAGAGGTTAGAAAGGAGTTAGAACGAAAAGGAGTTATGGAGGCGTTTGAACAAGTCCTATGTGTGTTGGAAGTGTCTTTGAAATTCCTTGAAAAGACACAATAGGAGTTGGGTGCTGGGCTTGAGCCGGAAAATATAATGACAATATTTTCTTATCTAAATGTTTTATTTTTAATGACCTTGGCATCACTGTGTTTTTTGTGTGTGTATTTTGTGTATATGTTGAATGTTTTGTGTTGTTGGTGGCTGTCATGTATTGAAAATATAAAGTAAAATGTTTAAAAGAAATAAAGGAATTCAGCTGTCCATCATCCTGTTAGTCATTTGCCATATTGAAATCTGACAGTAAGCAATTACCCTGTATTGATGTGTAATATTGTTATTATTGTTGCAATATTTTTAGTTTTTAAATTACCCTGTAACTACCTAGTAAGTAGGCTACAAACTGTCATGGAGTACTAACACTTACCTGCTCACGTTTTTGGTATTTTCCCTTAGAGGAAGATACCCTGGCTGACCAGCAGGGGGCATCCTCCTCAGACATGGACTCTGTACAGCAGGGGTGCCCAGACTTTAGTTACATAGGATCTACTTTTTCCACCCTGCTTCCTAACGCGGTCTACCTTATTGATTGGATGGTTTGCACTGAATGCTATCAGCTAGCTTAGCATGGTCTGGGTTGTAGCTACTGATTGCTAGCCTCAAGCAGGTGTCCAGGTGATCATCTGTTAGAGTGGACCGCTACTTTGACTTGATGATCTTCATGTCTTAAAATGCTGACTCGCAAAGGTAGATAGATCCAAAAAATGCTGTCAAGTACATGGCAACTTTTTGTACATGTTTGGATATTTTTCCTCCACGATAAGGTTCCAAAAGTGTTCCCCCAATGCCCTCGATTTGATATAGAGGTCGCTTTGCAGAGTCAAAATTTCACTCTTGACGGCTGATGTCTCCATGTGAAACAATGATGCAATTTAATCAACATCAACTTCCACACCAAACAGAAAGCACATAAATGTTGCCACAGGTTCCAGGATCGCAAAGTCTTGAAAGCGTCGGTCAAAGTCTCGACCAGTCACAAAGTGCAGATGCCTTTCCCTGACTCGAGTTGACATATTGACATATTTTTGAAATTCCGCAGTTCATGTCGCTGCAAGTGTGAGGACAGCAATTTGAATGTTTGCTTAAAAGCTGTCACATAGCTAATCATATCAACAATATTTTTGTATTTTCCTTGCAGCTTTAAATTTAGTTCATTCAGCCGAAAAGTTACATCGGTCAAAAAAGATAAATCTAACAGCCACACTTTGTCTTCCAACTGCTCATATTCGGCATCTTATGAGGCCAGAAACTCCTTGATTTCAAATAACAGATCCCTAAATCTCTGCAGGAATGTACCTCTACTAAGCCACCTTACATCCGTGTGTTGCAAGAGGTCTGTGTTCAGCTTCACTTTCTTCCAGTTGAGACCTGAAGAGATCTGCAGACTTCTGGCCTGAATCAAATTCACGATTTTGAGCGCGATATCCATGACATCTTTCATATTCAGCATTTTACAACACAAGGCTTGTTGATGGATTATGAAGTGATAATTGAGGAAGTCTGGAAAGTCATCACTTTTGCAAAGGGCAATAAACCCATTGATGCAGCCAGTCATGGCTGATGCTCCATCTGTAGTTTGTAAATGGGTAACTGATTGCTATTAAAAAAGTCCTTGAATGCCACAAAAATGTCCTCCCCTCGAGTTTTTCCTTTCAGCGATATGATTGTGAGCAGTTCCTTTTTGGCAGTCATATCTTCAAACACCATTCTGATGAAAATGCACAACTGAGATGTGTTGATCACGTCTGTCGACTCGTCAAATTGAAGTGAAAAGAACATTTATACTCATTTATGTCTTTTTTAAGATGCTCCCTCAAATCCTCACCCATCATTTCACAGTATTTCTGGATAGGTGAACATCCTTAATAGTGGAAATGATTTCTGATTTATTTTTGAACACATCAAACAATGAGTCTGTTGCCTCTAAAAAGGCCTCTTTTACTATTTCTCCATCCTGGAACGGTTTCGTGTGCTTTGCTAGTATGCAACTCACCCGGGATTATGAAATCGTGGCTGCCTTTGATTTTGAGCTGGGCCTTGTAAAGATCGATTGTTGGGCAGCTAGTTGAGACTTCAACTCTTACTTTTCTCTTACGTAGTTCACTTTTAGCTGGAAAGTCACTTTCATATTTCTTGTGAACAGTTTTGAAATGCCTCTCGACATTTCCCTTCTTATCAAAAGCTACGTTTGAATGGGAAATCAGTCACACACATTTTGAATATGTTGTGGTGAAAAAAATTATCTCACTGTGAAAGTGGTTTTTGGTCTCTCGCTGCTTGGTCCAGCACTCATATTAAAAATGTAACTGCAACTTCAGGAGAAAAGTAGTAGAAACACAACTACCACTGGGACAACAAAAAATATTGTTTTTCAGGTCTGGCAAGCATGGAAATGTAAATGTACTAACTGCAGACGGTTGCTATGGTAGCGACAGTTTGGAAAACAAATATAGCCAATATAGTGCCGGGGGTTGGTCCAATTTTATGTCAATCAAGTAGTTTTTATATATTGCAGTAATATTTGAGAAAGAAGCTAACCTGTAAGCAAAGCATACTGTGCTTCAGAACTGTGGACCTCATTCATTTTTAAGCAGACTCGATGGTAACGCTGTGAATTGCCAAAATATATATTTTTAGTGCATACATTTTGAAAACTTTTATGCGGTCTACTAGAAAGAAGTTTGCGGTCGACCGTGACCGACGTCCTGGATACCAATGCTATACAGAGATGGCCCTAGTGATGAGAGAAAACGGACTGTATCAGAGAATTCTGAACTGAAAACCACAGGTGACTCATCTCTACCTCAGCCCAGACCTTAAACTGAGTTTGACCAATCACATAGCTCATGGAAAAGCACTGACCAATCATAAGTCCAGCCTGACTGTAAATCTGTCATTGATCAAATCACATTTTTATTTGTCACATGCTTCGCTGACAACACGTGTAGACTAAAAGTGAAATGCTTATTTACGGGTCAATTTCCAACAATGCAGAGTTAAATATAAGATTTAAAATTTAAAAAATAGTGATACGTGGAATAAATAAACAGTGGCTATATACAGGGAGTACCGGTACTGAGTTGATGTGCAGGGGTACGAGGTAATTGAGGTAGCTACAGTTGAAGTCGGAAATTTACATACACCTGAGCCAAATACATTTAAACTCAGTTTTTCACAATTCCTGACATTTAATCCTAGTAAAAATTCCCTGTCTTAGGTCAGTTAGGATCACCACTTTATTTTAAGAATGTGAAATGTCAGAATAATACTAGAGAGAATGATTTATTTCAGCTTTTATTTCTTTCATCACATTCCCAGTGGGTGAGAAGTTTACATACACTCAATTAGTATTTGGTAGCATTGCCTTTAAATTGTTTAATTTGGGTCAAACCCTTCGGGTAGCCTTCCACAAGCTTCCCACAATAAATTGGGTGAATTTTGGCCCATTCCTCCTGACAGAGCTGGTGTAACTGAGACAGGTTTGTAGGCCTCCTTGCTCGCACACGCTTTTTCAGTTCTGCCCACAAATTTTCTATAGGATTGAGGTCAGGGCTTTGTGATGGTCACTCCAATACCATGACTTTGTTGTCCTTAAGCCATTTTGCCACAACTTTGGAAGTATGCTTTGGGTCATTGCCTATTTGGAAGACCCATTTGCGACCAAGCTTCAAATTCCTGACTGATGTCTTGAGATGTTGTTTCAATATATCCACATAATTCTCCCTCATGATGCCATCTATTTTGTGAAGTGCACCAGCCCCTCCTGCAGCAAAGCACCCCCACAACATGATGCTGCCACCCCCGTGCTTCACGGTTGGGATGGTGTTCTTCGGCTTGCAAGCCTCCCCCTTTTTTCTCCAAACATACCGATGGTCATTATGGACAAATAGTTATATTTTTGTTTCATCAGACCAGAGGACATTTCTCCAGAAAGTACAATCTTTGTCCCCATGTGCAGTTGCAAAAACGTAGTCTGGGTTTTTTATGGCGGTTTTGGAGCAGTGTCTTCTTCCTTGCTGAGCGGCCTTTGTGAGGTTATGTCGATATAGCACTCGTTTTACTGTGGATATAGATACTTTTGTACCTGTTTCCTCCAGCATCTTCACAAGGTCCTCTGCTGTTATTCTGGGATTGATTTGCACTTTTCGCACCAAAGTACGTGCATCTCTAGGAGACAGAACGCGTCTCCTTCCTGTGCGGTATGATGACTGTGTGGTCCCATGGTGTTTATACTTGCGTACTATTGTTTGTACAGATGAACGTGGTACCTTCAGGCGTTTGTAAATTGCTCCCAAGGATGAACCAGACTTGTGGAGGTCTACCATTTTTTTCAGAGGTCTTGGCTGATTTCTTTTGATTTCCCCATGATGTCAAGCAAAGAGGCACTGCGTTTGAAGGTAGGCCTTGAAATACATCCACAGGTACACCTCCAATTGACTCAAATGATGTCAATTAGCCTATCCGAAGCTTCTAAAGCCATGACATAATTTTCTGGAATTTTCCAAGCTGTTTAAAGGCACAGGGAACTTTGTATGTAAACTTCTGACCCACTGGAATTGTGATACAGTGAATTATAAGTGAAATAATCTGTCTGTAAACAATTGTTGGAAAAATTACTTGTGTCATGCACAAAGTAGATGTCCTAACCGACTTGCCAAAACTATAGTTTGTTATTAAATTTGTGGAGTGGTTGAAAAACAAGTTTAATGACTCCAACCTAAGTGTATGTAAACGTCTGACTTCAACTGTATACAGTGGGGCAAAAAAGTATTTAGTCAGCCACCAATTGTGCAAGTTCTCCCACTTAAAAAGTTGAGAGAGGCCTGTAATTTTCATCATAGGTACACTTCAACTATGACAGACAAAATGAGGAAAAAAAATCCAGAAAATCACATTGTAGGATTTTTAATGAATTTATTTGCAAATGATGGTGGAAAATAAGTATTTGGTCAATAACAAAAGTTTATCTCAATACTTTGTTATATACCCTTTGTTGGCAATGACAGAGGTCAAATGTTTTCTGTAAGTCATCACAAGGTTTTTACACACTGTTGCTGGTATTTTGGCCCATTCCTCCATGCAGATCTCCTCTAGAGCAGTGATGTTTTGGGGCTGTTGCTGGGCAACACGGACTTTCAACTCCCTCCAAAGATTTTCTATTGGGTTGAGATCTGGAGACTGGCTAGGCCACTCCAGGACCTTGAAATGCTTCTTACGAAGCCACTCCTTCGTTGCCCGGGCGGTGTGTTTGGGATCATTGTCATGCTGAAAGACCCAGCCACGTTTCATCTTCAATGCCCTTGCTGATGGAAGGAGGTTTTCACTCAAAATCTCACGATACATGGCCCCATTCATTCTTTCCTTTACACGGATCAGTCGTCCTGGTCCCTTTGCAGAAAAACAGCCCCAAAGCATGATGTTTCCACCCCCATGCTTCACAGTAGGTATGGTGTTCTTTGGATGCAACTCAGCATTCTTTGTCCTCCAAACACGACGAGTTGAGTTTTTACCAAAAAGTTCTATTTTGGTTTCATCTGACCATATGACATTCTCCCAATCTTCTTCTGGAACAATCACAGGCTCAGGACAGAGCGGGACTCAAGCGATTGGCAGCTCCAAAGAGGATCAACGTGAGTCAGTAAATCGGTAGCCTGTGTGGTGCGGCGAAGGCAGGGTCCGGAGATAGGTAGAGGATTTTTATTTTTATTTATTATAGATCCCCACTACTCTTCCTGGGACAGGAACATTTAAGGCAGTTTATACAATTTTAAAAACATTACAACTGTCACGCCCTGACCTTAGTATTCTTTGTTTTCTTTATTATTTGTAAGTTGTAAGTCGCTCTGGATAAGAGCGTCTGCTAAATGACTTAAATGTAAATGTAAATGTAATTATTTTGGTTAGGTCAGGGTGTGACATGGGTGATTTATATGTTTTTGTCCTGTCTAGGGTTTTTGTATGTTTATGGGGTTGTTACCAGTCTAGGGGTTTTGTATGTCTATGGTTGCCTAGATTGGTCCTCAATTAGAGGCAGCTGTTTAACGTTGTCTCTGATTGGGAACCATATTTAGGTAGCCATATTCCTTGAGTATTTCGTGGGTGATTATCTATGTCTATGTTTAGTTGCTTGTGTCAGCACTATGATTATATAGCTTCACGTTCGTTTTGTTGTTTTGTATAGTTCATTCAGTGTTCTTTCTTTATTAAAAGAAGATGCATTCAAATCACGCTGCGCTTTGGTCTCATCGCTATAAAGTTTATACAATTTTAAAAACATTACAACTGTCACGCCCTGACCTTAGTATTCTTTGTTTTCTTTATTATTTTGGTTAGGTCAGGGTGTGACATGGGTGATTTATATGTTTTTGTCCTGTCTAGGGTTTTTGTATGTTTATGGGGTTGTTACCAGTCTAGGGGTTTTGTATGTCTATGGTTGCCTAGATTGGTTCTCAATTAGAGGCAGGTGTTTAACGTTGTCTCTGATTGGGAACCATATTTAGGTAGCCATATTCCTTGAGTATTTCGTGGGTGATTATCTATGTCTATATTTAGTTGCTTGTGTCAGCACTATGATTATATAGCTTCACGTTCGTTTTGTATAGTTCATTCAGTGTTCTTTCTTTATTAAAAGAAGATGCATTCAAATCACGCTGCACTTTGGTCTCATCGCTATAACGAACGTGACAACAACACATTCACAGATTTCACAACACACTGTGTGCCCTTAGGCCCATACTCCATCACTTTCACATATCTACAACACAAAATCGATGTGTACGTCTGTATAGTGCGTATGTTAGCTTGTGTGTGTATGCATGTGTCTGTCCCTATGTTTGTGTTGCTTCACAGTTCTCGCTCTTCCATAAGGTGTATTTTTATTTGTTATAAATCATATTTTACTGCTTGCATCAGTTACTTGATGTGGAATAGAGTTCCATGTAGTCATGGCTCTATGTAGTACTGTAGTACCTCCCATAGTCTGACCTTTTGTGGCATGTCTTGTGGGGTATGCATGGGTGTCCGAGCTGTGCGCCAGTAGTTCAAACAGACAGCTCGGTGCATTCATAATGTCAATACCTCTCACAAATACAAGTAGTGATGAAGTCAATCTCTCCTCCACTTTGAGCCAGGAGAGATTAACATGCATATTACTGATGTGAGCTGTCTGTGTACATCCAAGGCCAGCGTGCTGTCCTGTTCTTAGCCAATTGCAATTTTCCTGGGTCCCTTTTTGTGGCACCTGACCACACCACTAAACAGTAGTCCAGGTGCGACAAAACTAGGGCCTGTAGGACCTGCCTTGTTGATAGTGCTGTTAAGAAGGTAGAGCAGCGCTTTATTATGGACAGACTTCTCCCCACCTTAGCTACTGTTGTATCAATATGTTTTGACCATTAAAGTTTACAATCCAGGGTTACTCCAAGCAGTTTAGTCACCTCAAATTGCTCAATTTCCACATTATTTATTACAAGATTTAGTTTAGGTTTAGGGTTTAGTGAATGATTTGTCCCATATACAATGCTTTTAGTTTTAGAAATATTTAGACCTAACTTGCCACCCACTCTGAAACTAACTTCAACTCTTTGTTAAGTGAAGCAGTCATTTCAGTCTCTGTAGTAGCTGACGTGTATAAATCATATCAAATTTGCGCCGAATAAAACAGATGTAGACCTTAGTGAAATGCTTACTTACCAACAATGCAGATTAAGAAAATACGGATAAGAATAAGAAATAAAAGTAACAAGTAATTAAAGAGCAGCAGTAAAATAACAATAGCGAGACTATATACAGGGGTGTACCAGTACAGAGTCTATTTGCGGGAGCACCGGTTAGTTGAGGTAATATGTACATCTAGGTAGAGTTATTAAAGTGACTATGCATAGATGATAACAACAGAGAGTAGCAGCGGCGTAAAAGAGGGGGGAAATGCAAATAGTCTGTGTAGCCATTTGATTAGATGTTCAGGAGTCTTATGGCTTGGGGGTAGAAGCTGTTTAGATGCCTCTTGGGCCTAGACTTGGCGCTCCGGTACCGCTTGTCGTGCGGTAGCAGAGAGAACAATCTATGACTAGGGTGGCTGGCTTCTTTGACCATTTTTAGGGCCTTCCTCTGACACCGCCTGGTGTAGAGGTCCTGGATGGCAGGCAGCTTAGCCCCAGTGATGTACTGGGCCGTATGCACTACCCTCTGTAGTGCCTTGCGGTCAGAGGCCGAGCAGTTGCCGTACCAGACAGTGATGCAACCAGTCAGGATGCTCTCGATGGTGCAGCTGTAGAACCTTTTGAGGATCTGAGGACCCATGCCAAATCTTTTCAGTCTCCTGAGGGGGAATAGGTTTTGTTGTGCTCTCTTCATGACTGTCTTGGTGTGCTTGGACCATGGTAGTTTGTTGGTAATGTGGACACCAAGGAACTTGAAGCTCTCAACCTGCTCCACTGCAGCCCCGTTGATGAGAATGGGGGCGTGCTCGGTCCTCATTTTCCTGTAGTCCATAATCATCTCCTAGTGTTGTGGATGACTCCTAGTGTTGAGTCGTCCACATACATAGACACACTGGCTTTACTCAGTAAAATAGCGTTGTTTCTGGTCAAACACAATTTTTTCCAAAAGTTTACTAAGGGTTGGTAACAGGCTGAGCCAGTGTAGGGGGCTTTACTATTCTTAGATAGCGGAATTACTTTTGTTTCCCTCCGGGCTTGGGGGCACACACTTTCAAGTAGTAGGCTTAAATTGGAAATATGGCAAATAGGAGTGGCAATATTGTCCGCTATTATCCTCAGTCATTTTCCATACAAGTTGTCTGAGCCCGGTGGCTTGTCATTGTTGATAGACAACAATCATTTTTTCACCTCTTCCACACTCACTTTACAGAATTCTTTCATAATTTGGTCAGATATACTTGTCAGTGTTTGTTGCTGGCATGTCATGCCTAAATTTGCTAATCTTGCCAATGAAAATATAATTAAAGTAGTTGGCAATATCTGTGGGTTTTGTGATGAATGAGCCATCTGATTCAATGAATTTCCCCAAAATGTCATTGAAGGTGCTCCAAAGCTTTTTTACTATCATTCTTTGTCATTTATCTTTGTTTCATCCTTCTGCCTCATCCGTCTCAACCAGCTTAGTGGTCAGAGCATTTGGCCAGTAACCGAAAGGTTGCTGGATCGAATCTCCAAGCTGACAAGGTAAAAATCTGTCTTTCTGTCCCTGAGCAAGGCAGTTAATCCACTGTTCCCCGAGCGCCGAAGACGTGGATGTCGATTTAAGGAAGCCTCCCCCCGCACCTCTCTGATTCAGAGGGGTTGGGTTGAATGTGGAAGACACATTTCAGTTGAAGACATTCAGTTGTACAACTTACTAGGTCTCCCACTTTCCATAAAATTCCACAGGGATGTAACAGTTTTTACAGTCATTTTATTAATGGGTGCATGCTTATTAGTAACTGAGATAAGTAATTTCATAAATGTGTCAAGTGAAGCGTCTGGTTGCTCCTCATTACGCACCACGGACCTACAAATATTATTTACATCAAGAACATAGGAATCACTACAAAACGTCTTGTATGACCTCTAATACACTATATTAGGCCCAGCCTTTGGAACTTTGGTTTTCCTAGATATGGCTACTATATTGTGATCACGACATCCCATGGATTTGGATACTGCTTTAAAGCGCATTTCTGCAGCATTAGTAAAGATGTGATCAATACATGTTGATGATTTCATTCCTGTGCTGTTTGTAACTACCTTGGTAGGTTGACTGATAACCTGAACCAGGTTGTAGGCACTGGTTACAGTTTGATACTTTTTCTTGAGTGGGCAGCTTGATGAGAGCCAGTCAATATTTAAATCACCCAGAAAATATACCTCTCTGTTGCTATCACATACATTATCAAGCATTTCACACATATTATCCAGATACTGACTGTTAGCACTTGGTGGTCTATAGCAGCTTCCCACCAGAATGGGCTTTAGGTGAGGCAGATGAACCTGTAGCCATATTTCTTCAACAGGATTTAACATTATCCAGATACTGACTGTTATCACTTGATGGTCTATAGCAGCTTCCCACTAGAATGGGCTTTAGTTGAGGCAGATGAACCTGAATATTACTTCAACAGTATTTAACATGAGATCCTCTCTAATCTTTACAGGCTTGTGGTTCTGAATATAAACAGCAACACCTCCACCATTGACATTTCTGTCTTATCTGTAAATGTTATAACATTGTATTACTACCACTGTATCATCAAAGGTATTGTCTAGGTGAGTTTCAGAGATAGACAGATTATGAATATCATCTGCTACTAGCAAATTATTAATTTGATGAACCTTGTTTCTTAAGCTACATATGTTAACGTGGGCTACTTTTATTCTGGAATGCTTGATTGTTTTCATTGCTTTACTGGGAAGCGTAGCAGAGGTAGATATTCTCATGTTATTTGTGTTAGTGCAGGGTGAGCTGCACACAGTGGACTTCCTGCTAGGGCACACCGCCTCAATGCTAACAGTATAGTAAATCTGGTTCATAGGCACATGATTACTGCATACAATATTTTTTTATTTAACTAGGCAAGTCAGTTAAGAACAAATTCTTATTTACAATGACGGCCTACCCCAGTCAAACACGGATGACGCTCGGCCAATTGTGCGCCGCCCTATGGGACTCCCAATCACGGCCGGATGTGATACAGCCTGGATCCTACAATAGCTGTAGGATCAGCAGGGGCATTCAGGGCAATTAGAGGGACATAAATTAGGTTACTTACATTGTGTCTACCAACGCCCCTGGTATAATGTACATTTGCTAAAGCATTATGATAACTCAGCGTCACAATGTTAGGGATTAAATGAGCTGGGCTTGGGTCATTGATAAGTCATTGTCTCAACAAAGCCTTATAATGCTGTGTAAGGATCCAGGAACCCAAATGAATTTTACATGTCTGATATATCAGCCTGGTCTCATAGACTAGACGTAACATAGTAAATGTAAACCCAGGACACTCAAATGAGTGTGATATGTTACGTTTGGTATGGTAACATAAGACAGATGGTTACTTAAAGCAAAAACGAAAGGAGGGTGGTTGGTCAGGGTGGGCGTATACCATGAACGTCTAGCAACCCAAAGGTTGCGAGTTCGAATCTCATCACGGACAACTTTAGCATATTAGCTAATTAGCCATTTTTCAACTACTTACAATTGTTTTAGCTACTTTGCAACTGCTTGGCATGTTAGTTAACCCTTCCCCTAACCTTAACCCTTTAACCTAACTCATAAACTTAACCCTAACCCAGCTAACATTAGCCATGCTATGTCATATCTTATAGTGGTATAACCATAGAATTAGGAATTAGAATGCTTATTTAATAGTAATAATAATTAACTAAATAGTCATTTAATAGGTTCTCTATGGGGTATAAAATATTGAAACATCCCAGAGAGTCCTGGAGATAGTGAATGGGTACTGGTTGCTAGGGACATCTCTGGTGATTGAGTTTGGCCAAGAGCGGCGACTGAGCATCAACCGAAAAGGGAGGAGGAGAAAAAGAGGATGTAGTGATCTCTGACCCCAGTACTATAGACTCTACAGCCTCAACAAGGGCTGAGTCGTTAATAAGAGACAGACAACTGATGTTGTCAAAGGAGGAGAGTGTTAGGTACTCCGCAGCTCAATGACTGAGGTTTGACATTTCTGGCCATTGTGCAATTTGTTGTATGAAGATCAATAAAAACAAATGTGGATTTATTTGTGTTTTTGTCCTGGATGTTTGTGGTTTTTATGTGTGATCGCTTTGGCTGTGTTTGAAATGGGAGTTATATAAACCCAATATGAGTTCTCTTTCACTATTGGTCGTGTTTCATTCTGAGTGGGTGTCATTCCTCTGGTGTGTCACCAGATGTTCCTATACCCCACTGCTCATTCTGAGTGAGTGTCATTCCTCTGGTGGGTCACCAGATGTTCCTATACCCCACTGCTCATTCTGAGTGAGTGTCATTCCTCTGGTGGGTCACTAGATGTCCCTGTACCTCTTTGCTCATTGTGAGTGGTTTTGGCTTGCACTCACTTTCCTGTTTGCCATAATCTGCCTTTGGAACCTGTTTTGGAACTGCAGAGGGCAGAGTAGCCACTTGAGAGAGTTGTAGAGGCGATCTTTCCATGGTATTCTTCTCTCCACAGAGCAAGGAACTGTTTTATTCTCATGTTGAAATGATAAGGTACATATATGACTAGTAGTCCTGACTGGTAGGCCATTTTTAAAACTCAGTGAAAAGATAAGCTTGGTGTTCCACCCCGGGATTTAAGTGAAGTTTGTACACAAAATGATCAAGTGGGATGATCAACTACCAGTCCTAGGGACACAGTTTGAATGGAGCGGGAATAAACTGAAATACATACTGTATGTATGGAGAGAATGTGTGTTAGGTTGTGTTTGTTTTTCCCACCAGCAGAAGTGTGTGTTAAACCGTGCACAATACTGCTCAATCAAGGTTAAAGTCCAGGGTTGGCAGTTTACAGCAGTCTTTTTAGAGGTCGTTTTAGGGGTCATTAAACCCCACAACAGTTACGTTGCTTCCCCACCAATACAAGGAAACAGCGGTTTTGTCTGTCTACTGTATTCCTGTGGACAACAGCCAAAGTGACCTGTTTTCAAATCTTCTGTCAAATCACAACCTCCCGATCGATGAGAGGGGAGTTTGTCTTTGTTGCTTGTTTTGGGTTTATTTGCGCCCATCTTTCCTTCTTGTTTGTCTTTCGTCATCGTTCATGGCTCATCTGTTTTGGAATGGGATGGGACATAAGGTTCCCTCTACAACAGAGATGCAGTAGATAACATTCAGGTTAATAAGCCGTCCTTGGGCTTCATCTGTAATAAACAGAAAATTACTGACGGTTCTAATGAAGATCAAAATATATTTTATTTAGTTAAATCACTTGCTTTTTTCTTTACTATTTTGACTGCAAAATATCTTTGGAAAATAGAAGTTCTGTTGAGAAAGTGTTGCAATTATTTGTAAACAGGTCTTAATATGAAAAAACTATGAAACAACAAAACAATCAGTAGTGTTAAATCACATGAAACATTCTGCAAAACAGAAGAAAGCATTTCAACTTTCACATGAATGATTATCAATCAAAAGGAACATGTAGAGGAGATTAGCTAACATAGTAATTGATAATGAACATTTGTCAATGATTTTAATTCACAAGAGTCTAGGGGGGGGGTTCTACTAAGCTAACATGGAATTGCTTTAAGATGGTCATACCATGGATCATTTAGCTATTTGATTTTGAATTCTAGGTATAATAACATATTTATTTTATCTTTTTTTATGAAACATTGAATTTGGCTTTGCTGCTATTAGCCCATAGAAATGCATTGAATAACAGATTCATACATGGAAAAACAGAAAAAAAATATCAAAAGGACATTTGTTTTATAGTGTCTGTCCTGTATCTGAGATATAAGATAGATCAGGAAATGATTGTACATACGTATATTTTTTTGCAATATTTAACACATTTTCTGGGGCACTAAGATACCATTACATACTTCCATACATGTTTTTCAACTGGTACCGGGCTACCTTCAGACGAGGCTTGTGGGGGTCGTAGAGCAAAAAAAATAGAGGGGTCATATTAGTGTGCAGCCCAAACTGTTGGGACGTTACAAACAGACGTCGGCAGATTGGTGGTACCGACTTCAGACAAGTCCCAAGGCGCTTGTGGGGGTTGTAAGCGCTAAACCGGAGAACACCATCGTGTTTGTGAGAGTCACTACATATGTTTTCGTTAGAACACTGATTTTCGGGATGTCTCATGGTCTGGACAACCACCGCTGTAGTTCAGGCCACCTTCCGCTGCAGATGTAGACGGTCGACATCGGCGGGATGCGCTGGCTTGACACGCAGTCCACGCAGATACCTCTAGCTGAAACAGACGGATTTTGACGGGGATTTTTTTAATTATGCCCATTTTCGATTTCCCGCGTAGCCGCGGACATCGACTCTAGGGTGAAAAGGCATAAAATAAAGTGTGTCCTAAAAAACCTATTTGGTTGAGTGATACAGTATCGTTGTTGGTGACCCAGTGGACCTTTACTGAAGAGGCTGGCACAGCATTGCAATTGAAAAAAAATATATTGAACTAAAACAGAGACAGTGGCTTCTTGGAAACAACGCCGAATTCATGTTAAAACCCATTCATTTCCAAAATGAGAAATGTTACTACAACCTGGTTCCACATATACATTAGCTGTGTGTGATTACTGAGTGTGTGTTGACTTCCAAGACCCCTTATCTCCAGATGTGGCGAACACTTCCGAGTAATCACCTCAAGACAGATGTTACTGCAATAAATCCATTTTCAATAGTAAATCTACCAAAAGATCTATAAAATATACTCAGTTCGTTCGGTCACTACAGTGCTGTATGCATGGTCAGGCACTACAAGTCTCTCTGATTTCCATTGTGAGGAGCAAAAGTCTTCCTATACAGTAGTGTGGCACTAAAAGTCCCCTGATCAGTTAATTGTGAAAGATAACACATTCAGTTACCTTAGCACGTTGTCGGGGTGGTCATTCTCTGCACCACATACTGTATAGAAGAGACAGCGTGATGTGTGTGTGAATGTTAACATTGGCCTGGACACGATCAGACGTACCCGGTGACATCGTAGCCCACCGCAGGGTTGCGACGTTGGTCTTTCTTGGCCCCCTGGGCGGGAGTGCTGGACTGGGTAGTAGTGCTGGTGTGACTCCTTGCCAGGGTCGCTGCCTTGGTGGCAGCGTTCACCCCCATCTGTAGCGTTGGGTTCCTATAGGTCTGTGAGCTGGTCCTGGCCCTCCCAGTGGCTACCCCCATGCCCGGGGCTGGGTAGGGGTACCCTCCGCCGTGCCTCCTCCCTCCACGGCGCCCCCCATCCGCCTTCTCACAGCAGGAGAAACACAGCAGCCCCCCGCCCAGCATGGAGAGCAGGGCGGCGGCTAGCCCCACGTACAGACATTCCCCCAGCTCGTACTTCAGGCTGCTGTGCAGGTTGGCTTGGTAGAAGGTCTGGACAACCTCGTGGGTGGTCCACGACACTGGGATCAGAGCCAGGAACCCCGCGGTGAGGAAGAGGCCTCCCCCAGTACCGGCCACTCGGCCTTTAGCCGCGGAGCCCTCCATGCAGATGGTACACTGCATGCCCACGGTGGAGATGGCGATGGCCAGGACGGAAAAGACCACGGAGACCACCATCAGGGCCCGGGAGGCCTGGAGGTCTGAGGGTAAGGCCAGCATGGAGTTGTAGGTCTCACACTGGAAGGTTCCAGTGCTCTGGTAGACACACTCCATCCAGAGGCCCTTCATATTGGTCACGGCAGTGACGATGTTGGGCCCGATGTGGGCAGATGTCCGCCAGTAGGGAAGCACTGTGGACACCAGGGTACCCAGCATGCCTAGCAGACCCATGAAGAAGCCCATCAGTTCTAGAGCAGCTGACGCCATGGTGGACTGATGATGATAATGATAGACCCTCTTGCTGCTGTTTCAGTTAACTCCAGCTCTCCATCCTTTTAACTCATACACTCTCACTGGTCCTCCTTCCCCACACTAACACAAACACTACACTCTCTTCTGCTACAAACACGATTGCTATTACGGTACTGTTGCCTGTTACAATCCTCTAAACTCGCTGCTCTCTCTTTGACTGTAACTTGCCATAGAACCAGTTCCAATCCTGTGGGAACTCCTTACTCACACCCAGTCTCTCTCTCTCTCTCTGACACACTGGTTAGCAAAGACTGACCTACCGACTGACTGGTAACTTGATTGAATCCATGTTCCTCACCATAACACTCGGTAGCCACTCTTCAAACTCTTCAGATGGAGTGTTACACTAGCTTGCTACGACTGTGATAAGAATTCTGGCCACTTTGTCAGGAAAGAACAACACAACACCTGACGAATGATGTTCTCTCTCTCAATGATGTTCTCTCTCTCTCAATGATGTTCTCTCTCTCTCAATGATGTTCTCTCTCTCTCAATGATGTTCCCTCTCTCTCAATGACGTTCTCTCTCAATTCTTGTTCTACTCTACAGTCTCAATCCTGACTTTTTTCCCCCCTCTCTCTTTCCTCCACTCTACTGCTCAGCATATTGCGCCTCTCTCGTTGTGTTTGTGAACCCACCATCACACTAACCTATCAGGTCCTTCACCTCTCCATGTACACAGACACTGGCATCCCCATTGGCACAGTGGGTTAAACATTCATTCAGCAATCAGTCATCTCTTTCCCAAAACAGACCTTTGGCACACGGTTCAGGCTACAAGAAGGCCAGCTGATGGACAGGCCAGGCTAAAGAGAGCGGCATCTCTCCTGTATCTTCGCCAAACACTTCTATGGAACTGAGGGTAAACGAGGGAAACACATTTTAAGAAAGGGAGATCAAATTGAGCAATATTGAAAACTAAAACCCTAAACCAAATCCCATAGCTGTAATGTTATTAATGTACATTATTAATTGAAACAACATCATACACACACACGTACCGTCACAAAACCCCTGCGTCTGGCTGAGAGATGGTAATGATATTCCTTAATGGAGACAGACAAGTGTGTGTTCATACTAGGCCTCGGTGTGTATGAAACCTGACGCTCTGCTCCTAATCTGTATTCATCTGTGCTCACATGTCACCAACAGCATAATGGGATTAGCATGTAATCCAGCCACTCTTTCAGTGGAGGGAGGGAGAGGTCCAAGGTCCAAATGCACCAGAAACACTACATGATTATTAAGTGCAGTCTATATGGGCATACTGTACCAACCATAGAATTAGAATGAATGGGCCTTCTGGCCATTCTACTGACAATGTTTGTCTATGGAGATTGCATGGATGTGTGCTTTGATTTTATACATCTGTCAGCATCGGGTGTGGCTGAAATAGCCGAATCCACTAATTTGAAGGGGTGTCCACATACTTTTGTATATATAGTGTATGTAACACAGAGTGTGATTTTTACACTAGGTCTACCATTCAAAAGTCTGCAGACAGAAATTTCAAAGCAAAGCATTTACTATACAACATTACAATAAGGGTAGAAAAGGATTATAGCACATGCTATCCATTCAACAATTCCAAGCAGCTGTACTATTAAATAATTGTTTAACTGTGAAAGGTTTTGTCTAAATGTTTTTTACATCCAAGATAAGTGGCCCAATCAAAAATCATCCCCTAAACCCTATATCCTATGCACTTGTGGAGATCTGAGAGGAATTGACAGGTGCATCAACTGGTATAGCTTGACCTTGCCCCACTAGGTAGAATTTACACCATATTGTGTATACCAATCAAATTCTCTCTCCAGAAGATCTCCAGAAGTGGATTGGGTTTAGGGGACGATTTTGGATTGCGTCAGTGAGGCTTCATTACAGCCGGCTGCCTTGAGTGGAATTGAAGGTAAAAAAAATAACAAAAAATGTGTTGTAGTCTTCTACAGGTAAAATAAAGTGCACTGGATATTATACAAAATATCCTGTAACAAACATAATGCATTTTGGACAACTAACATTTCTTTGGTATCACTTCATTTGAATAGTCTCCCAAGAAGATGGTTTGTAGATGTTCAATAACTGTCAACATTTCAACTAACCATCCATTAACCCTAAACCCAACCCTTATCCTAACTCAAAATTGAATGCTTACCCTAACCTTAACCCACATCTAGGGTTGCAGAGGGTCGGAAACTTTCCAGTAAATTTCCATAATTATTCCGGAAATTTTGCATGGGAAAATGCCCGGGAAGTTTGGGAATTTTGCTTAAATTCATCAAAAAAGTTTGTTTATAACAGTGAGCCTTTTTTTGTGGAATACACATAAGGCAATTCTAGGTATTATGGCATATTTTGGTTGAACTATCCCCAATTCAATGGAATTGCAACCCTCTGCATGCACAGTGCATTCTTCCATCACATGTGCAGTACACTATTCCATCACATGTACAGCTGATTCTCAAGATCTTGCACACTAATGAGATGCTATTGAGCCCACACTACCAGACTGTCTGAGCCAAGGACTACATGCTTTTTGGTAAGTTTTGATTACAATACTGGGTGGGTGAATATATTTTATATCTGTACATGGAATTGTATTTGTTATTTCTTTACAAAATAAATTCTAATCTTTACAGGAAAATGCCACAGGCACTATCTGATGTGTGGAGGCATTTCACT
Source organism: Salvelinus namaycush (assembly GCF_016432855.1). Taxonomy (NCBI): domain Eukaryota; kingdom Metazoa; phylum Chordata; class Actinopteri; order Salmoniformes; family Salmonidae; genus Salvelinus; species Salvelinus namaycush. The sequence goes on along the minus strand of NC_052318.1, from coordinate 51,529,997 downwards.
GCAGCTAATGTAGAAGGAAAAGCTGTGTACATTTGCAAATACTGTGCCAAATCATATGGAAGAATGCAACAAAGATGCAGAATCATCTGGCCAAGTGCATAAAGTTCCCTCAGCGCTCACAATAAGCAACCTCTGACAAAAGTCCCTCTACTTCTATTCGAGGTGAAAATTATGAATCAGACACCTTATTGATAGCAACAGCTCATGGTTCTCCTGGAATCAGAAGTTTTTTTGACTCAAGGGAGGAACGTAGTCAGAGAAATGCTGATGAATGTCTTGCTCGAGCTGTGTATGCAACTGGTTCACCTCTGATGCTCACAGGCAATGTGAATTGGAAGAGATTTCTGAATGTTCTTCACCCAGCATACACCCCTCCAACCAGACATGCTTTATCTACTAATTTGCTGGATGCAGAGTTCAACGGAGTTCAAGTGAAGGTCAAGCAAATCATAGAGAAAGCAGACTGTATTGCAATCTCTGATGGGTGGTCGAAAGTTCGTGGGCATGGAATAATTAACTACATCATCTCCACCCCTCAACCAGTATTCTACAAGAGCACAGACACAAGGGACAACAGACACACCGGTCTCTACATTGCAGATGAGCTGAAGGCAGTCATCAATGACCTTGGACCACAGAAGGTATTTGCACTGGTGACAGACAATGCTGTGAACATGAAGGCTGCTTGGTCTAAAGTGGAGGAGTCCTACCCTCACATCACACCCATTGGCTGTGCTGCGCATGCATTGAATCTGCTCCTCAAGGACATCATGGCACTGAAAACAATGGATACACTCTATAAGAGAGCCAAGGAAATGGTTAGGTATGTGAAGGGTCATCAAGTTATAGCAGCAATCTACATTGAAGCTGCCCAGCAACACCCATTGGGGTGGTGTTGTCATCATGTTTGACAGTCTCCTGGAGGGGAAGGAGTCTCTCCAAGATATGGCCATATCACAGTCTGCCGATATGGACAGTCCCATCAAGAGGATCCTCCTGGATGATGTATTTTGGGAGAGAGTGGTAAGCAGCCTGAAACTCCTGAAACCTATAGCAGTAGCCATTGCACGGATTGAGGGAGACAATGCCATCCTGTCTGATGTTCAGACTCTGCTTGCAGATCCGTACTGCCCTGCCCACTTCACTGTTGCTCCAAGCAGAGGAAACTGCAGTTCTGAATACATCAAAAAGCATGAATCCCATACACGCCGCAGCGTACATTTTGAACCCCAAGTATGCTGGCAAGAGCATCCTGTCTGGTGCAGAGATCAACAAGGCCTATGGTGTCATCACTACCATGTCTTGCCACATTGGCCTGGATTCATTTATTTATTACCATTATTTAACTAGGCAAGTCAGTTAAGAACAAATTCTTATTTTCAATGACGGCCTAGGAACAGTGGGTTAAATGCCTTGTTCAGGGGCAGAACGACAGATTTGTACCTTGTCAGCTCGGGGATTCGATCTTGCAACCTTTCGGTTGCTAGTCCAACGCTTTAACCACTAGGCAAGGTTCTTGGCAGTCTGGCGAAGTACACTTCCAAGCAAGGGCTTTGGGATGGAGATGCAATATGGCAGTTGTGCCAACATATCTCATTAGCCACCTGGTGGAAGGGACTTTGTGGATCTGAGGCTCTTTCCCCTGTTGCCTCCATCATCCTCCAAATCCCACCAACATCAGCCACCTCAGAGCGCAACTGGTCCTTGTTTGGGAACACACACACCAAAGCACACAACAGGCTGACCAATATAAGGGGTGAAATTTTTTGGGCAATCCTGGCAAATAGTTTAGTTTCTAGACTATCATTTTACAGATGTATGTTGGAAAGGTTTTTGGGAGATGCGATGGATCATTAGGGATCATTCAATATTCCCTTTATTTTGTTGTTCAGTGAAATAATCCTATGTGAAGAGTCAACTCATTTAATTAACGTTCAATTCGTAACTAAATTGTTGTTTTTCTATTGGAAGGATTTAAAAATGTGCAATTATGTCTACTTATGATAAGGTCAAATATTTATGTTTCTGTCTCCATATGATATGGTAAATATATCCAATGCAAAAAACATCTACATTTAAATAGTGTTAATATTAATTTGCATATATTTCTGTTAATTCCCATATATTCCCGTTAATTCCCCAAAATGTGCAACCCTGCCCATATCCTAAACTTAATCGTTACCGTAAATCTAGCAAGCAGTTGCATATCAACAGATAGTTTGACCATCTTTGTATAAATCAAATGGAACTATCCAAATAAATTGTGAATGTTTTTTTCAACATGGAAATATACAAAGTGTAAACAAAAGCCCTGCTCAGTTCATGTGCTTATAAGAAAACTACTCACAATATTACAATATTTAACATACATACAATATTTAACAATATTCAATGGAACATGTGGTTTGTTCCAGTTTTTGAATTTCAAATACCCCATCCTGACAGACTCGCCTCATGTGCATTAGGAGACACAAGCCCTTTAAAGAAAGTGCACTGGACATCTTTATACAAGACAGACTTCAGTAACATAACAAAACAGTCACATTCAAATGACATCTGAAGATTAAAAGGCTTGGGGTAAAAAGTAAGTGCATTAGACATCCTTATATAAGACAGCCTTCAGTAATAACATAAAACATCTGTCATGGTTCCACCTGTCACCAGAGGGCGGCAGAGACTGTCCTAGAGACATTAACGACCCTCAGGTGTGTCCTATTTACTCATTATGATTTCCCTGTTAAAAGAGGTGTGCTTTCTGGTTTTCTTTGCAGAAGCTTGAATTGTTTACCGTGTGCGTTTGTTTCCTGAGTGAGTTTTTGAGACTTAGTGTTTGTTGTTTTCCAAGTGTACTGTCATCCTGCGGCTACCGGTTCTCAGTAAAGTATTGTGTTTATCCTTAACCACTTATTCCTCATCTGGTCTCTTCTTTGCACCTGGGTCCAACCTCACCACATCACAGCAAGGTTCTACCTCAACATGGACCCAGCAGAGATCACCCAGATCCAGAATGCTTTAACCCAACAGGGAGCACTGCTGGGGCGGCAGCAAGAACAACTCTCCCAAATATCAGAGACCCTCTGGGCACTTACCGATTCCCTCCAACCACGGCCCAACCCTAACCCAGGAGGAGCCAATGCCCAAGTCTCATCGCCCAGTGCTAAAGATGTCGCCATAGTTCTTTCAGGGAACCTGCACCGGGAACCCAAGATCCCAGCCCCCAAGCGGTATGACGGCCACCCAGGAGAATGCAAGGGGTTCCTCACTCAGTGCTCTCTGGTGTTCGAGCTACAGTCCTCCTCGTTCCACACCGATCGGGCCATGATCGCCGACATCATCTCTCTACTCTCGGGCAAGGCCCTGGCGTGGCCAACGACGGTGTGGGAACAGCAGCCACCATCCTGCAGCTCCATATTAGATTTCACTGCCGATCTGCGACGAGTCTTCAACCACCCAGTCAGCGGACGAGAAGCGGCAAGCCGACTGTTCAATCTCCGCCAAGGGGCCAGACCAGTGGCTGACTTCGCCATTGAGTTCCGCACCCTCGCCGCCGTGAGTGGAATACTGAGGCACTTGTCACCGCTTTCCACCAGGGTCTGTCTAACTCAATCAAGGATGAACTGGCCACTCAGGAACTGGGAGAGGACCTCGAGTCCCTGATAACGCTGGCCGCCAGGATTAACAACTGCATCCAAGAACATGTGAGACAGCGCCTTTTTGACACCACCCCCGTATCCCAGTTTCCGGAGCAACCCAAGCCTCCCGAGCCCAGCATTGAGGAGCCCAGGCAGCTATGACGCACACGTCTGAGCCCACAGGAAAATGACAGGCACATGCGCGACGGCTGCTGCCTCTACTGCAGAGGTCTCGGCCATCTCCGTTCTACATGCCCAGAGTTGACGGGAAACGCCGGGTCTCACCAGGACAGGGGGAGACCCTGATGAGCTGTGCAGTTGCAACCCGGTCAACGTCTGACACTACCCGCAACCCTCCATTGGGACAACCGTCAGCACCACATTCAAGCCTTCGTGGACTCCAGGGCCACGGATAATTTCATTGACCAGTACTTCGCCAGGGAATTACAAATCCCCTGCATGAAATGTCGCGTCCCTCTGCAGATTCAAGCCCTCAATGGATGCCCCATCAGATCCAGCCAGGTGGAATATCAGACCAAGCCCATTCTACTGCAGGTTGGGGTGAACCACTCACTCTTAAGTTTTCTTTTGATCACTGCTCCCGAGAACACCCTTATCCTACGGTACCCCTGGCTAGTGCTACATTACCCACAATTCTCCTGGTCCACGGGACACTTACTAGACTGGGATAAGAACTGCTTACTAAATGCCTAAGACCCCCACCAAAGACTGCCTTCAACACCCAGAGTGGCCACTCGGGTATTTAATCATGACCTTCGGATTATTGAACTCACCCGCAGTCTTCCAAGCATAGGTCAATGACACGCTTAGGGATATGTTGAATCGGTTTCTCTTTGTTTACCTTCTCCAAGACCCTTCCGGAGCACATCCTGCACGTCCTGAGTCAACTATACATCAGAGAAGTGTGAGTTCCATGTATCCCAAGTTTCTTTACTGGGCCACATTATCTCTACTGCTGGCATCCAAATGGACCCAGTAAAGGTGAGGGTGGTCACCGATTGGCCCCGTCCCGCCTCACTCAAACAAGTCCAACGGTTCCATTGGGTTTGCCCATTTTTACAGGCGTTTAATACGCAACTTTGGTGCGGTGGCAGCGCCTCACAGCCCTAACCCGCAAGTCCCAGAACCGTTTTTGCTGGACCCCCGAGGCTGACAGGGCATTGGGGAGCTCAAGGGACGTTTCACCTCCGGACCCATCCTCGTCCATCCTGATCCTACCCGTCCCTTCGTGGTAGAGGTGGACGCCTCGGACACCGGAGCAGGGGCGGTCCTTTCACAGCGGCACGAGGGGGACAAGAAACTGCACCCATGTGCCTTTCTATCCAAGCGGTTCTCGCCACCGGAACGCAACTACAATGTAGGCAACCCGGGAGCTTTTGGCATTTAAGTGGGCCCTTGAGGGGTGGAGACACTGGTTGGAGGGGGCACCTCATCCTTTTGTAATCTGGACGGACCATAAGAACTTGGTCTCCATTCAAGAAGCCAAGAGGTTGAACGCTCGCCAGGCTAGGTGGGCTCTGTTTTTTTAACAGGTTTAACTTTACACAAGGCCCGGGATCCAAGAATCAGAAAGCAGACGCCCTGTCCCGCCAACACGATGTCTCTAATGAGGAGAGGGACTCCAAGCTCATCATCCCCAGCTCCCGCATTGTGGCCCCCGTGATATGGAGTATTGAGACCACGGTCCGACAAGCCCAGACCCGAGAACATGACCCCGGCGGGTGTCCCACGAACAGACTATGTTCCACGATCCGCCCGTTCCAGAGTACTACAATGGGGACACTCCTCTAAATGAACTGGGCATCCAGGAGTTAATCAGACACTGGACTTCCTGATGCGGATATTCTGGTGGATATGAGATCCTTCGTTATGGCCTGCTCCACCCGTGCCCAAAGCAACAGCGACCGGCTGGGTTGTGAAAAATCTGCTGATTTCAGAAATGGTCATTTCCGCTAACATTTCTGTTAACTTCTTATGGCTGCAAGGGGCAGTATTGAGTAGCCAGTTAAATCGTGCCCATTTCAAACGGCCTCGTACTCAATTCTTGCTCGTACAATATGCATATTATTATTACTATTGGATAGAAAACACTCTCTAGTTTCTAAAACCGTTTGAATTATTTATCTGAGTGAAACAGAACTCATTCTGCAGCACATTTCCTGACCAGGAAGTGGAATGTCAGAAATCGATGCTCTGTTCAACTTCCTGCCTATACATGGGCATGATACGTAAGAGTCTACGTACACTTCATACACCTTCCCCTGGTTGTCAAGAGGCGGTGAGAGAAGACATTTCGTGTTTATCTTGGTCTGAGGTGGAATTAAAGCTCTTTGTATGACGTGACCGTCCATTTCCTGTTTCTGGAGCGCGCGAAAGGGGACATGGATTTGCCTTCTGTTTAGCTGTCGTTATGGACGACTAACATCTCCGGTTTAGATTTTATTTGATACATGTGACCATATCATCGTAAAGTATGTTTTTTCAATATAGTTTAATCAGATTATTGAAATTTTTTCGGGAGTTTTGCCGTGTTCCGTTCTCTGACTTTGTTGACGTTGGAGAGATCCGTGCCACTTGGCAAGTGTGCGTGCTAAATCGAGAGGGAAAATGAACGTTCTGAATCCAAACAACGACTGTTCTTGACAAAGGACACCTTGTCCAACATTCTGACGGAAGATCACCAAAAGTAAGAAACATTTTATGATGCTAATTCATATATCTGTCGTGCATGTGAATTAGTCGTGGGCGCCCAACTTTGGGGTACTCAGCTATACCGAAGCTGGATGTCGTAATTAAGTTATTTTTTAGAATTCTAACACTGCGATTTCATTAAGAACTAATGGATCTATCATTTCCTATACAACATGTATTTTTTACTTATGTTTATGAATAGCTATTTGGTCAGAATATGTGTCAGAAAACGTGTCAGAAAAATATCGTTGCTGTTTAGACGTTGTGGGAAAAAGATGCTACGTTAGCACAATGTGTAACCACTGATTTCAGCTCTAAATATGCACATTTTCGAACAAAACATAAGTGTATGTATAACCTGATGTTATAGGACTGTCATCTGAGGAAGAAAATCAAGGTTAGTCAAAAATTATATATCTTTTGCTTGTTTGTTACGATCGCTAACTTTTGCTAATGGGAAATTGCTTGTGTTTTTGGCTATTGTGGTACGCTAATATAACGCTCTATTGTGTTTTCGCTGTAAAACACTTGATAAATAGGAAATATTGTCTGGAATCACAAGATGCCTGTCTTTCAATTGCTGTACACTATGTATTTTTCAGAAATGTTTTATGATGAGTAATTAGGTATTTGACGTTGGTGTCTGTAAATATTATGGCTGCTTTCGGTGCAATTTCTGATTGTAGCTGCAATGGAAACTATGATTTATACCTGAAATATGCACATTTTTCTAACAAAACATATGCTATACAATAAATATGTTATCAGACTGTCATCTGATGAAGTTGTTTCTTGGTTAGTGGCTATTTATATCTTTATTTGGTCGAATTTGTGATAGCTACTGATGGAGTAAAAAACTGATGGAGTAAGAAAAGTGGTGTCTTTTGCTAACGTGGTTAGCTAATAGATTTACATATTGTGTCTTCCCTGTAAAACATTTTAAAAATCGGACATGTTGGCTTGATTCACAAGATGTGTACCTTTCATATGCTGTATTGGACTTGTTAATGTGTGAAAGTTAAATATTTAAAAAAATATATCTTTTGAATTTCGCGCCCTGCACTTTGAGCTGGCTGTTGTCATAAGTGTACCGACGTCGGGCTTGCACGCCAAACAGGTTAAACCGCGTACGAAAATCAAGATGTGTCAATTTGTTAGTCTACATGTCATTTTAAATACAATGTAGATATTGGAGTAAATCTATTTTGGGTTAAGACAAGTAATATGAGTAAGGGCAAATATCATAAGCTTGCAAAATGAGTTTGAATAAGACAGAAGATTAACACTGCATTTATAACGGTTGGTTTTACTATATCTAATAAATGACCAAATCATTGATGGGTTAATAGATCAAATGAATGCATTCTCATGACCGGTACATACGGATACTTTGTTATACCTAACGATCCCGCTCCTTTTGGAAGGAAAAGAAATGCAAGATTGCAGGATTTTATTAGGTCAAACATATAAATCTAATATTGGATGTGCAACAGACATGTCGAGCAACTACTTTGCAACGCTGCCCACCCTCGAGCGTTTGCGTTACACAGAAAAGTTAAGATTGATCCGTCTTCCCTCATGCCCCTTCAGTCTCCCTCCTTCAAACTGGAGCAATGACCCTACACAGTGGCCAGAGATTTATCATCTGGACATCTACTCCTTCTTGATAGAATCTCCAGGTAGTAAATGGCCATTCCTGGTGCTATATTTAAATATATACAGTACTAGTCAAAAGTTTGGACACCTACTTATTCTCAGGTTTTTCTTAAATTTTTTACTATTATCTACATTGTAGAATAATAGTGAAGAGATCAAAACTATGAAATAACACATATGGAATCATGTAGTAACCAAAAAAGTGTTAAACAAATCAAAATATATTTTATATTTGAGATTTGCTGCGCATATGCTGAGCACTTGTTGGCTGCTTTTCCTTCGCTCTGTGGTCCAACTCATCCCAAACCATCTCAATTGGGTTGAGTTCGGGTGATTGCGGAGGCCAGGTCATCTGATGCAGCACTCCATCACTCTCCTTCTTGGTAAAATAGCCCTTACACAGCCTGGAGGTGTGTTGGGTAATTGGCCTGTTCAAAAACAAATGATAGTCCCACTAAGCGCAAACCAGATGGAATGGAGTATCGCTGCAGAATGCTGTGGTAGCCATGCTGGTTAAGTGTGCCTTGAAATCTAAATAAATCACTGACAGTGTCACCAGCAAAGCACCCCCACACCATAACACCTCCTCCTCCATGCTTCACGGTGGTAACCACACATGCGGAGATCAGCCGTTCAGCTACTCTGCGTCTCACAAAGACACAGCGGTTGGAAGCAAAAATCTCAAATTTGGACTCATCAGACCACAGGACAGATGTCCACCGGTCTAATGTCCATTGCTCATGTTTCTTGGCCCAAGCAAGTCTCTTCTTATTGGTTTCCTTTAGTAGTGGTTTATTTGCAGCAATTGGACCATGAAGGCCTGATTCACGCAGTCTCCTCTGAACAGTTGATGTTGAGATGTGTCTGTTACTTGAACTCTCTTTATTTCTATTTGGGGACCTTTTGTCAGGAATGCCAGCAGGACTACAAGCTATGAATTACCTAACTGTTGTCCATTTCCTGTAGTTTGAATATGATTTTGCCCTATAGAAAATGTATTTGGGACATGGAAAGTTCATGTTTAAAGGCCTTTTTTTATATAAATGTGAAAATTATCAACTTTTAAACATTTGATGGTTTTACTTTTTTAATTGTACATTTTACTGGCTTTTAGCTTTTTTTTTTGTTCAATGTGAATTTCAAAATAGTCAACAAAGGATGTAAGATGAGGAAATGTTGCTTTCATCTCTGGTGGTACAGTACATGAAATGTATTCCCTGTCAGGCCAGTGAATCAGGAAGTTTATTTTAGCATACATCAAGCTAAGCCATCTCAAAAACATGTCCTGTATAGTAACGTTAGTGTGTCCCAAGTTCAAGATTTGGCACAGCAGGGTTAAGGGTGGATTCTGGCGTAGCTTCAACGGGCAGAGGAAAAGTTGGTCACGAGTTGACAATTTGAAGTCCTTGTGTGGTGACTTGATCAATTGCACAATATATTCATGAAGGCGGAAAAACACTGACCAGCTTAGCCCAGTCATGGCTTTGCGTGCCTTGTCATTCCCTTTCACAGGATTGGCTCACGTCTCGTTTTCTTCCATTGCCAAAACGGCTGAGCTTTCTTTCAGAGCAAGTGTAACCGGTGCTGTACTGCACCGCTGTAACTCTGGGTTGTGTGTGGTTAATTGAGACCATAGACGTGGACTTTGGAGATCAGGTTGTTTTAATGAATCAGAATTCACTCTCTGCATCTGCATCCAAAAGAAAATAAAACATTTGTAGAGCACATGTGTTCTGCGAATCGTCGCCTCGTTCTACAACAGGTGCACAATACAAGGGACTGGGATCATTCGAGGAGCTAGCCATCGTTCACACATACAATAGCCTGCTAATACCTTAGCTAGCTATTAACCACATGTTGAATTCAGAATGTTAATATCATCCTAAAAAGTACAATTACAAGTGCATCTTAACAATACCATCCACTTATGAGTAACCTCTAAATATACAACATTATTCATGAACAAAACACTGTGTGCATGAGTTTGTGCTTAAAAGTATCAAACTTTTCTGAAGACGACAGAAAAAGCGTGCCTACCTCTCAAAGTGCATCAAAATGATTTGAGCACGAGCACGCAGGGCAAAACGTAAGTACACACTCCTACTCCCAGGATGCCAGGCATGCATAATAACAAATCAACATGACATATTAATATATGAACCTGGTGAAATTCACAAAGTACTTTAACAACTGTTGCATTCACCCCTCCTGAATTTCACCAACCATGTAAAACTAAACAAAATAACCTACCAAGCTCAAGGCATAATTCTGAATTCAGCTCAAAGCTAACCATAGGGTTCAGGGCAAGTGAACGTTGGTCAGGCCTTCAACTGCCCCTAGATGCATAGTGCCTCTTACACTATACCTACCTTAGCATTAAAAAAAACTGTCATTCTGTACAAAATTATATCTCTGTACTATGTTAAACTTGCACCTTCTGGTGGATTAACTCAATTAGTCTCTTGACTGGTTTAACTACCCTCCCCGCCCTTGTGCGACCTGCCACCGGGCTATGGGCCATGGTGACTAACAGTGGCTCTGGCCTTGGATCATTGGTCAGAGGAGTGTTTGAAGGAATCAGCTCCAGGATCTCAGAGGTGCTTCCCAGGTCATTTTCCTCAGGCAGGCGAGGTTCTTCTGGTTCTGACTTTCCATCCGATGTCCAGAGCTCGGAGTAATCGCTTGAATCCTCCGCCACCCAAGATGCACTTTCCTCCCCAGAGTCTTCCCTGTCCAGTCCATCGCCGGAGTGGGTGACCTCTCCTGCATCTACATTGATTGAAGGTCCTGCAGCATCACTGTCATTGAAGTGCACTGAATCATCCATTTCAAATGGCAGGAAATTCACCTGCAGCAGTAGATTCCTGTGAACAACTTTCTCTCTGCCGTAACGGTCTTGGATTATGTACGTGTGAGTTTGTGGATTGCCTGGAGTCACTGTGAAAATCTCGGGGTTCCACTTGTCAGCCAACTTGCGGTGGCCCGTTTCACCCTTGTTGGCAATGAGGACAAGATTACACATGTACAAACTGATGCCTTTAACCCGCTTGTCATACTCCCGACCTTGTCGTTTCTGTTGCTTGTCAGTGTGCCTTTGGGCAACACTCATAGCTTCCTTCAGCCCAGTGATCAGAGTCTCGACATACTTGTTGCAATCCACAGCACTGGAGTCGTCTAAAACATTGCGGAACATCACATCCATTGGTAGCCGAGGGACCCTACCAAACATGAGAAAGAATGGAGCATAGCCCGTAGTCTTGAGAACAGAGGCATTGTAGGCAAATGTCAATGACTGGATTTGTTCAGGCCAATGTGCTTTGGTTTTCAAGGGCAGACTCCTGAGCATGCTATCTAAAGTTCTGTTGAAGCGTTCAGTTGCCGTGGTTCTTGAACTTTTGGACATCGGAGAGCCTAAGCAGTTCTGCTATTAGCTCGCTCTCGAAATTCGCGCCCTGATCAGTATGGATCCTTGAAGCAAATCCGTAGACACAGAAGACATGATCCCACAGTTTACGAGCTACTTGCTTGGCTGTCTGGTTTCTGCATGGCCATGCATGGGCAAGTTTAGTGAAGTGGTCAGCCACCACCAGAACATCAACTGAGTTCTTCTTACTGTCTTCCACTGTTCAAAAATCCAAACACACCAACTCCATGGGAGAGCAAGTTTTGATGCTCTCTAACGGGGCTCTAGCCGCTGGCTCTGGAGTCTTTACTAGAACGCATATCTGGCAGCAGGCGCACATACTCCTTGATGTCTCTCTCCATTGCAGGCCAGAAAAACCTCTGTCTGGCCAGGGCTAGAGTTCTAGCTTGGCCTTGATGTCCTGCAAGGTCGTGAATGCCAGTCATCGCTTTGAGTCTCAACACCTCTGGCAAGACATTTTTCTGGCAAGACTTTCTCCGGTTTGTGTGACTCTCAATGACACAATACAGAACTCCCTCTCTTAGGATCAAGCGGTCCCACTGTTTCATCAGCAACAACACTTTAGAAGAAACATTGTATCGATCTCGTCTGGTGGGCCGTTTCTTATTGAAGATGAAATGGATGACCTTGGAAGAAGTCACAGAGTCTTGCAGCTGGAGATCTTGAAGTTCCTCGTGCGAGAGTTCAGGCAAAGTGTCAATACCAGGAGAAAGCAGCTGTTGGGTGTTGGAACCAAGCTAGATGGCTTGCATCTCCGTTGAACATTCCCAGTTGATATGGAGCTGACATATGGCCTTCACTTCAGCAGTGGTCAAGGAAGTTATCGCCTGGGGATAAGAAGCCTAGCGGAAGGCATCTTGGACATCATCATTCAACGTCCCAACAGCCTCAGACAGAAGTGCTAGGTAGGACTCCCTCATCAGTTTCTGCGCGACAGTCACTGCGAAGGGGTCGCGGCTCAGTGCATCTGCTACTGTATTCTTGCTGCCTGGGATACGCTTCAAATCGAAGTTGTACAGTGCCAGCTTGGCAACCCATCTTTGTTCGCAAGTGTCCAGCTTGGGTTTTGTCATGATGTACGTTAACGGGTTACTATCTGTCCAGACAGTGAACTTGTGCCCCTTAAGCCAGTGACTGAATTTCTCACACACGCTCATTTCAGTGCTACAAATTCAAGTCTGTGTGCCGGATACCTTCTCTGCAACTTACTCAGGGTCTTGCTCACGAATGCTATGGGCCTTGCTTTGTCTTCACCTTCAGGCACTTGACAAAGCACAGCCCCGAGACCATCCAAAGAAGCATCAGTGAAGAGAATGAACAGCCTCTCAAAATCAGGGTGAGCTAGCACAACACAATTCAAAAGAGCATCCTTCAGCATCTGGAATGCAACGACACACTCAGTCTAATCCGATAGTGTCAGCTTCCGGAAAATCCCACTGTTGATCTTCTTCCCATCTCTTCCTCTTCTCTTTTGACCCCCAGTGAGTGCAAACAAAGGTCTGGCTATGGCGAAACAGTCAGGAATGAAGTTCTGGTAATATAATACCATACCCAATAAGGATTTCAGCCTCCAATCAGAGGAAGTGCATCTGTCTGCCTCCATCAGCTGAGCTTGGCTCATCTTGGCAATGGCCTCCACCTTCTCAGGATCCACTGACACACCGTCCTCTTTAATGATATGTCTGAGGAATTTCACTGGTCTTCGTAGGAAGTGGCATTTCTTGGGTGCTATTTTAAGATTGTTGGCTCTTAGACGGCTAAACACAACTTCAAGTCGCTGTAGAGCCTGTTCCTCGGTGGGTGCAAAGACCAACAAGTCATCTAGGTAACAAAGGAGATTTTAGAAATATAGGTCCACAAATATACTTATAATTTTCATGAAAGAGGCCGGGCTGTTACACAGACCTTGTGGCATGCGATTGTACTCATAAAGTCCCATCGGTGTGGTAAAGGCTGTGTATTTCTTGTCCTCTTCATGAACTGGAATGTTATAAAATCCTGAGGTCAAGTCCATGGTGCTGAAAAATGCACTGCAACCAAGGGCTGCGAGGCAATCTGCTTGATGAGGAAGGGAATGAGCATCCTTCACCGTTCGTGCATTCATCCACCTGAAGTCAGTGCATAACCTCAGACTCCGGTCTTTCTTCCATACCATGACTAAAGGGGAGGCATACTCACTAACCGACTTGCGTATAAGACCTACTTCCTCCATATCTGTCAATACCTTCCTCAGCTTCTGGTAATTAGCAGGCGGAACTCTTCTGTATGATAGCCGGAAGGGTCTGTATTCAACTAGGTGGATACGGTGAACATAACCCCTGGCTTCTCCGCAGTCCAGATTATGTCTTGAGAAGATGTCTTTTGTGATGGTATTCACAAGCTTCTCCTTCCACTGGTCAGTCACCTGGCATCCATCAATGTCAATGTCTCCGAATTCTAGACCAGACAGTCTTTGTTTCAGGTTGTGGCAGCCATTGTCATCCTGCTTCTGTTCCATTGGGGTTTTTCTCACTTCATGAAGGCCCTGAAAGATTGTTGCATCCTCAACAGCCAAGCATGTAGACACATTGGCCAGCTTCATGTTACGTCTTAGGGTGAGATGTTTGTCAGAACAGTTTACTACCTTTAAAGGGACCCAGCCATCTCCCCACATTGCGTAATAACTCTACCCACAAGTATGTTTCTGGGCATGACCTTTGACCTGGTAGGCTCGACTATTACAGTGCTGCCTGGAGACAATGCCACATTTTTAGGAAGTTTACCCCAAACTAAGTGTTCAGTCTTGGGCGAAAGAGTCACAGCTTGAGTGAGCCTCACTGTCCCAATCTTGCCATCAACTTGCTGTCCCTTCCATCTTGTGACACTTGTCATCATCTGCAGAAACTGCTCACCCTCTGGTGAGCAGGGCCATCCATGTTGTTGATGAGCTTCCAGTATTCGTCAGTGCCCTTCATCTTATGCAATAGATGCTTAATGACATTCGATCCCAGTAATGAGATCATCACACTGTCCAGGAACAACTAGGGTGGGAACTTTAACATCAATCCCATAGATTTGCATCTCCAAGTCATAGAAACACTTTGATGAGGTCTTCTTCCCCCCCACCCCACTAACACTAACTCTGTAGGAGGCTGATAATGCTGAGGAAGGGCACCTGCTTCCAAAAGCATCTGCTCCACATATTCACTCAATGTACAGGCCATAGACCCAGTGTCAAGCATGCCCTTAGACTGCACTTTCCCATGTACAGACACAGAGGTGTAAAACAAATCTGAAAAAGCCTCAACCTCTTGTGAACCTAACATAACAATTTTCTTTCCTTCTTTCGCATCAGAGCACAAAATCTCATATGTTTTCTCGAGATCATCAAATTCTTTCTGGAGGGCAGACAGTTGAACACCCACATTTCCCCCCTTCACCTGTGGGCGTGTCAGTTTAACGGTTGCTGCTGTGGTGAGTTTCTCTGCTGTTGTGGTGGGCGTCTCTCACCACCGGGATTGGCATAGCGTTCCCCCTGTTTTGGACAATTTGACTTCCAATGATCTGGGGAAAAGCACCAGAGGCACAGGTTCTCATGTCTACAGTGCATCACAGTGGAGTGATCTGTTGAGCCACAAACCCTGCATTCCCTACGCCTGAAGGGTTGGGCGGGGAACGATGGTGCCTTGGCCTGTGTCTGTGAAACCATCACGGGTGGTATGCTCTTCTCTAAGGTATGTTCAAGCAGGTGAATGAGTCTCTCGATACTTGCACTCTGCCCATCTTGTTTGGCGCTTAATGTGAGAGAATTGTCTCTGCACCCACCAGCATTGACCCCGCCTTCAAACAGAGTTGTCTGGGGATGTACTGTTACTTGCTTTGAGGATACAGCGGTAGATTGACACATGGTGGCCTTCCTGCGGCGTTCATGTTCATTGATTCTCTCCTGTACTTCACTAGTAGTCCATTTCTCAGCAGACTTGTATTGGAATACTGCTGCCAGTTTGGGGTCAGGGCAGTATGTTACAAACATCCTAACGACATCTGAGTTGGAGTTGTCAATCTTCTTACCTTGTCTCTTAAGGCCCTCGTCAGCGACCTCTACGGCCTTGTTCAATCGAACCCAATACTCCATAACAGCCTCTCCGGGTACAGGTTTAGTATTGTAAAAATCAGCCAAAGGCATGCATGAATAAGCCAATTCGCTGAAATTCTGTTTCAGAATGTCAAATACAATCTCTGGCTTCTCTGTAGGATCAACAGTTGTCTCATATCATAAATGTATCTTTACCATGTCTCTTGCTTTGCCAGATAATCGACTAATCATCTCATCCGATTGTTCCCCAACAGGACATCCCTTCCTCCTCAAGTACATTCTCATCAACTTCTCCCATTCATGAATGGAGCATTTGTCTGTACCATCTCCTCTAAAGGTAGGAGGTTCCTTCATGTCTGATTGCATGATGAACTTAAATTTGACTGAGGTCTACATATCCTACTGACTCTGAGTGATGATCACTTATCTTCTCTGTACTTACTGGTGGCTCGTAAGTACTGGACCTGCCACTCTGTAGTTCTTCCCTAATGGAGCTCCCTATTTCCCGGGCTAGCTGAGTGACCAGCTCAGCTAGACCATCTACAGGGGCGTTTGGATTGAAGGGCTTTCGTCCACATTTTTTGTGGAGCAAAACATGGGGGAACCTCCTGCACCTACATGCTTTACAGGGGTTTGATCGGAGTATGAGAAAAACCTCCCCATCCCAGCAGTGAATTTGGGTTCATCATCACCATTATAAGATGCCATGCCACTAAACCACTAAAGTTATGTTAAAATGTCTGTTGATGAACACACTTCTATGTTAGTTAACCATAAACAGCGCTCTCAATACATCGTTTTCAGAAAATAGACTGCAGTTCCACTTTTTGCCACAAGGCGGCAAGAGTACCTCAATGATGTAAACAGAGTCTCTAGAGCAGCAGCGCCATGGTGATTGAGTTGACGTCGATCAACGATAAATCCGGGTCTGGAAGGCCCCAATGTAACCGGTGCTGTACTGCACCGCTGTAACTTTGGGTTGTGTGTGGTTAATTGAGACTATAGACGTGGACTTTGGAGATCAGGTTGTTTTAATGAATCAGAATTCACTCTCTGCATCCTGCATCCAAAAGAAAATAAAACATTTGTAGAGCACATATGTTCTGCGAGTCGTCGCCTCTTTCGACAACAGATGCACATGACCATTTAAGAAGTTTTTTTCCACATACGTATGTGTGTGGAGATGCTTGGTCCCAGTTTCCCTATCTCATCCTCTCGCCGAATGGCCTGAAGCCATAAGGCTCTACTTTTTGGATCTCTTGTGATAAGGAAGGCCTACGAACCGGAGACCTGGGTTTGTAGAACTATTACTGGTGCAATATGTGACACAGCATCTTTTCGGCATAATTTTTGCCGAAACGGTAAAGAAACGTGATCAAAGTTAGCCACGTGATAATTCGCTGCACGGAAAATGCTTTGTTTTACCCCAAAAAGGGGCACAGACCTGACGACGCATTTTGTTTATATTTTTGGGACGTATTACCGGTCGGCTGTCTGCCCCCCCCAACTACAAGCTATGAATTACTTAAATGTTGTCCATTTTTTGTAGTTTGAATATGATTTTGCCCCATAGAAAATGTATTTGGGACATGGAAAGTTCATGTTTAAAGGCAATTTAAAAAAAAATTATGTGAGCATTTTGTTTATATTTTTTGGACGTATTACGGTCGGCTGTCTTACCTCAACTAGCCTGTACCCCCGCACACTGACTCGGTACCGGTACCCCCTGTATATAGCTTCATTATTGTTATGTTATTGTGTTACTTTTTATTTACAACATTTTTTTTTACTACAGTTTATTTGATCAATATTTTCTTAACTCTTCTTGAACTACACTGTTGGTTGCTAAATTGTAATTACTTCTCCACCATTGGCCTATTTATTGCCTTACCTCCTTACTTCATTTGCACACACTGTATACAGATTTTTCTATTGTGTTATTGACTGTACGTCTGTTTATCCCATGTGTAACTATGTGTTGTTGTTTTTGTCACACTGCTTTGCTTTATCTTGGCCAGGTCGCACTTGTAAATGAGAACTTGTTCTCAACTGGCCTACCTGGTTAAATAAAGGTGAAATAATTGTTTTTTTAAAGGGCTTTTAAGTAAGCATTTCATGGTAAGGTCTACACTTGTTGTATTCGGCGCATGGGACAAATAAAGTTTGATTTGATTTGTCTGTGTCGTGGGTGGATCTTTGAAGCATGTTGCCAATCAAGGGTGTTATCTCTGGGGTGGCGCTAGAAGTAAATGCAAAGGATATAAGTGAAGAATTGGATCTTCAAGTGGTTAGGACCGAACGACTGAACCGCATGGTAGACATTATATAGTTTTTTGATGAATAGTCTCTCCCTTTCTCAAGTGTATTTGGGTTAAATGAGATTCCCTGTGAGAGCCTTCATGCCCAAACCCATGTATTGTGATACACTTGACACCAAATCATTTACATGTATGTAGAAGGGAGGACTATTATATGCAAGGTGAGCCTAAATGCTCCAATTGTGGTGGTGAACATGCACCCGAATTCTTGAAATGTCCTGTCGGGATGAAGGAGACAGAGGTGGCGAGAATAAGGGCTGTCCAGAATGTCTCCTATCCGGAGGCGTTGAGAAGAGTGGAAGAAGAAAGGCGTGAAGTTGAAGAAGTAATGGTAGTAGGAGTAGAGATGATGTTCCTTGTCAACACAGGGATCCTGCCATGTTGCATGTTAGAAGGTGGACTTTTTGTTACTTTGGTTATCAATTGCACAGCACAAACGTAGAGTAAGTCATTAGACAATAGGCATTGTGAGTGCGGCTGATCAATACCTTTTCTTCAGAGGAATTGCAAGGAATCCTCTCGATGAATGCTTCTTCCTCACAGGCACATGAGTCTGTAGGGATGTGATTTGAATGTGACTGAAGGAGTGGGATGGTTGTTCAGATGTATTTTTGTATTATCCCCCAGCAATGGAATAGTGGGTGGCGGCAATACACCAATAGTTGTTGTCTGCCATAAAACTTTAAAGAAGGAAAATAAACGTGGTTTTAGAACCAGCTCGCTCCGGAGTCCACCTCACGGGGCTGTTTATTAATCCTGACATTGTTTGCTCATGCCTTATGCATTTCAATCCAAGTTTTGAGTGCGGCAGTGCTTTAGTGTTATTGCACTTTTGGTTTATTCTAGTTTCAGTGAAATGCATATGTAGCCTAAATGCTTTAACTGAACAAGTGAATATTTCAGATATTGTAGAAGTAACATGGCGCCTTGTAGGACAGTTGCTTATTTGCACTAAAGGTTTTGGTCTATCTGCATTTAGTGTGCAGCTGTATCCATTTCCTGCACTTGTGTTTATGTGTAAATTAATGGATGTGACGTTATTTTTAATACTTAGCTAACTGAAATTAAATATCGTACACAGGCAGTTAGATTAGCTGACTTTGGTCTGCTCTACTACTTCATCAACCTTTCATTGTTTTGCAGAAGGCCTACTTTTCAAGGCTGCAGTTTGAGGGGCCCTGATGCAACTATCAACCCTGAGAGAACCAGTTGGTAAGTCTTTCAACTTCATTGATAACATTATTTAACAGAAATGTCTTATAGAATACGTTTGGGATTTCCCCTGTTTTAGTTAGATGGTTCCTCCTTCTGGCCCATTAATAAAGGCACAATCCTTAACTGTAACAATGCTCTGACTGGTGTCAAAAGATGACACATTGCCCTCATGAAATGTCTATTCTATTAGCTTATCTGATATGTTATTGACATTAAACAATAATTGCAGGTATAAACCTACATGCAATAGCTTAAAGATTCAAAATGGAAGGACATGGAACAGAGGTGAGTTGAAATTCACACATTGGGGTTGATGAGCTGAGGATTTCCATAATTTGTAGGATACATTCAGGATTATTCATGTAGAATGGTTACTTGCCCTGAAAGTAGCCCATATGTAAGTAGAAACTAAATCAAATCGTGGTTCAGATTAAAAAATACAGGTTAAAAAAGACTGTTTGTCTGACACGTTGCTGTACTAAGACAAATATTTAGGAATGGTGACATCAAGATTGATCTAATCGACTGATATGGTTCTATCATAATAATGTTTGGGCTATTGCCATAAGTACAAAAACTATTTTCCCCTTATAGACTGATGTTGAAATGAGAAGTACAATGATTCCAGTGCAGTATTGTGACAATGGGTGACTTTTCAAAGTAAATATTTTTGGAGGGTTTCTTGTATTTTTGGATCGTTTGTTCATAGATTAACATTCTAATATTTTACATAACACTTTTTATTTAACCTTTATTTAACTAGGCAAGTCAGTTAAGAACAAATTCTTATTTACAATGGCGGCCTACCCCGGCCAAACCCTCCCCCAACCCAGATGACGCTGGGCCAATTATATATATACAGTACCAGTCAAAAGTTTGGGCACACCTACTCATTCAAGGGTTTTTCTTTATTTTTGACTATTTTATACATTGTAGAATAATAGTGAAGACATCAAAACTATGAAATAACACATAAGGAATCATGTCGTAACCAAAAAAGTGTTAAACAAATCTAAATATATTTTATATTTGAGATTCTTCAAAGTAGCCACACTTTGCCTTGATGACAGCTTTGTACACTCTTGCCATTCTCTCAGGCAGCTTAATGAAAAATGCTTTTTCAACAATCTTGAAGGAGTTCCCACATATGCTGAGCACTTGTTGGCTGCTTTTCCTTTACGGTCCAACTCATCCCAAACCATCTCGATTGGGTTGAGGTCGGGTGATTGTGGAGGCCAGGTCATCTGATGCAGCACTCCATCACTCTCCTTGGTCAAATAGCCCATACACAGCCTGGAGGTGTGTTTTGGGTCATTGTCCTATTGAAAAACAAATGATAGTCCCGCTAAGCGCAAACCAGATTGGATGACGTATTGCTGCAGAATTCTGTGGTAACCATGCTGGCTAAGTGTGCCTTGAATTCTAAATAAGTCACTGACAGTGTCACCAGCAAAGCACCATCACACATCCTCCTCCGTGCTTCATGATGGGAACCACACATTCCGAGATCATCCGTTCACCTAGTCTGCGTCTCACAAAGACACAGCAGTTGGTACCAAAAATCTCAAATTCGAACTCATCAGACTAAAGGACAGATTACCACCGGTCTAATGTCCATTGAACGTGTTTCTTGGCCCAAGCAAGTCTCTTTTTCTTATTAGTGTCCTTTAGTAGTGGTTTATTTGCAGCAATTCGACCATGAAGGCCTGGCCACACAGTCTCCTCTGGACAGTTGATGTTGAGATGTGTCTGTTCTTTGAATTCTGTGAAGCATTTATTTGGGCTGCAATCTGAAGTGCAGTTAACTCTAATGAATTTATCCTCTGCAGCAGAGGTAACTCTGGGTCTTCCTTTCCTGTGGCGGTCCTCACGAGAGCCAGTTTCATCATAGTACTTGATGGTTTTTGCGACTGCACTTAAATAAAGTTTAAAAGTTCTTGAATGTTCTGTATTGACTGACCTTCATGTCTTAAAGTAATGATGAACTGTCGTTTCTCTTTGCTTATTTGAGCTGTTCTTGCCATAATATGGACTTGGTCTTTTACCAAATAGGGCTATCTTCTGTACACCACCCCTACCTTGTCACAACACAACTGATTAGCTCAATGGCATTAAGAAAGAAAGAAATTCCACAAATGTACTTTTAACAAGGCACACCTGTTCATTGAAATGCATTCCAGGTGAGTACCTGATGAAGCTGGTTGACAGAATGGCAAGAGTGTGCAAAGCTGTCATCGAGGCAAAAGGTGGATACTTTGAAGAATCTCAAATATAAAATATATTTTGATTGAACACTTTTTTTATTTACTACATAATTCCATATGTGTTATTTAATAGTTTTGTTGTCTTCACTGTTATTCTACAATGTAACGTAATGTAACAAAATGTGGAAAATGTCTATTGGGTTGTGTTTCGGAGGATGCACGGCTCTCGACCTTTGCTTCTCTCGAGTCAGTATGGGAGTTGCAGCGATGAGACAAGACTGTAAATACCAATTGGATACCACGAAATTGGGGAGAAAAAGGGGCTAAAATAAAAATCAAATATATATATATTTTTTTTATCCCTGTTTTAGGTCAGTTAAGATCACCACTTTATTTTAAGAATGTGAAATGTCAGGATAATAGTAGAGAAAATTATTTATTTCAGCTTTTATCTCTTTCATCACATTCCCAGTGGGTCAGATGTTTACATACACACAAACACCAAATTAGTATTTGGTAGCATTGCCTTTAAATTGTTTAATTGGGTCAAACGTTTTTGGTAGCCTTCCACAAGCTTCCCACAATATGTTGGGTGGATTTTGGCCCATTCCTCCTGACAGAGCTGGTGTAACTGAGTCAGGTTTGTAGCCCTCCTTGCTCGCACACGCTTTTTAAGTTCTGCCCACACATTTTCTATAGGATTGAGGTCAGGGCTTTGTTATGGCCACTCCAATACCTTGACTTTGTTGTCCTTAAGCCATTTTGCCACAACTTTGGAAGTATGCTTGGGGTCATTGTCCATTTGCGACCAAGCTTCAAATTCCTGACTGGTGTCTTGAGATGTTGCTTCAATATATCCACATAATTTTCTTACCTCATGATGCCATCTATTTTGTGAAGTGCACCAGTCGCTCCTGCAGCAAAGCACCCCCACAACATGATGCTGCCACCCCCGTGCTTCACAGTTGGGATGGTGTTCTTCGGCTTGCAAGCCTCCCCTTTTTCCTCCAAACATAATGACGGTCATTATGGCCAAAAAGTTATATCTTTGTTTCATCAGACAAGAGGACATTTCTCCAAAAAGTATGATCTTTGTCCCCATGTGCAGTTGCAAACTGTAGTCTGTTTTTTTATGGCGGTTTTGGAGCAGTGGCTTCTTCCTTGCTGAGCGGACTTTCAGGTTATGTCGATATAGGATTTGTTTTACTGTGGATATAGATATTTTTGTACCTGTTTCCTCCAGCATCTTCACAAGGTCCTCTGCTGTTGTTCTGGGATTGATTTGCACTTTTCGCACCAAAGTACGTTCATCTCTAGGAGACAGAACGCGTCTCGTTCCTGAGCGGTATGACGGCTGCGTGGTCCCATGGTGTTTATACTTGCGTACTATTGTTTGTACAGATGAACGTGGTTCCTCCAGGTGTTTGGAAATTGCTCCCAAGGATGAACCAGACTTGTGGAGGTCTACAATTTTTTTTCTGATGTCTTGACTGATTTCTTTTGATTTTCCCATGATGTCAAGCAAAGAGGCATTGAGTTTGAAGTTAGGCCTTGAAATACATCCACAGGTAAACCTCCAATTCCCTCAAATGATGTCAATTAGCCTATCAGTGTCACGCCCTGACCGTAGAGAGCCTTTTATGTCTCTATTTTGGTTTGGTCAGGGTGTGATTTGGGTGGGCATTCTATGTTCCTTTTTCTATGATTTGTATTTCTGTGTGTTTGGCCGGGTGTGGTTCTCAATCAGAGGCAGCTGTCTATCGTTGTCTCTGATTGAGAACCATACTTAGGTTGCCTTTTCCCACCTGTATTTGTGGGTAGTTGTCTATGTGTAGTTGCCTGTCAGCACTCATTTTTGTGTAGCTTCACGGTTCGTTTGTTATTTTGTTAGTTTGTTTAGTGTTCGTTCTTTGAAATAAAAAAGAATGTACGCATCCGTGACAGAACTACCCACCACCAAAGGATCAAGCAGCGTGGAAGAGAGGACTGGACATGGGAGGACATCCTGGACGGCAAGGGATCCTACATATGGGAGGAGATCCTGGCTGGAAGGGATCGCCTCCCATGGGAACAGGTGAGAGCGGAGGCAGCAGGAAAAGGGAACCAGCGTTATGAGGGAACACGGCTGGCAAGGAAGCCCGAGAGGCAGCCCCAATTTTGGGGGGGGGCACACGGAGAGTGTGGCTGAGTCAGGTTGGAGACCTGAGCCAACTACCCGTGCTTACCGTGGCGAGCATGTGACTGGTCAGGCCCCGTGCTATGGGGTGATGCGCACTGTGTCTCGGCCGAGCATTCACAGGCCGGTGTACTCGGTTCCAGCGTCCCGCATTTGCCGGGTGGAAGTGGGCATCCAGCCAGAACAGGTGGTGCCAGCTCTGCGCTCGAGACCGCCAGTGCGCCTCCACGGCCCAGTGTATCCGGTGCCTCGGCCAAGGAAGAGGCCTCCGGTATGTCTCCTCAGCCTGGTGAGTCCTGTGCCTGCTCCTAGTGCCAGGTCTCCTGTGTGTCTCCCCAGCCTGGTGAGTCCTGTGCCTGTGCCCAGCTTGGAGCCTCCAGAGACGGCCTCCAGCCCGGCGCCTCCAGAGACGGCCTCCAGCCCGGCGTGAGATGGCTGAGTTTGGGGAAGGTGCTTAAAAAGGTGTGGTACCCGAAGTCAGAGATTCCTGAGTTTTTGCAAATGAAAGGAAAATATGTGGATTTCCCACAGCTGCAAGACAAAGAATGGTTGGCTGATTTTGCCGACGGAGGGAAAATTACTCCTCCTGACCCGCCAAGTAGAAGCCAACAATCTCACCCACCTTCCGACACTACTAGTCTGCTCCCCATCAGATGACCAGCGGGAGAAGTATACATCGCTGCTGCGTGCTTTGAACGGTGAGTTTTCTCGTCATTTTGAAGATTTCAAAGTGTGGAAAATGGCTTTCTGTTGGTTTCCTCTCCTTTCACCTTCAATGTGGGTAATGCTCCCACTGACTTGCTACTTGAGCTGATCGATCTACAGTCTAATGCAGGGATTGGAGAACTATTCAAAACAATGTCACTGACGAGGTTCTATGCATCTCTCGATGAACAAAACTTTCCAAAGATTAGGAGTCAGTACAGTTTGTACTGTTTGGGTCACACATAGACCATAGATCACACATAGACCACTGCGCCACCCGGGAGGCCGTGAATAGACATTTTCAGTGATGAAATGTAACAAGTCAAGGCACAGATCATCTCTTACTGACTCTCACCTCTCAGCAATCCTGCGCATAGCGACTTCAGAAACTATACCTGACTTCACTGCTCTAGTCAATGCCCATCAGAGACTTCACTCCTCACACTGATTGAGTAGTTGAAATGTATTGTTGAGCTCTCTCTCTTTTTTGTGTTTTTGTGCATACCCAAGAGTTTTGTCTGTGGTGCTGAATGCACAGTGTACTTTTCCCTCCGTGTAGTTCATTGCATGTTTAATAATGAAAATACCTACCAAAAGGAGAACATGGATGTGGTTTATTTCTGTGCATGCTAAAAAAGTAAAATAAGTAGCATATCTGGATGTGACTTACAGTAGATATATCTGTCAACACAGTCATACACATGATGTATAATCCTGTAATATGATTATGGCCCGAGATGGCTAAAATATATTCTCATGTGGCCGTCCATGGAAAATTATTTCCCAGGCCTGGTCTAGGTAAACAGGGAGGGAATTGGCATGTTTTGTGATAATATGCCATGTTTCATTTGATTGCAAGGTGAATGTTTTTCTTTGTTTGGTCATGTTTCCCATAGAATGGGACAGCCATATGCCTTCACTCCTCCCTCTGCATCTCCTTTCTCCTCAACCTGCAGGACGGAACGGGCCACAAAAGATCTGTGTTCAACTGACAATGGACTGTCTGGTGATGTTTCAAAAGGTATTGTGCAGGCCTGTGTGATTTCTGTGATTCCACAGGGTCTGTCTACATGTTCAATATGTGTACACTTTCATGTCCTGTGAAATGCCATCCACTTAGTCCTTCTTTCCTTTTACAAATCTTGTCGGAGCCTGACCGAGCTTCTCAACGAGATCGAGGGACCACGTCAACCTTACCTACTCACCACCGGAACAACAAAGCAGACGATCAATCTTCTTCATCTGTATGGACAAGAAACTCATCCAATGCCAGGCACACCTCTCTGGCAACGTTTGATGAACTCTTTAAGGCCCACTTTGTGTTCAGCGCACAATACGACGAGTCCCTCCGTGCCATGTACATCTTCCTCCAGACAACAGCGTTTGAAATTGGTGTTGGCAGCACCAGAGAGCTCCAAGGTAAAGGAACTGAGAGTTAAACTGACAATATATAGATGCTACATTTACCAGTCATTGAATGACACACCTTGCACGTTGATTCGCCACCTCAAGCTTTTGCATGGTTTACATCAAGGTAAAAATTTCATTTTGACATGTGCACAGGATGATGTTCATTGCAATTTAAAAGTTGAGTAGGTTTCAGAAAGCATCTAAGGAATTTCCATAGTGGTGAGTAAGCCCAATTAGCTGATATTGATACACCACCAACTCGACCAATAGTGATAGTTGATCAAGTTCCTTTGCAAATGTGTGCCCCTGATGCAGCCCCATCAGATTCAAGTGAAGAACCAGAGAGCTCTCAAATGTCAAAGACCAGGCTCGAGAGATGTGTGCCCCTGATGTAGCAAAATCAGATTCAAGTGAAGAACCAGAGAGCTCTCACATGTCAAAGACCAGGCTCAATAGATATGTGCCCCTCATGTAGTCTAATCAGATTCAAGTGAACAACCAGAGAGCTCTCAAATGTCAAAGACCAGGATCAAGAGGTGTGTGCCCCTGATGTAGCAAAATCAGATCCAAGTGAACAACCAGAGAGCTCTCAAATGTCAACGACCAGGCTCAAGAGATGTGTGCATCTATTGTTGCAAAGTTACAAGGCACTGGTGTTGCAATCAATGGGATTATTTCAGTAGTTGAAAGCATGGATGAATATGTGGAGTCTTAAGGGTTAACTTTGAGAGTAGTCCTCCCTGACAACCCAAGTGGAGCTGTAGAAGGTGTTTTTGACAATGTACATAATCCTTTCAGTGACCTGAATACTGATGCTAAGTGGAAGACATACTAATGTGAGAAATGGGGAGTTGTTGAACCTATTGGAATACCTTTAGGAGGGTCATCACTAGTTACCACAGCCACAAAGTCAGGTTCGCCTACTCGACCAATCAGATGTGATAACATGTACGCCGGTTTAGTCAGATGATGGAGTATGATGATGCGTTTGCCGACCGGCTTGCAGGGGAGAGACATGCAATTTTTTTTCTTACTAGCTCTGACTTTGATGACTGCTACTTTATTGAGGGAAAATGTACTTCCGATTTAGCTGATTGCTACTTTATTGAGGGAAAATGTACTTACTGTTTTATGTGGTTGTTCCACCTAGCTATCTTAAAACATTTTACTGCAGTGGACTAAATCAGGGTCACACAGAGTGTTTCTTGGTACAAATCTACTTTGAAACCAAAGTACACACCACACACACGTGGTAATGGGCTTAAATGTCAGATATAAAGTTGAAATGTATACAATTTTGAGTTATCCCAATATTACACTTGCACTGGGGTGCAAAAGAGCAAGAGGGTAAGTGTAAAATATGGGGATGAGGTAGTTGGATGTGCTACTTACAGATGGGCTGTGTAAAGGTGCAGTGATCGATCGGTAAGCTGCCCCGACAGCTGATGCTTAAAGAGATGGAGATAAGAGACTCCAGCTTCAGAATTTTTTTGCTATTCGTTCCAGTCATTGGCAGCAGAGAACTGGAAGGAAAGGCGGCCAAAGTAAGTGTTGGCTTTGGGGATGACCAGTACAATATACCTGCTGGAGTGAGTGCTACATGTGAGTGTAGCTATGGTGACCAGTGAGCTGAGATAAGGCGGAGCTTTACCTAGCAAAGACTTATAGATGACCTGGAGCCAGTGGGTTTGGCGACGGATATGTAGTGAGGGCCAGCCAACGAGAGCATAGAGGTCCCAGTGGTGGGTAGTATATGGGGCTTTGGTGACAAAACGGATGGCACTGTGATAGACTACATCCAGTTTGCTGATTAGAGTGTTGGGGGCTATTTTGTAAATGACATCGCCGAAGTCAAGGATCGGTAGATGTAACAGTTTGTAACAGTTTCCATCTCTGTACAAAGGCACGGTCTTCAACATATGGAAGATGGCAGCAATTTAATAATAATAATATACTTAAACTATGTCATTTCTAGACACCCAAAGCCCTTTACAGTGTAGGGGAAACTCACCACCCTAACCCCACTTACATATGTCAAGTGTCAATGTGCAGCGGTTAGGACGGAGTCAGGCGCAGGACACAGAACTGAGTAAAATACGTACTTTACTCGAAAAGAAACAACAAATATTTCCACGCAGGGAAAACACACCAGCTCACAGTCTTGAACACTAAACAAAAAACAAACACGCACAAAACCATGTGGGAACCAGAGGGTTAAATAGGGAATACATTATAACATAATGGGAACCAGGTGTGTACAATCAAGACAAAACAAATGGAAAAAGAAACGTAGATCGGTGACAGCTAGAAAGCCGGTGACGACGACCGGCGAACGCCGCCCGAACAAGGAGAGGCACCAACTTTGGCGGAAGTCGTGACAGTACCCCCCCTTGACGCGTGGCTCCAGCAACGCGCCGACACCAGCCTCGGGGACGACCCGGAGGATGAGGTGCAGGGCGATCCGGGTGGAGACGGTGAAATTCCTGCAGTAAGGAAGGGTCCAGGATGTCCTCCACCGGCACCCAGCATCTCTCCTCTGGACCGTACCCCTCCCACTCCACGAGGTACTGAAGGCCCATCGCCCAACAACTTGACTCCATGATGGCTCGCACAGTATATGCCGGGAACCCCTCAATGTCCAGAGGGGGCGGAGGAACCTCCCGCACCTCAGATTGCTGGAGCAGACCAGCCACCACCGGCCTGAGGAGAGACACATGGAACGAGGGGTTAATACGGTAATCAGGGGGAAGCTGTACCCTATAATATACCTCGTTCAGTCTCCTCAGGACTTTAAATGGCCCCACAAACCGCGGACCCAGCTTCCGGCAGGGCAGGCGAAGGGGCAGGTTTCGGGTCGAAAGCCAGACCCGGTACCCTGGTGCATACACCGGGGCCTCGGCGCTCGCCTTCTGTCGCCTGATGGCCCGTTGCAGGCGCACATGGGCAGCGTCCCATGTCTCCTCCGAGCGCCGAAACCATTCATTCACCGCAGGTGCCTCGATCTGGCTCTGATGCCACGGTGCCAGGACCGGCTGATAACCTAGTACACACTGAAACGGAGACAGGTTAGTGGAGGAGTGGCGGAGGGAGTTTTGGGCCATCTCTGCCCAGGGGATGAAAGCCGCCCACTCCCCCGGCCGGTCCTGGCAATAGGACCGCAGAAACCTACCCACATCCTGGTTAACTCTCTCCACCTGCCCATTACTCTTGGGGTGAAACCCTGAGGTCAGGCTGACCGAGACCCCTAGACGTTCCATGAACGCCCTCCAGACCCTCGATGTGAACTGGGGACCACGATCAGAAACTATATCCTCAGGCACCCTGTAGTGCCGGAAGACGTGTTTAAACAGGGCCTCCGCAGTCTGTAGGGCCGTAGGGAGACCGGGCAAAGGAAGGAGATGCAGGGAAAACACACCAGCTCACAGAAGTCTTGAACACTAAACAAAGAACAAATACGCACAAAACCATGTGGGAACCAGAGGGTTAAATAGGGAATAAATTATAACGTAATGGGAACCAGGTGTGTACAATCAAGACAAAACAATTGGAAAAAGAAACGTAGATCGGTGGCAGCTAGAAAGCCGGTGACGACGACCGCTGAACGCCGCCCGAACAAGGAGAGGCACCAACTTCGGCGGGAGTCGTGACAACATACTCATTATTCATATTTATTTTATTGGCCCTTCCAAAAGTGACTTACATTTAGTTTTTTTTACAGATATTTATTACATATACAGTGGCTTCAGAAAGTATTCACACCCCTTGACGTTTTCCACATTTTGTTGTGCTACAGCCTGAATTAAAAATGTATACAATTTAGATTTTAGCTTTTTAAACATTTTTACAAATGAATAAAAAAGGAAAAGCCTTGCGTCAATAAGTATTCAACCCCTTTGTGATGACAAGCCAAAATAAGGTCAGGAGTAAACATTTGCTAAACAAGTCACATAATAAGTTGCATGGACTCACTCTGTGTGCAATAATAGCATTTGACATAATGTTGGAATGACTGCCTCATCTCTGTACCCCACACATACAATTATCTGTAAGGTCCCTTAGTCGAACAGTGAATTTCAAGCACAGATTCAACCACAAAGGACAGGGAGGTTTTCTAATGCCTCACAAAGAAGGGCACCAATTCGTAGATGGGTAAAAATAGAAAAAGGAGACTGAATATCCCTTTGAGAATGTTGAAGTTATTAATTACACTTTGGATGGTGTATCAATACACCCAGTCACTACGAAGATACAGGCGTCCTTCCTAACTAAGTTGCCGGAGAGGAAGGACAACGATCAGGTAATTCACCATAAGGCCAATAGTGACTTTAAACATTTCTGTTTTTACGTTGTCATTATGGGGTAATGTGTGTAGATTGATGAGCAAAAAACATTTGATCCATTTTAAAATAAGGCTATAACGTAGCAAAATGTGGAAAAAGTCAAGGGGTCCGAATACTTTCCAAGTGCACTGTATATAGGCAGGGATAAAGTGACTAGGCAACAGGATAGATGATAAACAGTAACTGTTTTTTCATCAGTATGTTATGCGTCAAAAGAGTTTGGGCAAAAAGGGTCAATGCAGATTGTCCGGGTACATATTGGTTAAGTATTTAACTTACTGTTTAGCAAAGTAATGGCTTGGGGGTAGAAGCTGTTCAGGGTCCTGTTCCAGTTCCAGACAGCATTGGTCCTGCTTGCCATACGGTAGCAAAGAGAACAGTCTGACTTGGATGGCTCAAACCATTTACTGTAATGGTTTGAAATGCAATTCATGAATGAGGTCGCCAGAGGGTGCTTTAGTCTATCTCACAGTATGAGACAGGAGGACTGAATATTCACAACGCAGTATACAGTACTTCTATCTTTAGAGTGAACTTTGCGTAAAGATTGCTCCAATTGTTTTCTGATGTTAGTGTGACCCTAGTAGAGGGTCACTTGGTGTCCAGTGTATGTGTGTAACCACCGTGTGTCCCTGCCGCTGGCCCTCCTGACCACACCTCACCACTCTGGCCTCATTACAGGAGGTGCTGGGCTGTCAGGTCAGCCCTCACCCCCTCTCCTCACACCTCCAACGGCACACTCTAGGGCCCAGTGCCCCCCCTCCCTCTCCCCTCTCCTCTCTAGCACCTAGCACCTTGTTAGAGCCAGTCTCACCCTGAGAGGAAACACTGCCTCTCCCAAAACTGAGACCTGTTCCCACACAACCACCTATAGACTACTACATTCCTTACCACCTGTACACACAGGCATGATGACACACACAGTCCCAGAAACACACTCTGAACTACTGACCCTGCTCTGACCTATAATACGCAAGAATTAAATTACAGAGGTAACATTGATAATACAGGTATTAAAACAACTTAGCTGTTCACTGACTGTCCAGAAGCATTTCGGGGAGACCATCATTCCATTTTGAAGATGACATCTTGACAACCTATAGAAATATAATACAACTCCTCAGAAACATGTTTGAAAATCATCAGAGACCAACACCAGAAGGATTTTATTTTTTATTTCACCTTTCTTTGACCAGGTAGGCAAGTTGAGAACAAGTTCTCAAGGATGAGATGTAATTCCAAAACGAATCCTATATAAAATACATTTGGATATCCCTGGGAATTTAATGAAATTGTTTTTACAGCCACATCCAAGTAGCTGAATGTTAGGGGTATAAGAATGTGGGCTATGTCGTATTGTATGAGTTGACTTTCATTGTTTCTCTACGAAATGAATACTGGTCAATACAGGGTCAGTGCAGTGGCTAAAAGTGTGTATCTGAGCTTGTTCAGGCATGTCAGTGAGTGTGTGAGGGCCTGCAGGTCACGGTGAGAGTGTGTAGACTAGGTGCTGATGTGGGAACTCTGGGACATTGTAGTGTGTTTCTCCTGCATGAGACTGGCTCTAGGAGAAAGAGGCGCTAGGAGAAAGAGGAGAGAATGAGAGGGGGGGGGGGGGGCTCTGGACCCTGGAGTGTGCTTGTGGTGGTGTGAGGGGAGGGGGTGAAGGCTGACCTGACACCCCAACACCTCCCCAAATGAGGCCAGAGGTGTGAGGTGTGGTCAGGAGGGCCAGAGGCAAAGTCACTCTGTGGTTACACACATACATTGTGGACACACAGTGACCCTCAATGGGGTATCATTACATTTCATCATAGTGATATCTCTGTAATATTATAGTGAAATGTAATGCAGTGTGCTGTTGAACTACTTTAATTGACTGTGGAGGCTACATTGTAAACATTTCTTAACTTTTGGGTAAATTATCCTTTTGGTCTCTTTGTTTTTATTTATTTGAATACATTTATTTTATTTTAATTAATTTTTTATGTAACCTTTATTTTACTAGGCAAGTCAGTTAAGTACAAATTCTTATTTTACAATGACGGCCTACCCCGGCCAAACCTTCCCCTAACCCGGTGCGCACGCCCTGACCGTATAGATCATTTTATTCTCTATGTTTGGTTGGTCAGGGTGTGACTCGGGTGGGAAACTCTATGTTGTCTGTTTCTATGTTTTGGCCGGGTATGGTTCTCAATCAGGGACAGCTGTCTATCGTTGTCTCTGATTGGGAATCATACTTAGGCAGCCTTTTCCCTTTTGTGTTTGTGGGTAGTTATCTTTGTTAGTTGCACTATAGCCGAAGTAAGCTTCACGGTCGTTTCCATGTTCTTTGGCGACATTTATAAATAAAAAGAAAAGTACACTCACCACGCTGCACCTTGGTCCAGTCATTTTCAAGGTGACGATCGTGACAGAACTACTCACCACAACAGACCAAGCGGCGTGGCCGGGAGGAGCAGACAGAATGGACATGGGAAGACATTCTGGAAGGAAAGGGATCCTGGACGTGGGAGGAG
Source organism: Salvelinus namaycush (assembly GCF_016432855.1). Classification (NCBI taxonomy): domain Eukaryota; kingdom Metazoa; phylum Chordata; class Actinopteri; order Salmoniformes; family Salmonidae; genus Salvelinus; species Salvelinus namaycush. Next base: position 51,497,611 of record NC_052318.1, on the reverse strand, counting down.
ATCCTGGCTGGAAGGGATCGCCTGCCATGGGAGCAGGTGGAAGCAGCGCGGAAGGCGAAGGCAGCTAGTAAAGGTGCCCAGCGTTACACAGGGTCACGGCTGGCAAGGAAGACCGGGAGGCCACTCACCACATTTTTTTGGGGGGAGGCACACGGGGGGGTTGGCGGAGCTAACTCCACGTGCTCACGATAGGGAGCGTGGTACTGGTCAGGCACCGTGTTATGCGGTGAAGCGCACGGTGTCTCCAGTACGCGTTCACAGCCCGGTGCGCTACATTCCAGCTCCATGCATTGGACGGGCTAGAGTGGGCATCCAGCCAGGACGGATGGTTCCGGCTCAGCGCTCCTGGCCTCCAGTGCGTCTCTTCGGCCCAGGATATCCTGCGCCGGCTCTGCGCACTGTGTCTCCGGTGCGTCTGCACAGCCCAGTGCGTCCTGTGCTAGCGCCTTTGCCGGGCGAAAGTAACCATCCAGCCAGGACGGGTTGTGTCAGCTCTACGTGTGAGACCTCCAGTGCGCCTCCACGGCCCGGTGTGTCCGGTGCCTGCTGCACGCACCAGGCTTCCAGTGCATCTCCCCAGTCCGGGGAGACCTGTTCCGATTCCACGTACCAGGCCTCCAGTATGTCTCCCCAGCATGGTAAGCCCTGTGGCAGCCCCACGCACTAGGCTTCCAGTACGTCTCCTCAGTCCGGTGAGACCTGTCCCGGCTCCACATAGGAGGCCTCCAGCGAAGGTCCCCAGTCCGGAGCCTCCAGTGACGGTCCCCAGTATGGAGCCTCCAGCGACAGTCCCCAGTCCGGAGCCTCCAGCGACGGTCCCCAGTCCGGAGCCTCCAGCGATGAGCTGCAGTCCGTAGCCTCCAGTGAGGGTCCCCAGTCCGGGGCCTGCAGCGAGGGTTCCCAGTCCGGAGCCTCCAGTGAGGGTCCCCAGTCCGGGGCCTGCAGCGAGGGTCCCCAGTCCGGGGCCTGCAGCGAGGGTCCCCAGTCCGGGGCCTGCAGCGAGGGTCCCCAGTCCGGGGCCTGCAACGAGGGTTCCCAGTCCGGGGCCTGCAACGAGGGTCCCCAGTCCGGGGTCGGCGACAAGGGCCCCCGCACCAGAGGCGCCACCAAAGTTGGGGGAGCCAGAGGTGGAGCGGGGTCTGCGTCCCGCACCGGAGCCGCCACCGAAGTAGATGCCCACCCGGACCCTCCCCTATAGTGTCAGGTTTGCGGCCGGAGTCCGCACCTTTGGGGGGGGGGGGGGGGGGGTACTGTCACGAGAGATCGTTTTATTCTCTATGTTTGGTTGGTCAGGGTGTGACTCGGGTGGGAACTCTATGTTCTCTGTTTCTATGTTTTGGCCGGGTATGGTTCTCAATCAGGGACAGCTGTCTATCGTTGTCTCTGATTGGGAATCATACTTAGGCAGCCTTTTTCCCTTTTGTGTTTGTGGGTAGTTGTCTTTGTTAGTGGCACTATAGCCGAAGTAAGCTTCAAGGTCGTTTCCATGTTCTTTGTTTTGTTGTCGACATTTATAAATAAAAAGAAATGTACGCTCACAACGCTGCACCTTGGTCCGGTCATTTTCAAGACGACGATCGTGACAGTGATACATTTATACTCATACTGTAAGACTACATCGACTGTCTCTGAATATAACAGATTGTGGACCTAATGTGTCACTCAAATCTGTATCTACCGTTAAACTTCAATTAATAGCCCGGGCGTTTATTTGCTTAAATCACTGAACACAGGCTTGAGACAGGCTTCTATTTGAGTCAGGTATTTATTTCCTTAATGCACACAGTTTTTGCTCATTTGCATAGTTAAATGTTTAGTTTCAGCATTCACTTCCAGCATTTTAATACATTTCTTAATTTCCTGCACCATAGTGTTATCATTAACTCACTCTGTCACAGAGACTGTGCATTTTCGGCAGTTCTTCCTTTCACCACTATAGGGCGATCGTCCAATTTCTGGGGGGGTACTAAGCTAACATATGGAATTATTTTAAGAAGGTCATAACATGGACCATTTTAGCTATTTGATTTAGAATTGTTGCATCCCTTTAGGTATAATTTTTGTTAGGTATAGTAATGTTAGAAACGCATTGAATAACACATGCATAAATGGCAAAAATGACAGGCAAAAAATAAATCACAAATAAGGTTTTGAAGTGTCTGTCCTATATCTAGGATTGATAAAAAAGCTCAATAAATATTTTAGTTTTTTTGGATACATATTTAACCCCTTATTTTTGTTAGAATCATCTACCTCCATACTTCCATTCATTTATATGGGTTAGCTTCAGATGAGTCCCATGACACTTGTGGGGGTCGTAGAGCAAAACGGAGAACACCATCTGTTTGTGAGAGTCTCCCCTTTAAACAGTGGGGTCATGTTGGTTTGTAGCCCAAACGGTTTGGACGCTACAGAAGTTTGTACATCAGCGTTACCAAATTCAGACCAGTCCCGTGGGGCTTGTGGTGGTCGTAGAGCAAAACGGAGAACACCATCGTGTTCATGAGTCTCGTCTTTCAACAGAGTCATATTAGTCCAAACCATTCGGACGCTATAGACGTCTTTGTGAGAAGACCGATTTTTGGGATGTCTCATGGTCTGACAAACAACGCTGTAGCTCGCCCAACTTCCACCGAAGGCCCACATAGGCAGATGCGGCTAATTGAGACGCAGCCCAAGCAAAATGATGTCTCTAGCTTAAACTGGGGATTTTATTTTATTATGTTACTTAGATTGACGGACTCTTAAGGGATTTTAAGGGAGTTATCTACAGGGAGGAAAAACTTGTGACAGGAATCCCAGACGTGTTTAGTGCCCATCGCTTGACCTGCATGTTGGATGGAAGAAAGAAAGCGAGAAAGTTATGTAAAGCTGGGGTATATGAGGTACGCAGTAAGAGCTTTTGTCCCCAAACTTTAAAGGATTTGGCCACGTTTCAAGTGTGTTCAGACGGGTGGAGTATACAGAAGATCGGAGTGAAGAATGGCCGTGTTGCAGTTGTGGTGGGGATCATGACCCAGAGTTCATGGAGCGCCCTGTAAGGGTGAAGGAGGTTAAGGTGGCAAAAGTTACGGCGGTCCATCGGATCTCCTATGCGGAGGCAATCAAAAATATTTGAGAGAGGAAGTGAAGTTGAAGAAATTGTAGTGGAATCACCAATGCCCAAGGTAAATGGGCCTATTTGTCAACCAAGATAACCGGACATGCTGTATGTAAAGAAAGTGTATTTTGTTGCGTTCATTGCAACTGTGACAAGCTGTACAGCTCAGGTAGAGTGGTGTGATGTGGTCATTTCCGGTCACAACATGCAGACCTGTTTACGTGTTGCTGTGCGTTTTGTTGCCAACCTTACTTTGCTACCTGACAACTTTACGGTTTTTACTTTTTAATTACCGTTTATGTTTTTTTTGTTTTTCCCTCAACTTTTTTTCATTCAACTTTTTCACTCCGGACGCTTTTATCTGGACATGGTTCGTCAGGACTTCCAACAGCCGAAGCTAAGTAGTAACAGTAACATGATGCCTTCTAATTGCAGTCGCTGTACTCATAATATACAGGAGAACGATCGCCTTACGGCGAGGATAGCTGTGCTGCAAGCCCAGCTTCAGACGCAATCGTTAGGCAAGGGTAATTTCAGTGTAGGAAAGGATGAAACAGCGTCTGTGCCACCAGTAAGTACAGATAGTAACGTTAGTACAAATCCCCTCGCACGGTCCCTGCAGCCGGACAACTTTCTCATGGCTTCTGGAGGGAAATGCTGTAGGAATGCTCAACCGGTGTCGCTCATTCAGCCGACAGAAACTTTCAACCGGTTTTCCCCATTAAGCAGCGAGTCAGAGGCCGAGCCTTCTCTGGTCTCTACTCCTCCCGTTATGGGGTCTGAGACGCCGAAGCGTCCCACCCTTAGCTCTGACAAATTGAAAACCCTAGTCATTGGCGACTCCATTACCCGCAGTATTAGACTGAAAACGAATCATCCAGCGAGCATACACTGTTTACCAGGGGGCAGGGCTACCGACGTTAAGGCTAATCTGAAGATGGTGCTGGCTAAAGCTAAAACTGGCGAGTATAGAGATATTGTTATCCACGTCGGCACCAACGATGTTAGGATGAAACAGTCAGAGGTCACCAAGCGCAACATAGCTTTAGCGTGTAAATCAGCTAGAACGATGTGTCGGCATCGAGTAATTGTCTCTGGCCCCCTCCCAGTTAGTGGGAGTGATGAGCTCTACAGCAGAGTCTCACAACTCAATCGCTGGTTGAAAATTGTTTTCTGCCCCTCCCAAAAGATAGAATTTGTAGATAATTGGTCCTCTTTCTGGGACTCACCCACAAAGAGGACCAAGCCTGGCCTGCTGAGGAGTGACGGACTCCATCCTGGCTGGAGGGGTGCTCTCATCTTATCTACCAACATAGACAGGGCTCTAACTCCTCTAGCTCCACAATGAAATAGGGTGCAGGCCAGGCAGCAGGTTGTTAGCCAGCCTGCCAGCTTAGTGGAGTCTGCCACTAGCACAGTCAGTGTAGTCAGCTCAGCTATCCCCATTGAGACCGTGTCTGTGCCTCGACCTAGGTTGGGCAAAACTAAACATGGCGGTGTTCGCCTTAGCAATCTCACTAGAATAAAAACCTCCTCCATTCCTGCCATTATTGAAAGAGATTGTGATACCTCACATCTCAAAATAGGGCTACTTAATGTTAGATCCCTCACTTCAAAGGCAGGTATAGTCATTGAACTAATCACTGATCATAATCTTGATGTGATTGGCCTGACTGAAACATGGCTTAAGCCTGATGAATTTACTGTGTTAAATGAGGCCTCACCCCCTGGTTACACTAGTGACCATATCCCCCGTGCATCCCGCAAAGGCGGAGGTGTTGCTAACATTTACGATAGCAAATTTCAATTTACAAAAAACCCCAGACGTTTTCGTATTTTGAGCTTCTAGTCATGAAATCTCTGCAGCCTACTCAATCACTTTTTATAGCTACTGTTTACAGGCCTCCTGGGCCATATACAGCGTTCCTCACTGAGTTCCCTGAATTCCTATCGGACCTTATAGTCATAGCAGATAATATTTAAATTTTTGGTCATTTTAATATTCACATGGAAAAGTCCACAGACCAACTCCAAAAGGCTTTCGGAGCCATCATCGACTCAGTGGGTTTTGTCCAACATGTCTCTGGACCTACTCACTGTCACAGTCATACTCTAGTCCTAGTTTTGTCCCATGGAATAAATGTTGTGGATCTTAATGTTTTTCCTCATAATCCTGGACTATCGGACCACCATTTTATTACGTTTGTAATCGCAACAAATAATCTGCTCAGACCCCAACCAAGGAGCATCAAAAGTCGTGTTATAAATTCTCAGACAACCCAAAGATTCCTTGATGCCCTTCCAGACTCCCTCTGCTTACCCAAGGACGTCAGAGGACAAAAATCAGTTAACCGCCTAACTGAGGAACTCAATTTAACCTTGCGCAATACCCTAGATGCAGTTGCACCCCTAAAAACTAAAAACATTTGTCATAAGAAACTAGCTCCCTGGTATACAGAAAATACCCGAGCTCTGAAGCAAGCTTCCAGAAAATTGGAACGGAAATGGCGCCACACCAAACTGGAAGTCTTCCGACTAGCTTGGAAAGACAGTACCGTGCAGTATCGAAGAGCCCTCACTGCTGCTCGATTATCCTATTTTTCCAACTTAAACCTCTCTTGGGTACGTGAGACGTTAGCGTCCCGCCTCTTCAACAGCCAGTGAAACTGCTGGGTGCCAAATTCAAATACAGAAATACTAATTATAAAAATTCAGAAAACAAAACATATTTTACATAGATTTAAAGATTAACTTCTTGTGAATCCAACCACGGTGTCAGATTTAAAAAATGCTTTACGGCGAAAGCATACCTTACGATTATTTGAGAACATAGCCCACTAGACAAATCATTACAAACAGTAACCAGCCAAGTAGAACAGTTACACAAGTCAGAAATATTGATAAAATTAATCCCTTACCTTTGATGATCTTCATATGGTTGCACTCAGCAGACATTCATTTACTCAATAAATGTTCCTTTTGTTCTATAAAGTCTCTTTATATCCAAAAACCTCAGTTTTGTTCGCCCGTTTTCTTCAGTAATCCACAGGCTCAAACGCAGTCAAAACAGGAAGACAAAAAAAATCCAAATTGTATCCGTAAAGTTCATAGAAACATGTCAAACGATGTTTATATTCAATCCTCAGGTTGTTTTTAGCCTAAATAATCGATCATATTTCAACCGGACAATAACGTAGTCAATTTAAAAGATAAACAAGAAAGGCACTCTCTCGGTCTCGCGCATGAAAAAGCTCTGTGACACTTTAGGGTCCACTCATTCAGACTGCTCTTACTTCCTCATTTTTCAGAATACAAGCCTGAAACAATTTCTAAAGACTGTTGACATCTAGTGGAAGGCATAGAAACTGCAATTTGAGTCCTAAGTCAATGGATACTGTAATGGCATTGAATAGAAAACTACAAAAACACCAAAAGAACTACTTCCTGAATGGATTCTTCTCAGGTTTTCGCCTGCCAAATCAGTTCTGTTATACTCACAGACACTACTTTAACAGTTTTGGAAACTTTAGAGTGTTTTCTATCCAAATATACCAGTTATATGCATATCATATATTCTGGGCCCGAGAAGCAGGCCGTTTAATTTGGGAATGCATTTCATCCAAAATTCTGAATGCTGCCCCCTACCCTAGAGAAGTTTTAATTGAGGAAAATAAGAACAATCCGAAATTTATTTTTGATACTGTCGCAAAGCTAACTGAAAAGCAGCATTCCCCAAGAGAGGATGGCTTTCACTTCAGCAGTAATAAATTCATGAACTTCTTTGAGGAAAAGATAATGATCATTAGAAAGCAAATTACGGACTCCTCTTTAAATCTGCGTATTCCTCCAAAGCTCAGTTGTCCTGAGTCTGCACAACTCTGCCAGGACCTAGGATCAAGAGAGACACTCAAGTGTTTTAGCACTATATCTCTTGACACATTGATGAAAGTAATCATGGCCTCTAAACCTTCAAGCTGCATACTGGACCCTATTCCAACTAAACTACTGAAAGAGCTGCTTCCTGTGCTTGGCCCTCCTATGTTGAACATAATAAATTGCTCTCTATCCACCGGATGTGTAACAAACTCACTAAAAGTGGCAGTAATAAAGCCTCTCTTGAAAACGCCAAACCTTGACCCAGAAAATATAAAAAACTAAAATCGGCCTATATCGAATCTTCCATTCCTCTCTAAAATGTTAGAAAAAGCTGTTGCGCAGCAACTCACTGCCTTCCTGAAGACAAACAATGTATACGAAATGCTTCAGTCTGGTTTCAGAACCCATCATAGCACTGAGACTGCACTTGTGAAGGTGGTAAATGACCTTTTAATGGCGTCAGACCGAGGCTCTGCATCTGAAGTTTTACAGCATATAACCTTAACTCAGTCAGCCTCAATTCAGTGTCTGTATGGTCTCAACTTAGTCTCTATGTAATCTTTATTTTCTTCCTCAAAATGAGGTCAGTGGTTCAGCGTGTGTTTATTTGACCGAGTATGTCCAGGCAAGCCAGTGTGTCTCTCTCTTTTCCTGCGTAGGTCACAGCAGTAGCGGTGCGTGGGTAAAATCACTGGGAAGCCAAGCCAGAAAAAAAGGCATATTAGAACCTATGTGTTGTGATATTTGCTTTGCTTGCTCCATAACATGTTAGTTCATATGCCTTGCCATCGTAATATACTGTATAGGCCTAAGGTGGTTGTGTGTGCGTGCGTTCGTTCGTGCAAGTAGAAAAAAACAGGTAAAAATGCTTGCTGGCTTCCCTTGCATTCAATGACACAGGCGGCAACAATGTCATACTCTTTTTGACCAGACAGCATCAGATAGATGGCCGACACATACAGAGACTGAGGGGCGCTGTTTCGCTCGCTCAGATGCTTTCTCCGGTTAGATACATTCAGCCTCTTGCGAATTGAAGAAAAGTTATGAAACACAGAGATGAAAGAGACATACATTTTTTTTTTAAATAGGTACATTTCTTGGGGAAGCCTGGCTTCCCTTGGCATACATGCCACTGGGTCACAGTGTGTAGCACTCAACGCTATAGACAGGAAATGCTTTGAAAGGTTGGTCATGGCTTATATCAACCCCATCATCCCAGACACCCTGCAACCACTCCAATTCGCATACCGCCACAACAGATCCACAGATGACGCAATCTCTATTGCACTTCACACTGCCCTCACCCACCTGGACAAAAGGAATACCTATAGTACCAGTCAAAAATTTGGACACACACACTCAATCCATGGTTTTTCTTTATTTTTTCTATTTTCTACATTGTAGAATAATAGAAAAGACATCAAAACTATGAAATAACACATATGGAATCATGTAGTAACCAAAAATGTGTTAAAAAATATATTTATTCAAAGTAGCCACCCTCTGCCTTGTTGATAGCTTTTCACACTCTTGGCATTCTCTCAACCAGCTTCATGAGGTAGTCACCTGGAATAAATTTAAATGAACAAGTGTGCCTTGGTAAAAGTTCATTTGTGGAAGGTATTTCTTTCTTAATGTTTTTGAGCCAATTAATTGTGTTGTGACAAGGTAGAGGTGGTATACAGAATATAGCCCTATTTGGTAAAAGACCGAGTCCATATTATGGCAAGAACAGCTCAAATAAGCAAAGAGAAACAACAGTCCATCATTACTTTAAGACAAGAAGATCAGTCAATATGGGAAATGTCAAGAACTTTGAAAGTTTCTTCAAGTGCAGTCACAAAAACCCTTAAGCCCTATGATGAAACTGGCTCTCACGAGGACCGTCACAGGAAAGGAAGACCCAGAGTTACCTCTGCTGCAGAGGATACGTTCATTAGAGTTAACTGCACCTCAGATTGCTGCCCAAATAAAATGTTCAAGTAACAGACACATCTCAACATCAACTGTTCAGAGGAGACTGTGTGAATCAGGCCTTCATGGTCGAATTTCTGCAAATAAACCACTACTAAAGGGCACCAATAAGAAGAAGAGACTTGCTTGGGCGAAGAAACACGAGCAATGGACATTAGACCGGTGGAAATCTGTCCTTTGGTCTGATTAGATTAAATTTTAGATTTTTGGTTCCAACCGCCGTGTCTTTGTGAGATGCAGAGTAGGTGAACGAATGATCTCCGCATGTGTAGTTACCACCATGAAGCATGGAGGAGGAGGTGTGATTGTGTGGGGGTGCTTTGCTGGTGAAACTGTTAGTGATTTATTTAGAATTTAAGGCACACAACCAGCATGGCTACCCAAGCATTCTGCAGCGATACGTCATCCCTTCTGGTTTGCGCTTAGTGGGACTATCATTTGATTTTCAACAGGACAATGACCCAAAACACACCTCCAGGCTGTGTAACGGCTATTTGACCAAGAAAGAGAGTGATGGAGTGCTGCATCAGATGAGCTGGCCTCCACTATCACCCGACCTCAACCCAATTGAGAGGGTTAGGGATGAGTTGGATTGGAGAGTGAAGGAAAAGCAGCCAACAAGTGCTCAGCCTGTGGGAACTCCTTCAATACTGTTGGAAAAGCATTCCAGGTGAAGCTGGTTGAGAGAATGCCAAGAGTGTGCAAAGCTGTCATCAAGGCAAAGGGTGGTTACTTTGAAGAACTTAACACTTTTTTGGTTACTACATGATTCCATATGTGTTATTTCATAGTTTTGATGTCTTCACTATTCTACAATGTAGAAAATAGTACAAATAAAGAAAAACACTTGAATGAGTAGGTGTATCCTTTTGTCTGGTACTGTACATAATATGCGCACACATGCATACGGACGCCAAACACACACTCAAACACACACACACACACACTCAAACACACACACACACACACACACACACACACACACACACACTCACCACATACGCTGCTGCTACTGCTCAGTTTATTACCTATCCTATTGCCTAGTTACTTTACCCCTACGTAAACACTGTACAAAACAGGACTGTCTCTTTTTTATTTATTCTTTTTTTTACCCCTTTTCCCCCCAATATTGTGGTATCCAATTGGTAGTTACAGTTTTGTCTAATTGCTGCAACTCCCGTACGGACTCGGGAGAGGCGAAGGTCGAGAGCCGTGCGTCTTCCGAAACACAACCCAACCAAGCCGCACTGCTTCTTGACACAATGCCCACTTAACCTGGAAGCCAGCCGCACCAATGTGTCGGAGGAAACACCGAACACCTGGCTACGGTGTCAGCGTGCACTGCGCCTGGCCTGCCACAGGAGATGGGACAAGGACATCCCTGCCGGCCAAACTCTCCCCTAACCCGGACGACGCTGGGCCAATTGTGCGCCGCCCCATGGGCCTCCCGATCGTGGCTGGCTGCGACAGAGCCTGGACTCGAACCCAGAATCTCTAGTGGCACAGCTAGCACTGCTAGCACAGCTAGCACTCTCTAACAGGATGCTAGGAGAGAGAGGAGGGGAGGGGGGCACTGGGCCCTGGAGAGGGGGGAATTGGGCCCTGGAGTGCGCCTGTGGAGCTGTAAGTGGAGGGAGGCGAGGGCTGTAACGAGGCCAGGGGGGTGAGGTGTGGTCAGGGGGGCTAGAGGCAGGGACACAGTGGTTACACACATACACCAGGTTTCAGGTCAATTCAGACAAATCAGGAGATTGAAAATTGACAGTTATTTTCAGTGTGGACTTTTCAGAACATGAATATAATTTTATTTAATGTGCTCTTTTTAAATAATTTATTGAATTTCAATCGAATTTCAATTCATGCCCTGAATTGAATGAATTCAAATAGAATTGACCTGGGCTGGAGGCATGGCGCGTCAAAAGTCGCTGATGTGCTCAAACAAGCCGAGCATGAGACTTGGATATTTTCTGTCTACAATCATTTTGGTTTCACATTATATTATGTTGCCTAAAACTTGTCTAATTACACTGTAGTTACATGTACATGTAAAGTAATTACTTACAACCTGCCTATGTAACTAACTACCATATTAGACCGCTCCATAAAAGCAGATCAGTGTTGGTGAGCACACTTTCCACATTACTCTCACTATATCTGAAGCCATAGAGCTCAAACTACCCACTTTCTCTCCATGCCAAGCCAACCCAGATTCCAAGACATCCCTGAACTCATTCTAGCCAAGGCTACAGGCCTACAAGGCCAACTTCGCAGCAATCTGACCTATTTTTATTTAGCCTGCCCGCCCCAAAGTCCCCAAAAGGGACCGAGAGGATTATGTAAGTATCCTAAGCTTTGTTTAGCTCAAAATGTTATCACCACCACCACACTTATTTTAAGTTTCGCCTAGATAAGGGTCATATTGACCTTGTGAAAGGAACATATGCACATAAGACAAAAGAGCAGTTGGTCGCCAATTACTGGCATTCCACACCATGGGGGAGAGAGAGGCTTTTGGGGAGGAGAAGGGAGGGGGTTCTCTGTGCCTCTACTATCTATCAGCAAATGTGAAAACAGTGGGACACACACACACACACACACACACACACACACACACACACACACACACACACACACACACACACACACACACACACACACACACACACACAGATGAGCAAAGTAAACAAGCTGTGCCATTCCTTGTTGTTGTCGTAAGGCTCTATTTTAGAGATCAGATATTTGTATATCTGGACAGCATTTGTCTAAATGCTAGTACTATTTGTTGAAGTCAGGTGACTTGACCATAGCCTGTTCTGGTGATGACCTTCCAGCCTTCTAGAACACATTATAATCTTCTTAGAATAGAAAGAGACAATAATCTGAATACTTCCGGATGACTGTTGGTTTTGTTTAACAGCGCTCTATTCCACATCCGTCGGCCATAGTCTGTCTTTTCTGAGCAAGACCTTGGTCATCCTCTGAGAATCGTCATAGAATAGAATAGAATGATCCAATAGATTATCCAGAATACTTTTGTGGAGCCTGTTGGTGAGTCTTTTTTCTTTGCTCTTGTATTCGTCTGCTGACTGTTGTTAGTGAGAAAAGACAATCCCTTTCCTTGTAATGGGTATTACTACTAAATCAAGTCCAAAGCATATCTTGTCACAATGTATTTGTAAACCATGGGCAAATGTGTTACCATGATAAGCATGCAATTATTTATTTTCTGAAATGTCTATTGAAGTTTAATTGAGTTTCTCCCCTAGATGTTAGGTCCTTGCTATCCGGGGTCCTTGGGACGTCCCATTGAAGTTGAAATGTAAAATGGTTAAGGTAAGGGTTTAGGTTAGGAAATAGTTATGGTTATGATTATGGTTAGGATTAGGGTTTAGGGTAGGGAGGTCCCAATGTGAAAAAAACAGGTGTTTCATTCATGTTTAAATCCTAGATTTTGGACAGAATTAGCCTTTCATTTCTCAAGCATTGCATGTAGGCCAATCATGTCACTGTTTTCTGCGTTTTTAACGCGAATTCGTATGTAATCATTGTAATGTAATTAACGCAATCAGTCCAACTATGTTTATGCATGCTGCAAGTTGAATAGATAGTGTCCTCCTGATAATTATCGACTGGTTACGCTGATTGAGTGTTTGAGTGTTCAGTGTAATGGTATACGTCCGCATGTCCCTATCCATTTGTTCCGTTTGCGCCAGTTTGCCGTCTCGACGGGAGCTGCTGGGCTCGACGATTGCTTTTCCAAAGGAAGCCGTAACGCGTCCATTAGAACCATTAGGACCATTAGAACACGGTGGTGAGGATTCTCACACCTGGATAGGCTATGACACGTGCGCTCTGGATAACACTATTGTCTTGAATAGGGCTAGTGTCTACTTTGACATTTACAGGGAAAATGTTTGATAACGACAGAAAGCCCTATATATATATATATATATATATATACACACAGTTGAAGTCGGAAGTTTACATACACCTTAGCCAAATACATTTAAACTCAGTTTTTCACAAATCCTGACATTTAATCCTAGTAAATATTCCCTGTTTTAGGTCAGTTAGGATCACCACTTTATTTTTAGAATGTGAAATGTCAGAATAATAGTAGAGAGAATGATTTATGTCAGCTTTTATTTCTTTCATCACATTCCCAGTGGGTCAGAAGTTTACATCCTCTCAATTAGTATTTTGTAGCATTGCCTATAAAATGTTTCACTTAGGTCAAACATTTCGGGTAGCCTTCCACAAGCTTCCCACAATAAGTTGGGTGAATTTTGGCTCATTCCTCCTGACAGAGCTTGTGTAACTGAGTCAGGTTTGTAGGCCTCCTTGCTCGCACACGCTTTTTCAGTTCTGCCCACAAATTTTCTATAAGATCGAGAACAGGGCTTTGTGATGGCCACTCCAATACCTTGACTTTGTTGTTCTTAAGCCATTTTGCCACATCTTTGGAAGTATGCTTGGGGTCATTGTCCATTTGGAAGACCCATTTGCGACCAAGCTTTAACTTCCTGACTGATGTCTTGAGATGTTGCTTCAATATATCCACATAATTTTCCTACCTCATGATGCCATCTATTTTGTGAAGTGCACCAGTCCCTCCTGCACAAAGCACCCCCACAACATGATGCTGCCACCCCCATGCTTCACGGTTGGGATGGTGTTCTTCGGCTTGCAAGCATCCCCGTTTTTCCTCCAAACATAACGATGGTCATTATGGCCAAACAGTTCTATTTTTGTTTCATCAGACAAGAGGACATTAGTCCAAAAAGTATGATCTTTGTCCCCATGTGCAGTTGAAAACCGTAGTCTGGCTTTTTTTATGGCAGTTTTGGAGCAATGGCTTCTTCCTTGCTGAGTGGCCTTTCAGGTTATGTCGATATAGGACTCGTTTTACTGTGGATATAGATACTTTTATACCTGTTTCTTCCAGCATCTTCACAAGGTCCTTTGCTGTTGTTCTGGGATTGATTTGCACTTTTCGCACAAAAGTGTGTTTATCACTAGGAGACAGAACGTGTCTCCTTCCTGAGCGGTATGATGACTGCGTGGTCCCATGGTGTTTATACTTGCATACTATTGTTTGTACAGATGAACGTGGTACCTTCAGCCATTTGGAAATTGCTCCCAAAGATGAACCAGATTTGTGGATCTTTACAAACATTTTTCTGAGGTCTTGGCTGATTTCTTTTGATTTTCCCATGACATTTAGTAAGTATTTACTAAAATAAACTGAAGTTTGAAGGTAGGCCTTTGAAATACATCCACAGGTACACCTCCAATTGACTCAAATGATGTCAATTAGCCTATCAGAAGCTTCTAAAGCCATGACATCGTTTTCTGGAATTTTCCAAGCTGTTTAAAGGAACAGTCAACTTAGTGTATGTAAACTTCTGACCCACTGGAATTGTGATACAGTGAATTATAAGTGAAATAATCTGTCTGTAAACAATTGTTGGAAAAATTACTTGTGTCATGCACAAAGTAGATATCCTAAAAGACTTGCCAAAACTATAGTTTGTTAACAAGAAATGTGTGGAGTGGTTGAAAAACAAGTTTTAATGACTCCAACCTAAGTGTATGTAAACTTCCCGATTTCAACCATATATATATACATTTCAGATTCAATATATATTAAATATATTACAATATATATATATACAATACCATTCAAAAGTGTGTACACCTACTCATTCAAGGGTTTTTGTTTATTTTTTTACTATTTTCTACATTGTAGAATAATAGTGAATACATCAAAACTTTGAAATAACACATATGGAATCATGTAAATAAAAATCTAATCAAATGTTATTTGTCACATGCGCCGAATACAACAGGTGTAGACCTTACAGTGAAACGCTTACTTAGAAGCCCTTATTAACCAACAATGCAGTTTTAAGAAAAAGGGTGTAAAAGTATTTACTAAAATAAACTGAAGTAAGAAAGAAATAAATAAAACCGGCAACCGGTTAGTCGAGGTTACTGAGGTAATATATTTATGTAGGTAGAGGTAAAGTGACTATGCATGGATAACAAACAGAGAGTAGCAGCAGCGTAAAAATGGGGGTGAAGGGGGGGCCAATGCAATTTGATTAGCTCTTCAGGAGTCTTATGGCTTGAGGTTAGAAGCTGTTAAGAAGCCTTTTGGACCTAGACTTGGCGCTCCGGTACCACTTGCCGTGCGGTAGCAGAGAGAACAGTCTATGACTAGGGAGTCTTTGGCAATTTTTTGGGCCTTCCTCTGACACCGCCTGGTATAGAGGTCCTGGATGGCAGGAAGCTAGGCCCCAGTGATGTACTGGGCCGTACGCACTACCCTCTGTAGTGCCTTGCGGTTGGAGGTCGAGCAGTTGCCATACCAGGCAGTGATGCAAACAGTCAGGATGCTCTTGATGGTGCAGCTGTAGAACTTTTTGAGAATTTGAGGATCCATGACAAATCTTTTCAGTCTCCTGAGGGGAAATAGGCATTGTCGTGCCCTCTTCATGACTGTCTTGGAATGTTTAGACCATGATAGTTTGTTGGTGATGTGGACACCAAGGAACTTGAAGCTCGCGACCTAATCCATGAAAGACCAGTTGAGAATGGGGGGGTGCTCATCCTCCTTTTTCTGTAGTCCACAATCATCTCCTTTGTCTTGATCACATTGAGAGAGAGGTTGTTACCCTGGTACCACACTGCTAGGTCTCTGACCTCCTCCCTATAGGCTGTCTCATCGTTGTCCGTGATCAGGCCAACCACTGTTGTGTCGTCAGAAAACTTATTGATGGTGTTGGAGTCGTGCTTGTACAGGAGGGGACTGAGCACGCACCCCTTAGGGGCCCCCGTGTTGAGGATCAGCATGGAAGTTGTGTTGTTACCTGGGGGCGGCCTATCAGGAAGTCCAGGATCCAGTTGCAGAGGGGGGTGTTAAGTCCCAGGGTCCTTAGCTTAGTGATGAGCTTTGAGGGCACTATGGTGTTGAACGCTGAGCTGTAGTCAATGGATAGCATTCTCACGTAGGTGTTCCTTTTGTCCAGGTGGGAAAGGGCAGTGTGGAGTGCAATACAGATTGCATCATCTGTGGATCTGTTTGGGCGGCATGTAAATTGGAGTGGGTCTGGGGTTTCTGGGATAATGGTGTTGATATGAGCCATGACCAGCCTTTCAAAGCACTTCATGGCTACAGACGTGAGTGCTACAGGTCGGTAGTCATTTAGGCAGTTTACTTTGGTGTCCTTGGGCACATGCACTATGGTGATCTGCTTGAAACATGTTGGTATTAAAGATTCGGTCAGGGACAGGTTGAAAATGTCAGTGAAGACACTTGCCAGGTGGTCAGCGAATATTCGGAGTACATGTCTTGGTAATCTGTCTGGCCCTGCGGCCTTGTGAATGTTGACCTGTTTAAAGGTCTTACTCACATCGGCTACAGAGAATGTGATCACATCGTCCTGAACAGCTGATGCTGTCACTGTGGGGACGACGTCATCGATTCACTTATTGCTGAAGCCAGTGACTGATGTGGTGTACTCCTCAATGCCATCGGAAGAATCCCAGAACAAATTCCAGTCTGTGTTAGCAAAACAGCCCTGTAGCTTAGCATCTGCATCAACTGACCACTTTCTTATTGAGCGAGTCACTGGTCCCTTCTGTTTAAGGTTTTGCTTGTTAGCAGGAATCAGGAGTATAAAGTATTGGTCAGATTTGCCAAATGGAGGGCGAGGGAGAGCTTTGTACGTGTCTCTGTGTGAGGAGTAAAGGTGATCTAGAGTTGTTTTCCCCTCTGGTTGCACATTTAACATGCTGGTAGAAATTAGTTAAAACATATATAAGTTTCCCTGCATTAAAGTCCTCAGCCACTAGCAGTGCCGCCTCTTTCTTAATTGCTTATGGCCTTATACAGCTCGTTGAGTGCCATCTTAGTGCCAGCATCGGTTTGTGGTGGTAAATAGATAGCTACGAAAAATATAGATGAAAACTCTCTTGGTAAATAGTGTGGTCTACAGCTTATCATGAGATACTCTACCTCAGGTGAGCAAAACCTCGAAACTTCCTTATTATTCGATTTTGTGCACTAGCTGTTGACAAATAGACACAGACCGCCACCCCTTGTCTTACCGGAGGCAGCTGTTCTATCTTGCCGATGGACCGAAAACACAGCCAACTGTATGTTATCAATGTCGTTGTTCAGCCACGACTCGGTGAAAAATAAGATATTACAGTTTTTTATGTTCCGTTGGTAGGATAGTCTTGATCGGAGCTCATCCATTTTGTTATCCAATGATTGCACGTTGGCTAATAGGACTGATGGTAGAGGGGGATTACTCACTCTGCGTCGTATCCTTACAAGGCACCCCGACCTACGTTCCAATATCTCCGTCTCTTCTTCATGTGAATGACTGGGATTTGGACCTTGTCAGGTGTCTGAAGTAAATCCTTTGCGTCCGTCTCGTTAAAGAAAAAAATCATTGTCCAGTACAAGGTGAGTAATCGCTGTCCTGATATCCAGAAGCTCTTTTCGGTCATAAGAGACGGTGGCAGAAACATTATGTACAAAATAACACGAAAAAACACACACAATAGCACAATTGGTAAGGAGCCCGTAAAACGGCAGCCATCTCCGGCACATTCTCAAAAAATTGTTAAACATATTTAAATATATTTTTGATTTTGATTCTTCAAAGTTGCCACCCTTTGCCTTGATGCATTGCACACTCTTGACATTCTCTCAACCAGCTTCACCTGGAATTATTTTCCAACAGTCTTGAAGGAGTTCCCACATATGCTGAGCACTTGTTGGCTGCTTTTCCTTCACTCTGCGGTCCAACTCATCGCAAACCCTCTCAATTGGGTTGAGGTTGGGTGATTGTGGAGGCCAAGTCATCTGATGCAGCACTCCATCACTCTCCTCCTTGGCCAAACAGCCCTTACACATCCTGGAGGTGTGTTTTGGGTCATTGTCCTGTTGAAAAACAAATGATAGTCTCACTAAGCGCAAACCAGAAGGGATGGCGTATCGCTGCAGAATGCTTTGGTAGCCATGCTGGTTAAGTGTGCCTTGGATTCTAAATAAATCACTGACAGTGTCACCAGCAAAGCACCCCCACACCCTCACATTTCCTCCTCCATGCTTCGCGGTGGTAACCACACATGCAGAGATCATCCGTTCACCTACTCTGCATCTCACAAAGACACAGCGGTTGGAACCAAAAATCTCAAATTTGGACTCATCAGACCAAAGGACAGATTTCCACCGGTCTAATGTCCATTGCTCATGTTTCTTGGCCCAAGCAAGTCTCTTCTTCTTATTGATGTCCTTTAGTAGTGGTTTCTTTGCAGCAATTGGACCATGAAGGCCTGATTCACACAGTCTCCTCTGAACAGTTGATGTTGAGATGTGTCTGTTCTTTGAATTCTGTGAAGCATTTATTTGGGCTGCAATCTGAGGTGCAGTTAACTCTAATGAACTTATCCTCTGCAGCAGAGGTAACTCTGTGTATTCGTTTCCTGTGTCAGTCCTCATGAGAGCTAGTTTCATCATAGCGCTTGATGGTTTTTGCGACTGCACTTGAAGAAACTTTCAAAGTTCTTGAAATTTCCCATATTGACTGACCTTCATGTCTTAAAGTAATGATGGACTGTTGTTTCTCTTTGCTTATGTGAGCTGTTCTTGCCATAATATGGACTTATATTCTGTATACCACCCCTACCTTGTCATAACACAACTGATTGGCTCAACTGCATTAAGAAGGAAAGCAATTCCACACATGTACTTTTAACAAGGCACACCTGTTAATGCATTCCAGGTGACTACCCCATGAAGCTGGTTGAGAGAATGTCAAGAGTGTGCAAAGCTGTCATCAAGGCAAAGTGTGGCTACTTTGAAGAATCTTAAATATAAAATATATTTTGATTTGTTTAACACTTTTTCGGTTACTACATGATTCCATATGTGTTATTTCATAGTTTTGATGTCTTCGCTATTATTCTACAATGTGGAAAATAGTAAAAATAAAGAAAAACCCTGGAATGAATAGGTGTGTCCTAACGTTTGACTGGTACTGTATGTAAATAAATGACAGGCTCTGTCATATCAGACTCCATGTCGCATTTGAAACTGTGTGGTGTTGTTGATGTCCTTCAAGACAAGTGTTTGATAATTATAAACGGTAGATTATCCCGATAACAGATTAGTTGTAAGCTAAACATTGTCGACGACCTCTGCCTATATGATTTAGGCTACAGGGATTTAGCTAATATAGACTAAATATAGTTTCAGATTAAACGTAATAATACCAAAACTAAGACTACATAAGAATGCGGTATATGAGTGCATTGGAAATTCAGACATTTCGCCTGCTCTGTCCATTGGTGTTAGTATTGCCTCTGCTTGGCGGGCATATTCTTCTTTACCCAATTCGATGGTGGCTCAAACTCTGTTCTTCGGTAATTGGTAAACGATAGGATGACTCCCCCTTATTTGTCCCCCGCTGTCTTTCTCACAGATGGTGTCGCTTTTTCCTCCTCTGTGTTTTTCCAATAACCCTGCCGTAACAGATTTCTCACCCTCTCGCTGCGGGCCACTGTTTGGACAACTGGAGAACTCTTCACAACAAATTGCCCTGACCCCCAATCATTTGCCAGACAGGCTCGCCCCCACTGAGGTTTATCTCACCCCCCCTACCAATGGTCATTTGGCAGGTCAACTCCTCCCACACCCCCTCCAGATCTAGAGGTCTTTATAAACCGCGGGCGTTGTGGCCAGTTGGACATCCATCTATACTTCTCAGTGTAGCCGTTCCACGGGACAGAAGCGCACCAATAGTAGCTCGCCGCCTATTTAAGCCATAGCAGAGCAGATATCGCCGCGTTTACCGCAAAGGGAATATCGTTATTCAGTATAGTATTGAAGGGATACCAGCTACAGAAATGAGTACCGCATGTCTGCTCGTCAAACAGACGCCCTTCGTTGTTGCTCCACGCCCGGTAGGGATGGACACTCGTCCGCAGACAAATGACAGGTAAGCGCTCCAAATAAGATCACAGAATATTCCAGGAATTATATATAGCACTTTAGATGGTGATATAATGTCTTTATATACTAAGTGTAGACCTATATTGACTCGTAAAATGTGCTTTATTATGGCACCAACAAATCGCCTTTTCAGTCATTTTCCAAAAGGAGTCTATTATTTTACATTGAATACTATTATTTTTATGTGGAGACAATAATATTATTTAACTTAAGCTTGTACAGTAGGGTGAATTCATACCAGCATGCACATGCATTATTCAGAACACCGTTTTCCTTCCACATCTCTTAGTATGCTAATGATCTCTGTTTGATTGACACTACATGGCCTTTCTCTCTGCAGTTATGATTCACTATGGAGACCTTGGCTCACGACCAAGAAGAATATGCAACGGGAATGCCAGAGAAGCAGACAGTCATGTGTAAGTTTATATTAGCCCTAATAATAAGCTCTTGTCTTTTCTGTTGTCTTGCAGTTCTTTATAAGGGTTTGTTCAATATGGGCTACTTAGCCCACCTCAAATGTAGGTCACCAGTTTTTACATGCAGGAAAATATGAAAGTCGAGAAAAGCAGAGAAAGTCTGGCATTTTAATTTCACACAGAATGTACGGTCGTGCCTGTGTGTTTGTGTATCATGTTGATTTGAAGCGAGAGAGGAGCTGCAGGATAGCATTTAAGGCAGTGTCCAAGGCCAGGCAGGAGACAGTCAGACAGTCCTGTAGAGGAATGGAGGGAGAGAGGGAGGGCAGTATTACCATTAGCAGTGTTGTTGCAGAGCAGAAGGTGTGAGTGCTTAGCTGTTTTCCTGTCACTGAGCCAATCAACTGAGGCTCAGAGGGTGAGAGGGCATGTCTGTTGCACCCTGACAGACTGACCCGCAGCACCATATGGCCCTACTGACTGCCTGCGTCCCAAATGGCACCCTATTCCCTATTTAGTGCATTTCTTTTGACCAGGGCTCTGGTCAGAAAGTAGTGCACTATATCAGAAATAGGTTGCCACTTGGGATGCAACCTGGCTCTATCCTGAGCTGAGCTGGCCCCACACCTCACACCGACACCGAAGGCGACAGCCAGAGAGCGGTGCCCTCCAGATATCCTACTAGCTTAGCACTTTCCTGCTGTTTGCTGGAAAAACACGACACTGGACACCTCAGGGAGGGTTGTCATGATAGAGCGAGAGGGAGAGCGAGAAGTTCAGGTACTTCACACACAGCAAACACCTCTTGTGACGTCCCTAGTTTGGCACCCAACTCCAGCTGGCAGTAACTTGTGCGGTGTGGTTGGCGCTGGTGTTGGTTTTGCTAGGACAGGATGTCAGGTCAAGATAGGTGTTTGTGGATTTTGTGTTTCTGTCTGGCAGTATGGTGAACTAATGAAGGATAGGAGGAGGTCTAGGTGGTGGTTATGATAGCAGGGCATTTGGTGTTTGTGGATTTGTGTTTTGAAAGGACAAGGCGGTAGATTAACGCCTAATTCTCTCTCTCTCTCTCTGTGTGTGTATTTACAGCCTTACTCCAGACCTACAGACTACACCCCTGCAGCTCCAGGTCTCTTTCCATTCAATGAGAAGTCCCAGTCCTTCCAGCACCCTGTCAGGTCAGTACCAAGTCCCAATAGGCTATACTCCTGCTCCATTTTAGTTTTAATGTGTCGATACAGATAATAATATATCTGTATCATTTAGGGCCAAATTATAATTTGAGATCTATACGTTATTAATATCTCATTCTCACCACAGTGTGATTTTACTTGAAAGTCAAGAATTGCATTTGCTGATCTCAAGTTAGGATTTGGCCTTTTAGTACGTGTCTGTTTTCAGTCTGAAGATATTCCAAGGGGTCTGTGTGTTAACATTGCTTTATTCCTTCTGCCACTTCTGTCTCCTTGTGTGCTTTAATTCTCCGACTAATGGGCAAGGTGTCAGTTTTGTTAATGTTTCTTTATTCTTCCCGCCACCATAGACTTTTCTGGCCCAAGTCCAAGTCGTTTGACTACCTGTACAGCGACGGAGAGGCTCTCCTGAGGAACTTCCCTGTCCAGGCCACCATCAGTTTCTATGAGGAGTCCGACAGCGAGGATGACGAGGAGGACGAGGAGTGGGAAGAAGAAATGTACAGCGAGGAAAAGGAGTACCTCGAGCGCCAGTCCCACTACACCAGCTACAACTGAAGTCGAGAGGGTTTCCAATTGGAACAGATGGAACATTAGATGGCGATATTCCATAATATCTCTTTGTGGTACAACAGAAAATGATGTCTGGCGAGACACCTCTGGTGACACACCTGGAAGAACCTATATAACTGGAGCTGTCTTCACAGTCAGAATCCCTTCTTATTCTATGAATTGAATAAACACTGTCAGTCAGAGTCATAGACTTGTCCTAGAGGAGCACAGAACGATCCAACAAACCATTTATGTCACATATTCAGTAGGACACAGCATGCCGAGCACAGAGAAGGGATTGTAATGTCTTAGGTATTCTAGATTGTCTAGCTCACCTCCATGAAAGCAAAGTAGCCTAAGTTAAATGTGAATTGTGGAGCCTGTTTCAACTGGTATCTTGTATTGCCACTATGTAGGCATAGGCTCTGTCAAGCAAAGAGTTACAAGTATTTCTGTGGCAATACATAGTAATGGAAAGTTGCAAAAAGTAATGTATGCAGTCTTATGCATATATTAGTCTTCCTCTGGGGCAGTGGGATGTATGTTATGGATTGTATAACTACATACATTAAATCCCACATTGGGATAGTTTATCTCAGGGTCTGTACCTTGTTTGTGTATAAAAAAGTATCTATTTGCGTTTTATTTACATATCTAATTTATGATGTACAATTGTATATAGATACATACAGTAAATGTTTATATATTTCCTATTTTTCAACTTTTTTGTATATTGTCCGTCGAAAAACACTGTCTAAACAACAGCTGTTAAAATAAAAACCTATTTTGGGAAAACCAGATTATTTCATCCTGTTATTTTCCTATTGATTACATGATCAGAGAGAGAAATATTGTATATGCTCAAAATGGCACCCTAATCCCTTTATAGTGCACTACTTTTGACCAGGGCTCATAGAGCTCTGTTCAAAAGTAGTCCACTATAGAATAGGGTGCCATTTGGAGCACACACATTATCACGGCAGGTCTGCTGTTGTTGTTGTGAGGGGGATCAGATTCTACTCTCTGTTTTCACCCTGTTATCTCTCCTCTCCTTTGATCTGTCTATATTGGCTAGTTCTCTGGGACTGTGAAGAGTGGAAGTTCACTACAGTCTCAGAACAAAAGGGTCCAAAAGGGTTCTTCAGCTGTCCCCATAGGATAACCCTTTTTGGTTCCAGGACAAACCCTTTATAAAACCCTTTCCAAAGAGGATTCCACATGGAACCCAACATAGTTCTACCTGGAACCAAGAAGGGTTATCTTATGTAGACAGCTGAAGAACCTTTTTGGAAACCTTTTTTCTAAGAGTGTAGTACACTACCAGGCAAGGCAATCATTTGAGAAACCAAGGCTTTCGACTCTGTCAATCACCACATCCTCATCGGCAGACTCAACAGCCTTGGTTTCTCAAATGATTGCCTCGCCTGGTTCACCAACTACTTCTCCGACAGAGTTCAGTGTGTCAAATCTGAGGGCCTGTTGTCCGGTTCAATTCTTGGGCCGACTCTCTTCTCTGTATATATCATTTATGTCGCTCTTGCTGCTGGTGAGTCTCTGATCCACCTCTACGCAGACGACACCATTCTGTATACTTCTGGCCCTTCTTTGGACACTGTGTTAACAACCCTCTAGACGAGCTTCAATGCCATACAACTCTCCTTCTGTGGCCTCCAACTGCTCTTAAATACAAGTAAAACTAAATGCATGCTCTTCAACCGATCGCTGCCTGCACCTGCCCGCCCGTCCAGCATCACTACTCTGGACGGTTCTGACTTAGAATATGTGGACAACTACAAATACCTAGGTGTCTGGTTAGACCGTAAACTCTCCAGACTCACATAAAACATCTCCAATCCAAAGTTAAATCTAGAATTGGCTTCCTATTTCGCAACAAAGCATCCTTCACTCATGCTGCCTAACATACCATCGTAAAACTGACCATCTTACCGATCCTCGACTTTGTCGATGTCATTTACAAAATAGCCTCCAACACCCTACTCAACAAATTGGATGCAGTCTATCACAGTGCCATCCGTTTTGTCACCAAAGCCCCATATACTACCCACCACTGTGACCTGTATGCTCTCATTGGCTTGCCCTCGCTTCATACTCGTCGCCAAACCCATTTGCTCCAGGTCATCTACAAGACCCTGCTAGGTAAAGTCCCGCCTTATCTCTGCTTGCTGGTCACCATAGCTGCACCCACCCGTAGCACGCATTCCAGCAGGTATATCTCACTTGTCACCCCCAAAGCCAATTCCTCCTTTGGCCGCCTCTCCTTCCAGTTCTCTGCTGCCAATGACTGGAACGAACTACAAAAATCTCTGAAACTGGAAACACTTATTTCCCTCACTAGCTTTAAGCACCAGCTGTCAGAGCAGCTCACATATCACTGCACCTGTACCCATCTACTCTATAAATAGCCCAAACAACTACCTCTTCCCCTACTGTATTTATTTATTTTGCTCCTTTGCACCCCAGTATTTCTACTTTGCACACTCATCTACTGTCAAATCTACCATTCCAGTGTTTTAATTGCTATATTGTATTTACTTCGCCACCATGGCCTATTTTTGCCTTTACCTCCCTTCTCACCTCATTTGCTCACATTGTATATAGACTTGTTTTTGTACTGTATTATTCACTGTAGGTTTGTTTTACTCCATGTGTAACTGTGTTGTTATATGTGTCGAACTGCTTTGCTTTATCTTGGCCAGGTCGCAGTTGTAAATGAGAACTTGTTCTCAACTTGCCTACCTGGTTAAATAAAGGTGAAATAACAATAAATAAATAAATAAACTATATAGGGAATAGGGTGTCATTTGGGACACATACTCTTCACTGTCTCAGGATGAGGTTGAACTGGTGGAAAGCAGAGAGAGGGCATCCAGGGTTGTGGTCAGAGATTAGGCTCTCTGGGGTCACAGTTCACCGGACGCCTCTGCTGTTGTCAGTTTGACCATTTAAGGCCTGACCTGTCACATGACAACCCCTAGCCTCGTCGAAAACAAGGTTTCCCTAATCGGAAAGCCTGGTGAAGTATATGGCAGAGAGAAGCTACAAAGGGGTGGAAACCAGTGACGCCTCGCAACATGTCAAACCAATCAAATGCCTTGCTTGGGCAGAGCTCAAAAGGTGCTCACTACACTGAAAATTAAGCTTCTTAAATGGTTCTTCCTCAGCTCTTAAGTGTGAGGTTCTTGACATGGCATCTATGGTTCTTCAGAATTCTTAAAGGTTCTTGAAATGTACACTGCTCAAAAAAATAAAGGGAACACTTAAACAACACAATGTAACTCCAAGTCAATCACACTTCTGTGAAATCAAACTGTCCACTTAGGAAGCAACACTGATTGACAATACATTTCACATGCTGTTGTGCAAATGGAATAGACAATAGGTGGAAATTATAGGCAATTAGCAAGACACCCCCAATAAAGGAGTGGTTCTGCAGGTGGTGACCACAGACCACTTCTCTTCCTATGCTTCCTGGCTGATGTTTTGGTCACTTTTGAATGCTGGCGGTGCTTTCACTCTAGTGGTAGCATGAGACGGAGTCTACAACCCACACAAGTGGCTCAGGTAGTGCAGCTCATCCAGGATGGCACATCAATGCGAGCTGTGGCAAGAAGGTTTGCTGTGTCTGTCAGCGTAGTGTCCAGAGCATAGAGGCGCTACCAGGAGACAGGCCAGTACATCAGGAGACGTGGAGGAGGCCGTAGGAGGGCAACAACCCAGCAGCAGGACCACTACCTCCGCCTTTGTGCAAGAAGGAGCAGAAGGAGCACTGCCAGAGCCCTGCAAAATGACCTCCAGCAGGCCACAAATGTGCATGTGTCTGCTCAAACGGTCAGAAACAGACTCCATGAGGGTGGTATGAGGGCCCGACGTCCACAGGTGGGGGTTGTGCTTACAGCCCAACACCGTGCAGGACGTTTGGCATTTGCCAGAGAACACCAAGATTGGCAAATTCGCCACTGTCGCCCTGTGCTCTTCACAGATGAAAGCAGGTTCACACTGAGCACATGTGACAGACGTGACAGTCTGGAGACGCCGTGGAGAACGTTCTGCTGCCTGCAACATCCTCCAGCATGACCGGTTTGGCGGTGGGTCAGTCATGGTGTGGGGTAGCATTTCTTTGGGGGGCCGCACAGTCTTCCATGGGCTCGCCAGAGGTAG
This sequence comes from Salvelinus namaycush, assembly GCF_016432855.1. Lineage (NCBI taxonomy): Eukaryota > Metazoa > Chordata > Actinopteri > Salmoniformes > Salmonidae > Salvelinus > Salvelinus namaycush. Next base: position 51,471,289 of record NC_052318.1, on the reverse strand, counting down.
CCTGACTGCCATTAGTTACCGAGATGAGATCCTCAGACCCCTTGTGAGACCATATGCTGGTGCGGTTGGCCCTGGGTTCCTCCTAATGCAAGACAATGCTAGACCTCATGTGGCTGGAGTGTGTCAGCAGTTCCTGCAAGAGGAAGGGATTGATGCTATGGACTGGCCCGCCCGTTCCCCAGACCTGAATCCAATTGAGCACATCTGGGACATCATGTCTCGCTCCATCCACCAACGCCACGTTGCACCACAGACTGTCCAGGAGTTGGCGGATGCTTTAGTCCAGGTCTGGGAGGAGATCCCTCAGGAGACCATCCGCCACCTCATCAGGAGCATGCCCAGGCGTTGTAGGGAGGTCATACAGGCACGTGGAGGCCACACACACTTCTGAGCCTCATTTTGACTTGTTTTAAGGACATTACATCAAAGTTGGATCAGCCTGTAGTGTGGTTTTCCACTTTAATTTTGAGTGTGACTCCAAATCCAGACCTCCATGGGTTGATAAATTTGATTTCCATTGATAATTTTTGTGTGATTTTGTTGTCAGCACATTCAACTATGTAAAGAAAAAAGTATTTAATAAGAATAGTTCATTCATTCAGATCTAGGATGTGTTATTTTAGTGTTTCCTTTATTTTTTTGAGCAGTGTATGTAATCCTGCAGATGTGTCCCTTTCACAGCATACAGCAAATTGGCCAGTGTTAACTAGTGTTGGTTTTACCGTGTAACATTTCAAGTGTTGATTCAGGAGGTAAATTAAGACTGTAAAGAGTTCAATTAACATTCTGTGGTGTAAAATAATCAAAGTGTTGGTGTTAATAACCAGAGTTGAACCAAAACCACGCCCATCATTATCAGTATTTCTCAGCATGCTTTGTTGCAGGTTGATTTTTAGAATAGTTTGTTTCAATATATATGTTTTTGCATGTGCATTGATTAATCTTATACTACTCAAATATAAATAACATACATTTTTCTAAACTATTCCAATCTGTTACCTGGATTTATTGCACCCGTTATTGAAATAGTTGTTCCAGTTTAGATATTCTCATATCTTAGTCTTCCCAGCCCTGGCAGTCATTCTGAATGCAGGTTGCAGGTGAATAAAAATTCAAAATGTTGGATTTCCCCACTCAGGCTGGATTCCAATAGGAATTACACATCACTTTGAAAAAAGCATAATGTACCTTTCAGGACCGGTGTGACTTGTAAACTATGATTTTTTAGAGGCCACTGTATAAAACTAAGCCCTAAAATAAAGCCTTATAAAATATGTATTTTTTTAAATAATACAATTTGAATGCAGAACCACATTACTAAAAGTGAGTGAATGAAACAACCATATCTCTGTCACTAGCAAACATAGTCATGGGTGGTACTGGTAACTCTAATATTCACTCAAAAGGCACCCTGGGACGTATGCTAATAAGGCTTAAAACCTTATAGCAGGGCTATTCAAATCTGGTCCTGGAGGGCCGAAACATTTCTGGTTTTGGATTTTTGTATGGTTCTTCAAAGAACCATCCCATTTATGGTTCTTCAGAGACCCTAAAATGGTTGCCCTATGGCATTGCTCTCAAGAACCTTATTTGGTTCCAATTTGCACCATTACTTTTAAGAATGTAGATTAGTGCCGTAGGAGCAACAGTGTGTGAGGATGGCCGGGCGTCCCTTTTAGGGGCATGTGCGGGAGGGTTCTTAAAATGTAACATACAGGATTTAAAAATTTAAAATGAAGCCGCTGGAAGCCAGTGGGCCATTCTAGCTGTTTCGGCTAATACATTTATTTTTCATAAAATGTATTTCATACATTTTAGAATAACGCTGTAATGTAACAAAATGTGTAAAAAGTCAAGGGGTCTGAGTACTTTCCGAATGCACTATATATAATGAAGGTAGACTAATTTCTTTTTTGAACAACATTTATTATCATTTTCAGCATTATACAAGACAAATTATTTTGTTTACCATAATAATCTATTATTCATTAAACAATTATCATATTGTCACCATCTCTTTTGAAGCCTACAGATGAGCTATAAAGGCCTATAACTAGTGCTGCGTTTTTACGTTCTGGACCGTTCAATTGAACGGAAACGGTGCTGTACTGAACGACCAGTTGAAAAACGGGGAGGGGTTGTGGGTTGTGGGTTGGGGAACGCTGTCAGCATGGCCACTGTCCTTTAAACAAGTCACTCGTTGCTTCAAGCCACACCCACCAAACGGGAGCAAACGTACCTCAAAGTTTGTTCAAGAACGTGCAACAACGTTTTGAGGAAACATGTCGTTCAGCACAAACTGTTCCGCAACATAGTAAACGTGAAATCGAACTGAACGCACCTATAAAAAGCCAACTGCGTGGAAAATGAAAGGGGGAATTCTGGGAGGTGAAGTATTTTGGTGTAAGGTGTGGTTTAGAGCAGGCGGCGGTGCTTTCCAGAAGGCTTTCATAAATACCCTGAACAAGAGTGGAAGGACGGATAAACAGCAAAACATTGATTGGTTAAACACACACATCATATTCTACCAGCCCCCCACAAGACGAATTAGATGAAGCTGGGGGCGCGTTTATTCAACAACTCCATCACCCGAATGTCTCCGTATTCATAGAGGGTGGTTTCCCAATTCCTAGGAGTCATTTCATTGGACAAGGCCGGGGATTCCTCTTCTACCATTGCATGAGCGATATTTCGGTCACAGTGTGGTACTGTCTCGTGTGGTGGGGTACTCACTTATTAGAAAGGTAAGTGCTATTCCGAATCATTGGGACGTCCACACCCTATACGCTAACCATAATTTTAACCCCAACACTTACCCTAACCCTAAAATTAACCGTAATCCTTACCAGTTAGGGTGAACCTCGTCAGATTTCAAATTCAATGGGGTGACGTCAGAGTTGTACATCCCACGGATCCCGTATAGCAATGACACGGATGCATATTGAAAGCCCTTTGCTGTAGCTGGAGAGTGGAAGGTAGGGTTTCTTCTTCGGTTAATTTCTAAACTAGTTATGTTATAGACGAACACTTATGAGGGACAGTGTTTAATTTGAGTAGGCTAGAGAAAAACACATTTTATGATCAGAGATGTGTCGTATAATGGTAGAGAGAGAGAGAATGAGAGTAAAGGGACAGTCAGCAATGGTCTGCCTTTCCAGAAAAATGACTGTAAATCAACAAGGGTCTTTATAAATATTTCATTTTATATTATGGCAGCAAGAGCAGAGGGATCTTTGGCTGAGGTCACGACAATCACACATTTTTCAAGTCATGTTTTTTCTTCAAATGTCATTCTTTAGATTATTTACACATTCTTGTTGAAGATTACAAATGTCAAAATATCAAAATATATCCTCCCCTCATTTTACATGGTAGCCTACTATTTGAGATTGTGGATGTGCAAACTGAGGCCGGGGTGTGCTTGTAAGGGCTTGCTTTGCAAGCATCTGTGCTGTTGGTCTACAGGAGGCTGGAGAGAGTTGATGTATAGGGCTCGTTTATCTGTATGGCAGATGGTTCGCGCGATCTACCGTGTGTGCTGCTTGCGCTCATGTATCTCCGTTTTCTACAACAGATTACATTTTAATATTCCATCTCCACACGCGCCTTCTCGAAATTATTTAATTTGGGCAGCATCCAGAATGGGGGTTGGGGGTTACGTTGCCTCTCACGCGACTCCTAGGCTACAACATGGTGATCCATTTATACAAGCATATACATCCATATTATAGAGAGCATGTTCCTCCACCATGCATTATTGAAACTCTGTGTCTTTGCCAGAAATACACGTAAGAACCATTTTATGGGTGGGCTACTGTATGACATCACGCCCAGCGTAGAAATACTGCTGGACCCATCATTGATTGAAGAGGTGGAGGTGGAGGGGGATGACATTCCTAAAAAGCAACTGTTCACAATCGCAAACATTTTTATCATGAGGCAATTTGCAACGTTATTATTTCTCAACACAATACTTTATGATTTTGTAAGGCATTTAATATCAAGATCATAGTAGTCGCCTGTTGTTATTTTATCATAAACATTGGGGAAAAAGGCTGAATTTCTTATTGTATTTTATCAGGGTACACTGTGGTCTGACTTTGTGCTCCTCTTTCCTCTTCTCTCCTCCCACAGGTTAGAAAGTCTTGGTCTGAGTAGCAGGGTGGTAGGATGGCGGAAGGTAAGAACATAGCATGGCCTGCTCCTCTGGATCTCCTATGGCTAATCTGTTCATTGTAACAACTGTATTATAACCTGTATCATAAGTGTTAGAACTGTACTATAACTATACGAAAACAGTATTGCATTATTGTATACGTGGTTTGTATATGTACAGTGCAGTCAGAAAGTATTCAGACCCCTTGACTTTTTTTCCACATTTTGTTACGTTACAGCCTTGTTCTAAAATGGATTACGTTTGGGTTTTTTTCCTCATCAATCTACACACAATACCCCATAATGATGAAGCAAAAACACGTCAACAGTGAAGAGACGACTCCAGGATGCTGGCCTTCTAGGCAGAGTTGCAAAGAAAAAGTCATATCTCAGACTGGACAATAAAAAGAAAAGATTAAGATGGGGAAAAGAACACAGACACTGGACAGAGGAACTCTGCCTTGAAGGCCAGCAGCCCGGAGTCGCCTCTTCACTGTTGACGTTGAGACTGGTGTTTTGCGGGTACTATTTAATGAAGCTGCCAGTGAGGCGTCTGTTTCACAAACAAAGACACTCTAATGTACTTGTCCTCTTGCTCAGTTGTGCACCGGGGCCTCCCAGTCCCCTTTCTATTCTGGTTAGAGCCAGTTTGCGCTGTTCTGTGAAGGAAGTAGTACACAGCGTTGTACCAGATCTTCAGTTTCTTGGCAATTTCTCGCATGGAACAGCCTTCATTTCTCAGAAAAAGAATAGACTGACGAGTTTCAGAAGAAAGTGCTTTGTTTCTGGACGTTTTGAGCCTGTAATCGAACCCATAAGTGCTGATGCTCCAGATACTCAACTAGTCTAAAGAAGCCAGTTTTATTGCTTCTTTAATCAGAACAACAGTTTTCAGCTGTGCTAACATAATTGCAAAAGAGTTTTCTAATGATCAATTAGCCTTTTAAAATGATAAACTTGGTTTAGCTAACACAACGTGCCATTGGAACAAAGGAGTGAGGGTTGCTGATAATGGGCCTTTGTACACCTATGTAGATATTCCATAAAAAAATCAACCGTTTCCAGCAACAATAGTCATTTACAACATTAACAATGTCTACACTGTATTTCTGATCAATGTTATGTTATTTTAATGGACAAAAAATGTGCTTTTCTTTCAAAAACAAGGACATTTCTAAGTGACCCCAAACTTTTGAACGGTAGTGTAAGTATTCAGTCCCTTTACTCAGTACTTTATTGAAGCACCTTTAGCAGCGATTACAGTCTCAAGTCTTCTTGTGTATGAGCTACAAGCTTGGCACACCTGCATTTGGGGAGTGTCTCCCATTCTTCTCTGCAGATCCTCTCAAGCTCTGTCAGGTTGGATGGGGAGCGTTGCTGCACAGCTATTTTCAGGTCTTTCCAGAGATGTTCGACCGGGTTCAAGTCAAGGACATCCAGAGACTTGTCCTGAAATCACTCCTGCGTTGTCTTGGCGGTGTGCTTAGGGTCGTTGACCTGTTGGAAGGTGAACCTTCGCCCCAGTCTGAGGTCCTGAGCGCTCTGGAGCAGGTTTTCATCAAGGATCTCTCTCTACTTTGCTCTGTTCATCTTTCCCTTGATCCTGACTAGTCTCCCAGTCCCTGCCGCTGAAAAACATCCCCACAGCATGATGCTGCCACCACCGTACTTCAGTATAGGGATGGTGCCATGTTTCCTCCAGACGTGACACTGGCATTCAGGTCAAAGAGTTTAATCTTGGTTTCATCAGATCAGAGAATCTTGTTTTTCATGGTCTGAGAGTCTTTAGGTGCCTTTTGGCAAAGCAAGCAGGCTGTCATGTGCCTTTTAGGGCTTCCATCTGGCCACTATACCATAAAGGCCTGATTGATGGAGTGCTGCAGAGATGGTTGTCCTTCTGGAAGGTTCTCCCATCTCCACAGGGGAACTCTGGAGCTCTGTCAGAGTTTCCATCAGGTTCTTGGTCACCTCACTGACCAAGGCCCTTCTCCCCCAATTACTCAGTTTGGCTGGGTGGCCAGCTCTAGGAAGAGTTTTGGTGGTTCCAAACTTCTTCCATTAAAGAATGATAGAGGCCACTGTGTTCTTGGGCACCTTCAATACTGCAGACATTTTTTGGTACCCTTCCCCCAGATCTGTGCCTCGACACAGTCCTGTCTCGGATCTCTACGGACAATTCCTTCGATCTCATGGCTTGGTTTTTGCTCTGATATCCACTGTGAACTGTGGGACCTTATATAGACAGGTGTGTGCCTTTCCAAATCATGTCCAATCAATTGAATTTACCACAGGTGGACTCCAATCAAGTTGTAGAAACATCTCAAGGATGATCAATGGAAACAGGATGCACCTGAGATAAATTTAGAGTCTCATAGCAAAGGATCTGAATACTTATGTAAATAAGGAAAGTCTAAAAAAACATTTTTCACTTTGTCATTATAGGGTATTGTGTGTAGATTGGTGAGCATTTTTTAATTTAATCCATTTTAGATTAAGTATGTAATTTAACAAAATGTGGAAAATTGAAGGGGTCTGAATACTTTCCGAATGCATTGTATCAGTTGTTCTCTCTGTGTGCCTCCCAAATGGCACCCTAGTCCCTGTATAGCGCTCTACTTTTGACCAAAGCCCCATAGGGAATGGGTTGCCATTTGGGACACAGCCTTTGGGACACAGCCCATTGGAAAGGGAACACTGTGTGTGGTGTGTGGTGTGTGGTGTGTGTGTGTGTGTGTGTGTGTGTGTGTGTGTGTGTGTGTGTGTGTGTGTGTGTGTGTGTGTGTGTGTGTGTGTGTGTGTGTGTGTGTGTGTGTGGGTGTATTCAACAGAATGTGTGAATACATTAGAATAGATAACCAAGGTCAACCAGCCACAGGTCACCTTCTCGAAGCTGCAGCTCTCCTCCACGCAGAGTGAGTGTGTGTGTTTGTGTGTGTGTTTGTGTCATGCTATTTCATGTTCTCCTCGCTGTGAGTCAGTTGCATTCCTAGATGGGAAGGATGCTCACAAACACACACACGCTCACGCTCCAATCTTTCTCTCTGTAGCGTTCCTAGATGGGAAGGATGCTCACTCTCTCCTCAAGCGCTTCCCCCGAGCCAACAGTTTCCTGGAGGAGTTCAGACAGGGTAACATCGAACGGGAGTGTGTGGAGGAGAGCTGCAGCTTCGAGGAGGCCAATGAAGTGTTCGAGAACAAAGAGAGAACAGTAAATGATATCACACTCCTCTTTAGATACACAGATTTATTGATGACTAGGCTGAATAATTGAGTTCTGGTTATTGAGTTTTGGTTATACATGTATGTGCCCATACAGTATACAGTATGTGTTATAACAAACGTCTCTTCTCTCCTCCACTTCCCCCTCTCTCCTCACTTCTCTCCTCTTCTGTCCTCTCTTCTGTCCTCTCTACTCCTCTTCTACACCCTCTCCTCTTCTCCTTGCCTCCCCTATCCTATCCTATCCTATCCTCTCTTCTCTTCCCCCCTCTCCTCTTCTCCTCCCCTCTCCTCGCAGGTTGACGGTTATTGTCATGAATCTGAGCAAATAATTACAGTTGAAGTCGGAAGTTTACATACACCTTAGCCAAATACATTTAAACTTAGTTTTTCACAATTCCTGAAATTTATCCTAGTAAAAATAAGTTGGGTGAATTTTGGCCCATTCCTCCTGCCAGAGCTGGTGTAACTGAGTCAGGTTTGTAGGCCTCCTTGCTCGCACATGCTTTTTCAGTTCTGCCCACACATTTTCTATGGGATTGAGGTCAGGGCTTTGTGATGGCCTCTCCAATACCTTGACTTTGATGTCCTTAAGCCATTTTGCCACAACTTTGGAAGTATGCTTGGGGTCATTGTCCATTTAGAAGACCCATTTGCGACCAGGCTTTAACTTCCTGACTGATGTCTTGAGATGTTGCTTCAATATATCCACATCATTTTCCTACCTCATGATGCCATCTATTTTGTGAAGTGCACCAGTTCCTCCTGCAGCAAAGCACCCCCACAACATGATGCTGCCATCCCCATGCTTCACGGTTGGGATGGTGTTCTTCTGCTTTCAAGCCTCCCCCTTTTTCCTCCAAACATAACGATGGTCATTATGGCCAAACAGTGCTGTTTTTGTTTCATCAGACCAGAGGACATTTCTCCAAAAAGTACGATCTTTGTCCCCATGTGCAGTTGCAAACCGTAGTCTGGCTTTTTTATGGCAGTTTTGGAGCAGTGGCTTCTTCCTTGCTGAGCGGCCTTTCAGGTTATGTTGATATGGGACTTGTTTTACTGTGGATATAGATACTTTTGTACCTGTTTCCTCCAGCATCTTCACAAGGTCCTTTGCTGTTGTTCTGGGATTGATTTGCACTTTTCACACCAAAGTGCGTTCATTTCTAGGAGACAGAACGCGTCTCCTTCCAGAGCGGTATGATGGCTGCGTGGTCACATGGGGTTTATAGGTAGGCCTTGAAATGCATCCACAGGTACACCTCCAATTGACTCAAATTATGTCAATTAGCCCATCAGAAGCTTCTAAAGCCATGACATCATTTTCTGGAATTTTCCAAGCTGTTTAAAGGTACAGGCAACTTAGTGTATGTAAACTTCTGACCCACTGGAATTGTGATACAGTGAATTATAAGTGAAATAATCTGTCTGTAAACAATTGTTGGAAAAATTACTTGTGTCATGCACAAAGTAGATGTCCTAACTGAATTTACAAAACTACAGTTTGTTTACAAGAAATGTATGGAGTGGTTGAAAAACGAGTTTTAATGACTCCAACCTAAGTGTATGTAACTTCCGACTTCAACTGTATCATTACTTAACTGTTTCCACAGCCTTTCTTTAGTTTGCTCAACTTTTTGGTCCAACTGTTAACGGATCAAATAATTATTGTTGTCCCAAACTTAACTCCAATACAGTACCAGCAGCGTATGTGATGAGTCAAAAGAGACTAGTGCAAAAAGGGTCAATGTAGAATTCCGGGTAGTTATTGGTTAACTATTTAACTAACAACCTATTGGTTCACAGCATTCCATTTTTCCAGCTACGCCACCATGTCTGTGTTAATAACTGATTTCACCTCTATATACCTCTTCGCACAGGACTAGTATTAATATAGAACATTGGTTATGTAATTATTACCCCAGCATTACTGTTTTTCCAGTGGATGGTTCAGACAGGACTAGTATAACTATAGAACATCTGTTATGTAATTATTAACCTAGCATGTCTGTTTTTCCAGTGGATGATTCAGACAGGACTAGTATAACTATAGAACATCTGTTATGTAATTATTAACCTAGCATGTCTGTTTTTCCAGTGGATGATTCAGACAGGACTAGTATAACTATAGAACATCTGTTATGTAATTATTAACCTAGCATGTCTGTTTTTCCAGTGGATGTTTCAGACAGGGCTAGTATTACTATAGAACATTGGTTATGTAATTATTAACCTAGCATGTCTGTTTTTCCAGTGGATGTTTCAGACAGGACTAGTATAACTATAGAACATCTGTTATGTAATTATTAACCTAGCATGTCTGTTTTTCCAGTGGATGTTTCAGACAGGGCTAGTATTACTATAGAACATTGGTTATGTAATTATTAACCTAGCATGTCTGTTTTTCCAGTGGATGATTCAGACAGGACTAGTATAACTATAGAACATTGGTTATGTAATTATTACCCCATTATGGCTGTTTTTCCAGTGGATGATTCAGACAGGACTAGTATTACTATAGATCATTGGTTATGTAATTATTACCCCAGCATTACTGTTTTTCCAGTGGATGATTCAGACAGGACTGGTATTACTATAGATCATTGGTTATGTAATTATTACCCCAGCATTACTGTTTTTCCAGTGGATGATTCAGACAGGACTAGTATTACTATAGAACATCTGTTATGTAATTATTATCCCATCATGTCTGTTTTTCCAGTGGATGATTCAGACAGGACTGGTATTACTATAGATCATTGGTTATATAATTATTACCCCATTATGGCTGTTTTTTCAGTGGATGATTCAGACAGGACTAGTATTACTATAGAACATCTGTTATGTAATTATTACCCCATTATGGCTGTTTTTTCAGTGGATGATTCAGACAGGACTAGTATTACTATAGAACATCTGTTATGTAATTATTACCCCATTATGGCTGTTTTTTCAGTGGATGATTCAGACAGGACTGGTATTAATATAGAACATCTGTTATGTAATTATTATCCCAGCATGTCTGTTTTTCCAGTGGATGATTCAGACAGGACTAGTATTACTATAGAACATCTGTTATGTAATTATTACCCCATTATGGCTGTTTTTTCAGTGGATGATTCAGACAGGACTGGTATTAATATAGAACATCTGTTATGTAATTATTATCCCAGCATGTCTGTTTTTTCAGTGGATGATTCAGACAGGACTGGTATTAATATAGAACATCTGTTATGTAATTATTACCCCAGCATGTCTGTTTTTCCAGTGGATGATTCAGACAGGACTGGTATTACTATAGATCATTGGTTATGTAATTATTACCCCAGCATGTCTGTTTTTCCAGTGGATGATTCATACGGGATTAGTTTGACCAAACTGCCCCCCCCAAAAAATCTTCCCTTTTTCAAAATTGACCGATATGACGGAGTGAAGATATTTCAAATGTTTATGGATTGCCTAGTATTGGCCTAATGGCTTTCAGTTTGGAGAAAGACATAATGCATATCAATAAGAACCATGAACTGTAACCTATGCAGACATTTAAATACTTGACGTATTTTGCAAGTGATCAATTCATTGGCACAATATCGTCCACTTCATCTTTTAAAAGAGAAGTTTGGCACCAGGAAAGTTGATATGTGACAAAGCTTATCATTCATGTGTAGGCTATGTGCATAGCACTTTGTTTTAAGCGCCAATTTGTTCCCATGTTTTTACCCAAACTGGGTGCAGCACCTGTTAAACTCTGTAATATCCCTCAAAACACAGGGATGACGATTTGCACCGGCTAAGTATTATCAGAGGAACCTGGGAGTTTGCCGAAAAACAGTAGGATTTTAGGGCTGGGATAATAACCTTCCTGCCAAGTAAAAACGACTGACATGGCAGATTCGGACGGGACTAAAATGATGGATGTGGGGATTTGTGCTCGTGCACATAATTCCATTACCTGAGCTCCCCCAGTAAAACTTATCCCATCCCAATAGGACTTTAAGGTTGTATTGTGCACTTTAAAGTACATCTCAGAGCTAAGGTATACTTTTAAGTGCAACGTGTAGCCATACAGGTGAAATCAGTTATTGACACAGATGTAGCAGGTGTAGCACAGGTGTAGCCGGAAGATTGGAATGCTGTGAACCAATAGGTTGTCAGTTCAAATCCCAGGTGTAGACATGCTGGACATGAATTACTGTATAAACGATGTAATCATGTACTGTATGTGAACTATGTACAGTACATGTAAGTTTGAAGAAGTTGTTTGTAAAAATCACTGTGTTTAACTAGTTCCACAACCTTCTTTCGGTAAGATGTCCCAGAAATAATTTCAAGTTGAATGAACATATGAGACACTTTGAGCAAACACGTTTTAATTTGACAGAATTTTTTGGCAAATGTTGTCACATTTTTTTAAGTTCAGGTAACACTTTGACCAAAAAGTTGAGTAAACAAAAAAAAAACACTTACTTAATAATATTTAGTTGAAACAATTGTTATTATTTTTTACAGTGTAGATGGGCCAGCTGCAAAGTCAAAATTGGCTATATCGTAAAAATTCATGAAAACAGAAATTCGCTTTTTGGTCTTAATAAATGCCAACCTGCCTCTACTCTCCACCAGATGGAGTTCTGGAAGACTCGCAGTGTGTACACGGTGAGCAGCCACGAGCAGACCAGGGACGGCCGTTCAGAGGGCCACCTCTACATGGTGGTTCCCCTGCTGGGCGTGGCTCTCCTCCTCCTCATCGCCCTCTTCCTCATCTGGAGGTGCCAGCTGCAGAAGGCCACACGGCGGCGGCCCGCCTACACCCAGAACCGCTACATGAACAACCGCAACACCCGCAGCCTGCCGCGCATCCTGGTCCACCGGGACACGCCGTCCCACTCCGAGACCCCCTTATCCAGGCCCACAGTGGTGGTGAGTGGGGTGGAGAGAGTAGTAGGAGGAGGAAGTGGAGGAGGGTCGCTGGTTTGCACCGCAAACGTTCCCCAAGAACCCCATTCCCACCCTCAGAACACTCGCTCCGCCCTGTACGTCCAGGATCCGTCTGTGTCAGTAGCGTCGCGTCTCTCCGGTGCCACACCTCCTCCTTCCTACGAGGAGGTGACAGGACACCTGGAGAGCAGCAGCGACGAGGTGTCGGCGCCGTACAGCGACCCTCCGCCCAAATATGAGGAGATTGTCAAGGAGAAGTAAGCAGAGGGAGGGAGAGAGGGATGGAGGGAGGCTGGGCCGGGGGCCATACTGTCAGATCCATCCCTCCCTCCATTGTTCTTGTCTCTGGTCTGAGGGGCTGGCAAACTGCTAGCTATCCGTGGGAAAGAATGCACTGTGGTATCTACTATCTTGGAGCACTTGCTGTATCTATCGCTGACTGACTACAGTACAAGGTTTGGAACGACGATGATCTGTGCTACACTGTGTTTCCTTCTTGAGTTATCTATCTTGCCAATGCCTGGGGCCTGGCGGTCTGTTTTGATTTGGCGTTGTTGTTATGCGTCAGCGTTTCTCACTGTACTCTGAATGTGGTGGTCCTTGTTTACTAGTGCGTATGACTCTGCAGTGAAGCGCTATATCCATAATAACTGTATATTTATACCGTATACTTTTCCACCTTTCTCTCATCACACCAGCTGTAGCTAGTCTCTTGGCGAAATGCAATCCCTGCGTCGACACTGCCTGCCCCCCCCCTAAACACTGAAGAAACGACACCAGTTCCCGGACACCCTGAGGCACACCTTTAAATGTGCCAGCCATCCCAAATGGTGCCCTATTCCCTACATAGTGTACTCACTACTTTTGACCAGGGCCATTTGGGACGTGGGTGTGAGAGGAATGGAACCTTGCCAAGTCACCCTGCATCCCCCTGAGAGGAAGAGACTACTGTGTGGATGAAGGAAGTGAGGAAGCTTCCAAGCCCTCAGTGGTACTTCTTCCTCACCAGAGTTGTGCCGTGACTCGTGACGAAGGAGAGTTGATTTGCCAAATGTGCACTGCTGATTACGTGTACTGCTGTCTGAACACACAAAATGAAAGGGAAAAAGTATATTCTTTCATTTGTTGAAAGTAGTATGGTTTAACAGACAGAAACAGTAGCCGATGCTTGTGGACTATGGGACTATAGGACTATCTTATCATGAAGAGGATGCAGCCAGACACAGCGGATGCGTTGGGATCCTCAGTGTTTCTCCTCTTTGCCTGAATCCAACGTCAAGGCCGTCTTTCTCCACATACATCCTCTGGTCATGGAAGGGCCTTGAATTAAGAGGAAACGGATGCACTCCAAGTGTATGGTGGGAAGAACACGCATACTATCTCAAAATGTCAATCAGGTATTTGAGGTTTTGGCTAATTAGAAAATAATTGAATGACCTGATGATCTTACACACACAAACAAAGACACACAGGTACGCACACACACACGCACACGCACACGCACACACACACACACACACACACACACACACACACACACACACAGGTATGCACACACACACACACACACACACACACACACACACACACACACACACACACACACACACACACACACACACACACACACACACACACACACACACACACACACACACACACACACACACACAGAGGAAGCACAATCAGTAGCTCTGACAACATTCCAGTCAACCCTCAGCCTATCCCTCTCAAAGCTGCAGAGTGAACTTTACAATGCTGGCTTCAGTACTGCTGTGCTATAACTGTTTACAATTGCTACTTTTTAAAATCTCGTTTGAATAGATGTGTAAGAAATCTCTAGACTAGTGAGCAATCCATGGTCGGGTACAGTACATCACCATCGTGACATGCTAGCTGAATGGTACAAATGCTCTTCTTCTCTTTAGTCTATTCTTGTTTTGTTGTTTGCCTTTTGACTGCTTTTTCACTTGTGGCTCGTTTCGCTGGTGTTCAGACCTTGTTCAACCAGCCATCCACCAACCAGGACATGCAACAGAAGTCGTGTTTCAGAATCAGCTCAGGTTGCCAGCAGTAACCGTCTCTATGTTATATACTAATCACTGCCAATGGCTTGACCAAATGGGATCACAAGATAACTCTGACTTGTACTGCAATACCTGGAGTTCCTGTTTTTTACACAGGGGAGAGAGAAAAGGAACGACCAAGGGCAGAGAGAGAGGGAGAGAGAGAGATAGGGAGCGGGAGATGCCCTCTGGCCTGTCTGGGGCCTTATCCTCAAGGTTAGCAATGTTAGCGTCTGGCCTGGGCCCAGTCTGGTCTGCAGTTTTCCATCCTGGTGGAAGGGAACGAGGAAAGGGAAGGAGGGATGACAAAACACTAGGGCTACTGCAGGGAAGGGAAGGAGGGATGGACACAGGGCTACTGCAATGGTCCTTCCCTTTGTAGAGGAGCTGGATGCTGGCTGCTTCTGATGATGCGAGCGCTGTCTGTTTCTGTCTGCTGACTGGTTCCTAGTGTCCCCGGGGTCTCGAGGCTCTTTATACGGACATCTATTCTACAGTTTGCGCTGATTTATATTAGTGGAATGAACAGTGTGTGTTGTGTGTGTGTGTGCGTGTGCGCGTGTGTGTGCACCTGTATTTGTGCCCAAACTCTCCTCAAAAATTCACTTCGCTAAAGAATGAAATACCCCACAAAAAACAATTGGTCATGTTCTTTACTATATCTATATATTCATGCATGTACATGTGTGCGTTCGGAAAGTATTCAGACCCCTTGACTTTTTCCACATTTTGTTACGTTACAGCCTTATTCTAAAATGGATTCAATAGATTTGTTCCCTCAGCAATCTACACACAATACCTCATAATGACATGTTTTTAGAATATTTAGCAAATGTATAACCCCGCCCCCAAAAAACATACCTTATTTACATTAGTATTCAGACCCTTTGCTATGAGAATCGAAATAGAGCTCAGGTGCATCCTGTTTCCATTGATCATCCTTGAGATGTTTCTACAACTTTATTGGAGTCCACCTGTGGTAAATTCAATTGATTGGACATGATTTGGACAGGCACACACCTGTCCATATAAGGTCCCACGGTTGACAGTGCATGTCAGAGCAAAAACCAAACCATGAGGTCGAAGGAATTGTCCGTAGAGCTCCGAGACAGGATTATGTCGAGGCACAGATCTGGGGATGGGTACCAAAAAATGTCTGCAGTATTGAAGGTGCCCAAGAACACAGTGGTCGCCATCATTCTTAAATAGAAGACGTTTGGAACCACCAAAACTCTTCCTAGAGCTGGCCGTCCAGCCAAACTGAGCAATCGGGGGAGAAGGGCCTTGGTCAGTGAGGTGACCAAGAACCTGATGGTCACTCTGACAGAGCTCTAGAGTTCCTCTGTGGAGATGGGAGAACCTTCCAGAAGGACAACCATTTCTGCAGCACTCCCCCAATCAGGCCTTTATGGTAGAGTGGCCAGATGGAAGCCCTAAAAGGCACATGACAGCCTGCTTGGTTTGCCAAAAGGCACCTAAAGACTCTCAGACCATGAAAAACAAGATTCTCTGATCTGATGAAACCAAGATTAAACTCTTTGGCCTGAATGCCATGTGTCACGTCTGGAGGAAACCTGGCACCATCCCTATACTGAAGTACGGTGGTGGCAGCATCATGCTGTGGGGATGTTTTTCAGCGGCAGGGACTGGGAGACTAGTCAGGATCAAGGGAAAGATGAACAGAGCAAAGTACAGAGAGATCCTTGATGAAAACCTGCTCCAGAGCGCTCAGGACCTCAGACTGGGGCGAAGGTTCACCTTCCAACAGGTCAACGACCCTAAGCACACAGCCAAGACAACGTAAGAGTGATTTCAGGACAAGTCTCTGAATGTCCTTGAGTGGCCAAGTCAGAGGCCGGACTTGAACCTGATCGAACATTTCTGGAGAGACCTGAAAATAGCTGTGCAGCAACGCTCCCCATCCAACCTGACAGAGCTTGAGAGGATCTGCAGAGAAGAATGGGAGAAACTCCCCAAATACAGGTGTGCCCAGCTTGTAGCGTCATACCCAAGAAGAATTGAGGTTGTAATTGCTGCCAAAGGTGCTTCAACAAATTACTGAGTAAAAGGTCTGAATACTTATGTAAATGTCATATTTCAGTTTTTTATTTTTAATACATTTTAATTGAACCTGTTTTTGCTAAAACGATTTAATCCATTTTAGAATAAGGCTGTAACGTAACAAAATGTGGAAAAAGTCAAGGGGTATGAGTACTTTTCGAATGCACTGTAGATATATATATGGCACACTACGGTTGATGTTTTCTAATGGTTTTTAATGGCTGCATGAATATCTGATCATTTTTGTCAATGACTTGGGTTCAACACTATGTCCACATCACAAATGGCACTCTATTCCCAATGAAGTGCACTTCTTTTGACCAGAGGCCTATGTGCCCTGGTCAAAAGTAGTGCACTATATAGGGAATAGGGTGCCATCTGGGACGAAGCCTACATCACTAGTCTAGAAGTGACTGCGCTTGTGATGCTGTTCAATGTTTAGAAAAGACGAACCTTGAAGCCTCACAAATAGGGGCCAGAAGTTGAACCTGTTTAGAAAAACCCTTGGCTCTGTTCATGATCATGCCTCGCGAAAGAACTGTGAGCACAGTGAGATGAACATTGGTTTACAGTGGTGCTACATTAGCCTGAATGCTGGTCTGTTTGTGCTATCTTGCCAACTCCTGTCACTCATTGTCATGCCTAACATTGACTTCACAACGAC